>NW_020897948.1:133982-185593 GCF_003984885.1 Neopelma chrysocephalum
GGGACGCGCCCGCCCGGCCTCCCTCCCCGCGCCTCCCCGCCGCACCGCGGGCCCGCAGCGCGGGGCAGGGCAGGCGGCCCGGCCCGCCCGGGCGCCGCCGCGCTCTTACCGAGGGATCTGTACGGGAAAAAGGGTTAGAACGGAGCCGCCCCGCCCGGGCCCGCGGCGCCCGAGCCCCGCGCACCCACCGCAGCCGCACAAAATGGCCGCCGCGATGCGGCGCTGGGGGGCGGGGCCTCGTGCGCGCGGACGGCGCGTGCGCGGGGCGGGGGCGGAGCCTCAGAGCCCTCAGGAGGGGCCGCCGGGCGGGAGAGGAACAGACACAGACCCCGACACAGACCCTCCGGAACCGCAACAGCCCCCGGTCCGCCGACGCGTCGTGTGCGAATTAGTGACAGTCAGTGGTAGTGCTGCCGAGGGAAAGCGGACTTGAAGAGGGCACTGAGCTTCAAGCGAACAGAAGAACCCTGAGAGCTGCTCACTTCTTCACTTAGGAGCAAGTTGCAGGGTTAAAATGAAAGATTCCCCTGGGCCGATGCCCTGTGCTGTGTTTATCCTTGGCCTGACTGAACGCAGCCCGATAACCAGGCCGTGCCCTGAGCTGAGGGACCCCGGGTGCTCCAGCACTGAGGACACGGGCACGGCAGCACCGGCCATTCCCGATGGAAAACCCCCTGTGGAGTCCTCTGTAGGAAACGGACGCAAATAAACCACTGCCTCCCTTTGCAGCAGATTTGGGGGCTCAACAAGTCGGTTAACTTTGTCGTTTTTCACCTCTCAACAGAAAGCAGGGCCGGACTGTGATGGGTGTGCTCTCCCAAGGCAGAGGGGTCCGGCCTGGGGCTGCTCAGCACCACGATAACCCCCTGCTCCAGCATTTGTTTCCCTGTATATTCCCTCTTTCTACTCCCAAATTCTACTTTACCACCCTCATCCCCTCCCAAGAAACAGCCCACACTCACTTATGTCCTCCCTATTATCCCCAGTTTTACAGATTTTGTATTGTATTTGGTATTTATGGTGATAGTGAGGGGTGGCAGGAGCACCTGCAGCTCAGGGCTGCACCAGCCCCCTGCAGCAGGGAGAAGGTTTGGGCAACAAAAGGACAGCGCTGGAATGTCCCAGGTCAGAAGGAAACTAGGACTTTTCAGCTTTTGGGGAATCTGATAAGTCACCATGTTACTTTTTGTTGCTCAAATAAGGTCTGGTGGAGAGACTTGGGATGTTTACTGTGTGGACCATCAAAAATAAACCAGGACCAAACTCCAAAATCCTCAGTGGGCTTCCAGACTGTGTCTGCACAGCCTCCATGAAGGCACAGTGAAGAGCAAATCCTGCTGCCCTGGACAGCTGCTGCAGCCCAGCACATGTCCTTGTACCTGCAGTGTCCTGGTCTGTGCTGCACCTTGGAGCAAAGTCTTGAAGAGATGCCTGTGCCAGACTATACCAACAAGTGTCCAACTGCCTTCTCAGCCATACCCAAATTTTCATGGGGAAAGAATGCCCAGTTCACTCAGGATTAACAGAAGCAGATTTGTTGAAAATGGATGAGAGGGAACACAATCCTGGACTGGTATTACTACCAGTATTAGTATTAGGAGCGTCCAAGTGGCCAGGAGTACCAAAGAAGAGTCAGAAGCACGGTGCAGTTGGTTACCAACAGCAGGAGGAAGGTGTCTGTGGAAAGCAAAACACTGATAGGCAGAAGGTTAAAGGACAGGGATCATAAGTAACCATGTCCAATGTGATGCCTGCAACATGCACGTGGGGGAAGGCAGGCAGACAAAAAATGCATCAGAAAAGGATAGGATTTGCCTTTATTAGGTACTAGGAACACGCTAATTTATCTGTCTCCTCCACCTAAACCAAAGCTGAAGAAGGGTGTCAGGTATGCAACTAGGGCAAGAAAATTTACACAGGACATTTTAAAGTAAAGCTCACAGATGCCTCCCAGGAATACTGTCTGCATTTCTCATCCCCATCTCTACTTAAAACCTGTCAGTCAGCTATGATGTCCCTTATTGATCCTGTGTAGTTACTGTTTAGAATCAAACACCTGGGTGGTTTTACTGTGCCTACTCAGCACAGAACCACTCTGATTGCTCATTAGTATCAACTTTGCTTCTTATAAGAGCATCTTGTACCAGCCTTTTTTTGTGACTGATTTGGACAGATAGAGGAACATCAGCTGTCAGAGGGATCAGTCCTCCCAGCCACTCAGCTTGTCTGTTTTAAAAACTGGCATTTGCTTCCTTCCAGTGCAGGACCTTATTCGGCAGCCTGAAATTTCATCAAAGCTGTTGATAGTAGAGAAGAGATCTCTTAGGGCAGCTTTTTGGGACTCAGCCTTGGGAAACTGTATCATTTCAAAGCACAGGGCACACATGTTAGCAGAAACAATTTAACTGGAAACAGCTGGCCCGTGAGTGACATCACAGCAGACAGAGAACTGCCAGCCAGTCCATCACACAGGTGTAGTTCCCCAGGTCTCCCTTATTTCCCCTTTAAAAAATGGGGGTTACTTTTGCCATTTTGCAGTCACTGAAAACTTCACTGGACTGCCACAACTTTCAAACTGATGAAGAGTGCTCAGCCACTTCCCTCAGGACCCACAGGTGCATCTCATCAGGTCCCATGGACTTGTGCACCTTCAGGTTCCTTAAATGGTCTTGATGTTCTCCTGCAGGAGTGGTTCTTCATTCTCCCAGTCCCTGCCTCTGCCTTCTGTGACTTGGCTGGTGTGGCTGGAGCACTTGCCAATGAAGTGGCAAAAGTCTTTGAATATCTCAGCCTTTTCCATGTCCCAGTAAAACACGCCTCTCGTTTTGTTCCGGAGAGGACAATTTTTTCCCTACTCTTCATTTTATCAATGAGGTACCTATAGAAGCTTGTTTTATTGCCCTTGATTTAATCCCACCAGGGCTTTAGCTTTCCTAACCTGATTCCTGGCTGGTTGAACAATCTCTCTGTACTCCTCCCAGGCTAATTGTCCTCACTTCCACCTTCTACATTCTTCCTTTTTGTGCTTGAGTTTGTCCAGGAGCTCCTTGTTCATCCGTGCAGGCCTCCTGGTGTTTCTGCCTGACTTCCACTTCGCTGGGATGCATCACTTCTGAGCTTGGAAGAGGTGATCCTTGAGTATCAACCAGCTTCCATGGGCTCCTCTTCCCTCCAAGGCTTTATCCTATAGACTCTACCAAGCAGATCCCTGGAGTCCGAAGTCTGCTCTCCTGAAGTCCAGGGCAGTGAGTCCAGGGCATCCTCATTGCCCCAGGGATCTCAAACTCCACCGTTTCATGGTCACTGCAGCCCAGGACTGTCCTTGGAGGTAAGAATAAGGTGGCATAGCCCCCGTCCTCCTTGGCTCCTCTATCACTTGGAGAAGCAAGTTGTCATCAACACATTCCGGGAATCTCCTGGATTGCCTGTGCCCTGCTGAGTTGTCCCCCCAGTGTCAGGGTGGTTGAAGTCCCCCACGAGGACCAGGGCTTGTGAACATGAAAACGTTCCTATTTGTCTGTAGAGGGCCTTGTTGGCTCAGTCTTCCTGGTCAGGTGGCCTGTACCAGACTCCCACCTATCCCTGAGAGCTGATGTCACCTATCCCTCCCTTTAATCCTAACTCCTAAGCTCTTTAGTCAGCTCCTCATCCATCCCCAAGTGGAGCTCCACGCACTCCAGCTGGTCAGACACAGAGGGCAACAGAGCTTCCTCTTCTCCCCTGCCTGTCCTTCCTGAAGAGCCTGCATGCTTCCATCCCAACCCTCCAGTCACAGGAGCCATCCCACCACATCTCCCTGTTGCTAATAAGATCACAGCCCTGCAGGCACGTGCACGGCTCGAACTCCTCTTGTTTATTCCCTGTGCAGAGGGACACAGACATTTAAGTTGCCTCCCCTTCCCACCCCCATGAGGCCGCTGGAATTCCCTTGTGCTGCCCTTCAGCTGCTCTCCTGTGACCTGGGATCCCTCTCCAGGCTCTGGGCATATCTCACTGCCACTGGCATCAAACTGGTAAGAGCGGGATGGACTGAGGATCCCACCCCCCAAAGGCTTTAACTGCACTCAGTGGGGTACAACTGGGTGTTCATCCTTGCCACTACTTCTTTCTGTCATGGAGAAAAGTATCTCCACTACACATTTTTCCTCATCTTGTCCTATAAACCTTTTCAAACAAACATTTGTTACCACTATGAATGAGTTTCCCAAACCTTTACATGTAGAATCTATATTTTAGATCTTAACACACAAGAAGTGGTCAGAATCTGCAAGATTTGGGGCTCTCTTTTCTCAAAATAATCACAGTTTAAGCTATTTGAGTTTTTAAAAAAAATTAGCCCTGATCAGGCACAGAGTTTGAGAAGAATGACTCTTCAAAAGTCAAATGTAATCTTGATGACAGCGAGCTTCTAACAGTGTTTGCAGAAAGTCAGGAGTTTACCTTTCCCTGTTCCCCAATGAAAGCTGCAATTTAGCAACTTGCTGGTGGTGCTGCAAGGTTCACCCAGAAAGGTGGATACGAAAAGACTGACAGTAGCCAACTTTAAGTCTTACCTATAATTTTTTATCATTCTTGAAAGACAAAGAACAATTTCATAAACATACAGTTCTAAAACATGCTGGGAAAGCGTTATCACATGCTTAATCCAGAAAACATATGTGGCCCAAGGATAAAACAGAGCCCATACAATACTGCTAAAACCTACTTATGCGTACGGTATTTTAAAAATGTTGTGATGAAATATAAGGTGCCAGCACTACAACAGTAAAACTGCTAAACCTAATAATTTCAAATAGAACAACTGAGGATTAGCTTTCCATTACAAACAACTAAATCTGTCCTTAGTAACAAAAAAAAGCACAAGCTTCTGTAACACAATCCACCTTGTGAGACTCAGTTTTGGCTTTTACACGACACAGTTGATCCTCGAGGTAGATTCCATCCCAAAGAGAAGGTACTGTCCATGGGGTGTATCTAATTCAGCGGCTAACACAGCATCCATCATCAGCACAACTCACTGCAGAGCTGGCTGCTTATGCACTGAAAGAAAGGCACTTTGTCATACAGGCTTCAGTTTCCTACTGGAAAGATCACCAAAGGAAAGAAAGGAGAAACACTGCTATGAATTAATCTCATCAAACCCTTTTTAACAGACACCTCCCCCAGCACGTGCAGGGAGTGGATTCCCATGCCAGTCTCCAGTCAGGCAGCACAGTCTGTGAGACAGAGAAACTCCAAAGCCATCTGTTCTTATCTCCAGACAAAATACACAGGCTCAGCTGGGCACAACTCCCTGCACTGACAGAAGCCAAGGGCCCACAGGCAAACCAAGTAACACCAAAGGACTCATGACAAGGGGAGAAAAAAACAACAAAAAAACCCACAAAACCCAGACTTCAGACACTGCACTGTGTCTGCTCTCCCCACCACCTCCACCACTCGTGCTCCCACCAAACTGGTGCTGCCACCAAAGCTGACAGATCCTGCCCATCCCCTCCCCCAGTCAGATCAGAATTCTTTCTTTACTTAGGTAAAATTGCATGGAAAAAAACCAATGGAGGGGACAGCAAAGTGCATCATGATTGTATCATAAACTCTGGAATACAGAAGGATCTTTTGGATTAATGCACACACACACACACAAAAAGATAAAACCCAGGAAAAAGAGCCAAAAATACTCAATTGCAGAAAAAATTTGTTCTTAACTGCACATACAACTTATCTGTGAAGGCACATAGCCACACTGAGACATCCCTTTCCTCTAGAGATGCCAAGCATCTTCCTATCTAGAGCTTACAGCAGTACAAGACAAAGAGAGGCAAAGCCCAACTGCTGTGCAGGACACCCACCTCAAACACAGCAAACTGGCACCAGGTCTGTGCTGCAAACACAACAACCACTGGGATGAGTTACACTGAGAAGCAACAACCCCGTGCCAGGATTACATTGGCCCAAGAGGAACCTGCTGATTTAATCTTCTCAGAAAATACATTTCCAAATAAATTACATTTTAGCATAAACTTCTGTGTGTCAATGGAAATGCAATGGGTGTTGGATCAGCCTGCCTTTCTCCATGATAAAGACTAGTTTCATTTTTGGCTTCTTAGACTTTGTGATCAGAAAACACAGTTCTCCCATCAAATTGCAAGTGTCAGAAAACAGAAGTGCTGCATAATTTGCTCAAGAATGTACAGAAAAATACATTTTAATCCACATCTAGTCCATGGATAGTGACGTTTTCTCAGTGCTGAGTCCACTTAATGCTTTTGAGGTCGATTCCATCCTGCACCATTTCCCAGAGGGGGCTGTAAAGAAAGGAGAAAAATAAGGGCAACCTGAAATGCACAGATCATCATCAACAACAATAACCAGACAATTTGATCAATAACACAAGAAATCAGGAGGCATCTCTTTGCCCAGACTGAGCCCTCAAATTTTCACTGTCAGATGAGTCATGACTCTTCCCATTGCACCAGAATAAACCAACTTATCAATACAATAACTCAGTAATACCATCTCTGCATTGGAACCTTCTAGGTACTGCCCTATGTGCTTGCCCTACTTGTATTCTTTCTCTGACAAAGGCAGGACCTGTGAAAAGGTTTGATTTCAGGTTTGTTTCCTTAAAAATGAGTCTCTACTGTTAAGATCAGGCCCATCACGCACTCTGGGGACACTGCTTGCTGACTTACAGAAACACCAACAGATTTTTGAAGCAAACCATTACTTTCAACTAAATCCAACTCTTCCCATGATTATGACCCCTAAGAAGTCCTTGTGTTCAGTAAGGATAGCTCACCTCATTTCCCTCAGCCTCTTCACGTGCTGTATGCACTTCTGCACTGTGTAATCCACTTCTTCTTCTGTAGTGAAACGACCAATGCCAAACCTAAACCAAAGGAAAACCATTAAGGACCAGAACAGTGTGCATGTGGAGGGGTGGAACAAATCCACCACCGACTTTTATCAGAAGAGAAGAACACAGGGAACATCAGGGCAGAGCACACACCTTATAGACGAGTGAGCCAAGTCTTCGTCTGTTCCGATCGCCCGCAGAACGTAAGAAGGCTCCAGAGAGGCTGAGGTGCAAGCACTGGGAAAGGGAAGGCAGGGAAATGTCACACTTCTGTTCACAGGCAGATGCTACACTGAAGTAACACTGCACTAATCTCCTCCAACAAAGAACAGGTCGCCTACAGATGTTTCTTATGATTATGACTCCTTACAACAACCTGTATCAGCTTCCCCGGCCTCTTAGAAACCACCATGAATACAGGCAAGAAAAGTGGTATTTCTGCTGATGAAGAAAAAAGAATAGAAGGGGCAGGCATTAGAGGGAAATGGGGGTAATAAATTAGGAGCATAAGGTAGGGAGAGAGAACACAGATAACGCAGCAAGAATGAATGCCACACAGAGACAGGGGGAATGCAGATTAGGAGGGAGCTGAAGTAAAGGCTGTGGAAAAAAAGACAAAGGAGCCAAGACAGAACTATCCAGAGAACAAAACACACCAGGAACATAATGAAAAAGAAAGACTTCACAAGCTGCTGTTTGGCAGCAGAACAAATAAATGAAAAGCAGTGCACAGAGGAATCCAGAGCAAGATGATCCAGTTACAGCTGCCAGTAGAGAAAACTTTCACCTTGAAGTAGTAGGGAAAACTGGTCATGTCCTGGGACTCAGTTTTAACAGGTAGCCACATGCAGCACAAATCAGAGCTGTTTACAGCTCCCTGGTGCACAGAGCAGAAACTCAGAAGAGATCTTCACGTGACACAAGTCAGACACAGTCATGTGGAGACTTGTTCTCCCTGTTCATCGTGCCAACCTGTTTCTAGGTAGGATATGCTGACTGCTTTGTTCTCAAAGGTGAGGGAAGGAAGGGGCATCCTCACACTCCATTCCTTTCATCATAAACATCAGGAGTGTCTTGGTAACAGAAATGTTACTCATCACATCTGTAGTCAGCAGAGCTCCATAAAAGCATATGCCATTTCCTTTCTGCTGTTGCATTTAACACAGGGACTATGATCTGATTTAACTCAGATACTTGCCCAGCCTCAAGAGATTGCAGTTAATCCTGCTGAAGGACAGAAGCTGCTCAAGTGCTGGTGGCCTTTAGAATGACAGTATCACCAGTACAAGTCAAGGCTACTCAGATCTCAGGTAACCAGTCTGCAAGGCTGGGGCTGGCAGGTACGAATTTGTAGCTTGATTTTTGTGGGGTGGGGGTTGGAGTTTGTTTGGATTTTGTTTTGGTTTTGTTTTGTTTGTGGGTTTGTTTGTTTTTTTTTCTTTCAGGATGAGTAAATTTGACCTTCAGTAGAAATATGCCCCTTAAATACCACCTTAGAATGCAATCAGTGCCAGGCTGACTCATTAACTGAATATGCAAATATGGGTCACAGAAGAGACCACTCCTTAGTCTTTACCTCCATTAGCAGATGCCATTTTCTCTCCAAAACATACTGCTACCCTTCCCATGCATTCCACCTACCTTCCTGAAGACAGAGCCACATCTTTCAGAGCCATCAGAAGACTCTCTCCTTCCACATATGCAAAAGATAAATTGATGCATCCTACATAAAAATGAAATAGAAAAAAAATACATCAACTGACATCTCTAGCAAATCCTCCCCTGCGTGGCAGGACCTGCATCATGTGTGGCTCAAGGGCATTCTTCAGCCACGGCCTCAGCACCGAGGCCCCAGGCAGCTCTGAGGGCTCCTCACCTGGGTAACGATGCTCCCGGTCCCCGTTCATCACCACGTCAGGAACTTCACTCATTATTCTGGTCACCAGTCGTTCTGCCAGTTGTGAGACTCGCTTATGGTCATACTAACAAAGAAACCAGAGGAGACCCAAGTAAGAAAGTGGACATCCTGACCTCACTCAAACTGCTTCGTGTCGCCAACTGTGAGCAGCCTTGAGTAACTGGGGTTGGCCAGACAGGGGAAAAATCACAGCTGAAACTTGAACTGACAAACTTTGCCTGCCCTGGTGACTGTTTCAAAAGAGAATAACCACCTGGCTCCTAGCTAGCTCAGTCTTCAAAGGGGTCACAAACCACGCAGAAAGATCTACATATACAAGCTGCCAAACTGCCTTTCATAAAAGCACAGAGTTGTGTTTAAAGACAAGTTAGGCAATGCACAAGATGATGCATTCTGCACCACAAGAAAGGGCACCTATTATGGCAAGTGCTCCTTATTTCCCAGCTCTCCAACTGTACCAGAGACATGGACTCACAAACTACTGTGAGCTCAGCTTTTACCAGCAGTAACCTGCACAATGAACTGCCCACGTGCAGCGTCTTGTTCTACACTGAAGAATGAGGTCACTTGCACCAACAGAGCAGGAAGGGATCAGCCCTGGCACACAGAACAGCCACGAGAACACAACACAATTCATGCTTCTTTGCACACTTGAAACAGCTTTAGAAGAAAACCAGGCTATCAGTTGATTTAGAAATGCCAGGACTCTGCCAGGCAAGGAAGAGAATCCAAATCTGAGGCTTGTGCAGAATTTGGACTCTGCAGGCTCTCTAGCCTCAGTTTCCATAACCACCCAGCTCAGATTCAGATGGAATTCTGCCTGTCTCCTGGGAAGAAGCTTGATCCTATGTGTGCAGATATCTAGCCCATGCATCCCACTGGCACTGTATTTAAGGATTTTTACATTCCAGCTGTAAGGAAGGCACTGGTGCCCACAAACCAACGCAGCTGCCCACAGAGGCTTGGACACCAGACCTAGCAAATAAACTTTACTGTCCAAGCTAGGAAAAAAGAAAATAAATTCTTTGTTGCAAAGCTGCAGAGAACTTGAACTTACATACACTTAACAGGTATAATAATGGACTAGGAAGGCTTATTTTTTCAATATACATTATAAACATGACTTACTCATTTCAGAGATGCTGCTGATACACGTGTGAAGTGAGTAAAAGCACATAAAGCTGTATTTCACTAAAACTGTCACCTTTTTGGTTTTTCAAGAAAAAAGAAACTTTAGAAAGAACTTCCAATTACCCAAAAACACCCTTGAAGTTGTCAAATCATTAAGTTCACTTAATGTTAAAGCATGAGAAGCAATTTAATTCAGGCACATGGACACAAGAAGACCTAAGGAATCCAAGCCCTAAGCGGTGCTGTTATATTGTTTTCTGGAACCCAGGACAAGTACCTTCTCACACATACCTCCATCTCCTGCTGTGCCACCTCACAGGCTGCTCCCAGCCCCACTGCCAGAGGGGTGGGCACAGTCCCAGAGCGCAGTCCCCTCTCCTGGCCTCCCCCACTCTGCAGGGGCTCCAGCCTGACGCGCGGTCGGCGGCGAACGTACAGAGCACCGACCCCTTGGAAACAAGGAAAGCTGTTTTACCATGTGCCCACAGCTCTGAAATTATGGACAGGGACTCCCAGGTTTGGTCACATTCCTTATTTCCACAGCAAACACACATTTGGACACTTAACTGGAGAAAAATGTAGTAAATGAGTACAGAATTGTATTATTTTCTAGGAAATGGTGTTTGTTCCCACTGCTCACGTTCAGGCTCCCAGAGCTTCAGCCATGGGAGCTCAGCTTTTCCACTGTGCTTCAGCCACCCAGGGACTCATCACTTCCCTTTCTTCCCACAATTCCCACGCACAACTGAAGTTCATCCCCTTGCAATGAAGTTTTTATGTGCAGATATTTCATTCACTGATAAAGTTCCCTTATTGACTTCCAACTCCTTTCCCTGGATTACCAGGCCCACACCAGTCCCAGGAGTTCTCTCCCTTTCTTCCCATTAGGAAGACTCATCAGTGGTAGCAATTTGCAGTGGGCAGATTAGATGAGCCAGTTTTGACAGCCAGTCAATCTCACCCTCTCCTCGCCTAGAAACCCAATTTTCATGTCTTTGTGTGCCCTGGTACTCCTAATGAGTGACTGTCACACGGGAAGAACAGCTGCAAATTTCACCCATAATAAGTTGTGAAAATTTATGTCTG
This sequence comes from Neopelma chrysocephalum, assembly GCF_003984885.1. NCBI lineage: Eukaryota > Metazoa > Chordata > Aves > Passeriformes > Pipridae > Neopelma > Neopelma chrysocephalum. The sequence goes on from NW_020897948.1 coordinate 144,974, forward strand.
TCATTTGTCCAAAGCTACTGGGTGAGAACTTATTATCTCCGGACAAGGACTGTCTTGGGCTCTCAGGAGAGCTTGCACAGAAAAAAGAGACACAGTGCAAAATTTTGCCTTTTGTTTCTGAAGAGCATATAGAATACAGCAAACCTGATTCCTGGCTTTCTACACCCACTGTCACAAACTAAATGGACCGTGACAGTAATAATACCTGGGCTTTTAGTATTTGGGAGTCAACTAGAAAATCCATAGTTGGATTTCAAACCCCATTCTGCGAAGAAGATGCACAAATGGAATTGTGGGAAAGAAGCCACTGGAAGTAGAAAACAACCAAAATCACTAAGAATTTAAACTTTCCGGTTATCTTTTGGTCTCCTTGTTGCAAGTAACATTTGTGTCTAAACTTTGCTCTAAAACCCAGTGATTTCAGTTCAACCATTTCAGCATCAGTTCTGCCTCACACCAAGCTGCTGACAAGGCACTGCTCCAATGCTGCCACCATTAGACACCACAGTTCCTTCTTCAGTGAAACCACCTCAACCCATCAGCCCTGAAGATCCACTTGCTGCAGCTCTAAGCTGGCAGCAGTGCCTGAACTGCTCCAGAGCCCATTCAACACCAGTCTTAGAACAGTTTTCTACAACTTAATAAACTATCACCATGACAAACAGCTTTGACTGCACACCTTGTGCAGTTAGCTTAAGTTAGGCATGGAAACAATTCCCTATAAAGCACTTCAGTGAGTACCTTTTGGCCCATAAATTTTATGGCCACTGATGCTCATCAGATCGATTTTCATGTTGTTGACATCCATAGGAATTTTACCAATTGCTTGTGCAGCGTCCGTGTGGAAGAAAACCTTACGCTCCCGGCAGATCTCACCTGTAACAAAGACACCAAGGCCACACCACGTTACCTTGTCTGATCACCACGATCCCAAGGATTCCAACAACGGATCCAAAGCATCAATGAATCTAAACCAACAGGAGGGACCAGTTCTGAGGTGACAAAGGAAGAAATGGGGACTGTGATGTTTCTTTTACAGTGAAGTGGCTAAAGCTGTGCAGGGGCTACTGTAGCTGACGCTTTGGCACAGGTTTAGGCAGGCAAGACTATGGTGAATTGCTTCAGTTGAGAAGTTAAAAAGTCTACTGCTGTTAAGAAGTGAGATTTTTTCCAAACTCACACCTACCAAGTTTAAGAACAAATGGTTGCATGAGACTTTTAAGTTTCCACACAGAGATGACTCCACAGTTGGACAAAATTGGTTTTTTCTTGATTCTTTTTCTTCTCAACACCAGTCCAGTACAAGCTAGCTTAACTTTCACATTTATATTAGCCAAGTATTTTTATGCCATTTCCTCTACTCTCCAAGTTTTGCAACACTCAGCCTTGAAAATGTTCTCAGAATTGTCACTAGTCCTCACACATGCTCATTATTACCACCTGAGCCTGTCACCAACATTTTCACATCCAGACCTAAAATACACTAAGGAACAAAATAACACATTGTTCATGGGCAGTGAACTTCAATATTATTTACTTCTGTCATCAAAAACATCACAACTCATCTTCCCCAGAATCCACACCTAGCACAGCTGCACCCCAGACCTCTCCTCTGCACAGGAGGTTCAACACGATCCTTTCCAGGGTAAGTTGTCCTCCTGTGTTTCAGCAAGATCAGCAATATCAGGCTCCAGGCCTCACACTAACAGGGCCTCAGGTTCCCTCTGCAAGGCCCAGGCCTGGCCCGTGGGACCTGTTACCAAGGTGTTGTGAGAACATCCCAGGGGAACTGGAGCTGGCACCAGCCATCCCTGGTGTTTAAGTGTGGGACAGCATTGGCCTTGACAATGTAAGCACAGCAGGAAAACAAGAGTCCTCAGGCCTTTACACAATTCACTGATGGTCAAATGCTTGTCAAGGAAGAAACAGAACCTTGAAAAGCCTTAGGGGAAATGCTGCTTTGAGCTTAATGAAGAAAAAAATAAATACAGCACCTAAGCAAGAGGAAAACCAGCTGCACAAGATACCTGGCACAGCCTGAGAAAACAATACCCTACACAGTATGAACCCCAGGGCAGAGCCACAGCCAAAATACTGTCTAAAAAGGGAAACATCTTGAATATGAAGGTGTGCTGGTTTTGGTAGAGTTAACTTTCTTCAGAGTGGCTGGGATGGGGCTGTGTTTTGTGCTGAAGACAAGGTTGATAATATAGTGATGTTGTTGTTATTGCTGAGCAGGGCCTACACAGAGCCAAGGTCTTCTCTGCTTCTCATACTGCCACACTGGAGAGGCAGCTGGGGGGATGTGGGAGGCCGGGAGGGGACACAGCCAAGGACCCAAACTGACCCAAGGGATATTCCAGACCATATGACATCAGTACATAAAGCTGGGGGGAAGAAGGAGGAAGGGGGGGACATTTAGAGTGATGGTGTTTCTCTTCCCAAGTCACTGTCACGTGGGATGAGGCCCTGCTCTCTTGGAGGTGCTGAAGACCTGCCCAACTGTGGGAAGCAGGGAATTAATTCTTTGTTTTGCTTTGCTTGTGTGATAGCTTTTCCTTTCCCTATTACACTGTCCTTATCTCAACCCATGAGTTCTCTGGCCTTTACCCTTCTAATCCTATCTGGAATGAGTGAGCAGCTGCTGGGGCTTGGGGGCTGCCTGGGGTTAAACCAGGACAGAAGGGGGGTGTGTATGTTTTGTTACTGTCATGGGAAACCTCATCACCAACTCGCCGTGGGATCCAGGCTGTGCAGGCACCCGTTCACCCTCCCTGCTCCAACAACCCTGGCTCTCCAGGGTCTCCCTTCAACTGCTCCGAGGTCCCTGTCACTCCATCTGCCTGCTCAGAGCCTGGTTCACCCTCTCCCTGCCTCCTGTTCCAGAAACCTGGCTCTTCAGCAGCCTTTTGGCCTCCAAACCAACGGTTCATGACTGTGTATGACCATACGGGGGGAGGGTGGTGATCACCACCCGAAATCCTGCACATTTCTCCTCTTAAACACTACAAGTGCTCAATACACTGTTACAGTACACAATCTTAATCTGGCCAGTTATTCTGTGCAATTTTTTCATCCATCATTCATTTCAGAATGAAACTAGAAACACTGCAGTTGATCTATTCAAGGCTATAATTGCTGTAGTGCTCACTGTAAAAGCAGTGAATTTCATTCTCATTTCCCTTTTAAAATCAATTTTTATTTGGGACAGCAGATTTATTTATTTACATTATTTTTCTTTTTAAATACTTAAATTATTATTTATTCCTTAAGTATATTACACCTAATCTTTTGCATCAGTACCACTTGGGGATGCAATTATCAACTAAAATGAAGCAGAAGCAACTTCAGCTGGCATCTGGAAGTCACACAGTACTTACCAATGTCGTGAATTGGCTGCTTTACTCCTATTTCATTATTCACAGTCATTACAGAAACCAAACTTGTGTCTGGCTGGAATGCAGCCTCCAGCTCCTGGTGAAAGATTCAGAGGGACAGAAGTTGTGACTAACAGGTCACAAAGGACACAAGGTCCTCTTAAGCATCAATTTGAAGCAAAAACTTCTTCTATTTTCAGTTTCTGTCTGTCAGTAACAACTTACCTTCAAATCTATGAGCCCATTTTTTTTAACAGGTAGATACGTGATCCGAAAACCTTCTGTTTCCAAGGAACGACAAGAATCCAACACACACTTGTGCTCTGTTTGTGTAGTAATTATGTGCTTTTTCCTGGATTTATAGAACCTTGCAACACCCTGTCAGGCACAATCCATGAACAAGAAATTGGCCATTAGACCACTGAAGAAAGCCATGGCTGGAAGCAAGAAATCAATACTTTGATATAATTCATTTCGATCTTTCCTGCCTGACCCAAAGCCATGAATCTAAAAGGTACTGACACATAATCCACACCACGTGTCTCCATCAGCACTCATTTTTCAAAGCAACTCGTTTCTCAAAAAACCTGTGAAAATGTTAACTGACAGAAGTTACAGATGTCATTAATCAAAATACTTTTTAAAAAACATTTTATGTGGAGTCATATACACTGACAAGTCTGAACAATCACATATTAAAGGTTAAAACACAACCCAGCCTTCATCAGGTAAAAGTTCCTAATCAGTATCTCCACTGTATTTCACGATAAAGATTTTAATTACATAAGCAGAAATGTTGTATTTGGTGCACGTAAGATAAACATTGAATATTTTACACTCAAAAACACATCCTGTGCACTAAAACATTCCATGTATTTCCTCCAAGTGTGTAGCAAAGGATCACAAGGAGTAAATCCAGGAATGCAAATATTTGCTACCTACTGCAACATATTAACATTTAAACTGTTCAAAGATGCATACAGTTCTTAAGAGCATAATTTTAACATCATAAATAACTATCAGTATAAACCTTTTACCTTAATTGCCATATTATTAGATTCTGTTGCACCACTGGTAAATATAATTTCCCGTGAATCAGCTCCTATTAAATCTGCAACTTGCTGTTTAAAAAGAAATACAATGTCGATTTGTTAAGAAAACATACAGTGAATCCACCACAGCAAAACATTTTCAAGAAAACCCCCTCGAGCCTCAAAGAGATTACAGCTGGTCATTACAGAAGTGGTATTAAGGAGTAGCCTGTCATAAAAGAGATAAAAAGTTGACAAAACCCCATTACACATTACTTTAAAAAAAAATTACAAAGACCCACACTAAGATTAGGAGTGATAAAATATGGAGTAGCCCAATCACTGCAGCATCACGCTTGTGACCCCAGGAAACCAAAATTCCTGAGGCATCTTTGTCTAAAGTTTTGGTTTCTGCCACTTCAGCTGCTCTAATCTCACTGTTAGGGCAAGTGCTGGGACGGGACAACCCCGGACGTACGGACACAGTGGGGAATGAGAGGCTCTGGGAAAGGCGTGGGAGGTTTGGGCTGAGGCAGGTGGAACAGGAGCCAGCAGTGCCCTGGCAGCCCCAAAGGCCAACCCTGTCCTGGGGGGCATCAGGCCCAGCAGGGTGAGGGGGGTCTGTCCTGCTCTGCTCTGCACTGGGGCAGCCTCACCTCAAGTCCTGGGGCAGTTGAGGGGCCTCCATATGTGGATATAAAGCCATTAAAGAGCACATGCAGAGGAGGCTACAAAGATGGTGAAGGGCCTTGAGGGGCCATGAGGAGCAGCAGAGGGCACTTGGCTTGTTCAGCTGGAGGAGACTGAGGTCAGACCTCCCTGGGGTTCTGCAGCTTCCTCACGAGCAGCAGTGGAGGGGCAGCACCGACCTCTGCTCTGTGACCTCTGAGAGGGCCTGAGGGAAGGGCTGGAGCTGTGTCAGGGCAGGGTCAGGTTGGATCTCAGGAAAAGGTTCTTCCCCCAGAGGGTGGTTGGGCACTGACCAGGCTCCCCAGGGCAGTGGGCACAGCACCAAGGCTGCCAGAGCTCAAGGAGTGTTTGGACAATGCTCTGACAGACAGGGTGTGACTCTTGGGGATGGTCCTGTGCAGGGCCAGGAGTTGGACTCGATGATCCTTGTGGGTCCCTTCCAACTCCAGATATTCTGTGATTCTACTTTTTCTTGCAAAAAATCTACTAAAGCAAACCAAAGAGGAAGCTGATAAATCCAGCCCACAGAGAAAAGGCTTTTTTCCTTCATTGTTTTTGATATTCTTTTGACATTGAATGTCCTTGCCAGCAGGAAAACCATGATTGTGAAGATGAAGACTCACCCTCCTCGCCTTCTCCATGGCAGCCTCGCTCTCCCAGCCATAGGCGTGGGTCCTGGAGTGGGGGTTGCCATAGTAGGCTGTCAGGTATGGGAGCATGCTGTCCAGGACTCTGGGATCCTGCAGGACACAAAACACCCAGCCTTAGAAACAGAGAAGGAAAAGCATCTCTGTCCCCTCTAGACATGCACCCCTACAGCAGGATCAGCACTTCTGTCGCACTGTCTTTCTTTAGCTCAGGCCAGATCTCAAAAACGTGAGGTTATTACACGTTATGGACAACACCAGTGTCTGGCAATTGTGTTCTGTGCCCTTGATCTGCACTGAGGTGATCACAGAACGGGATCATCTGAGCAAACAGAACCACAGACTGCTGGGAAGGCTCATCTTGTTCCACCCTCCTGCCGTGGGCACAGACAGCTTCCCCTAGGCCAGGGCATTCCAAGTCCCATCCAACACGGCCTTTCTTCTGAGCAGAAGAAATACAAGGTCTTAAAGCGTCAAGAGAAATGGCAGGCCGGTATTTTGGTTGAATTAACCTCCTGCTGCCTCTCGCAGCCGCCGCCACTCCCGCAGGATCGGTGTGAGCCCCACTGCGCTCCCGCCCTGCCCGCGCCCGGGGCTGCCGGCGGGGCTCCGGACCCCGGGGGCGCCCGGACTGCCCCGTGTCCCCGCGCCGGGCACGGCCGGTGAGCGGGCACGGCCGGTGTCCCCGTGCCGGGCAGGGCCGGTGTGCGGGCACAGCCGGTGTCCCCGCTCCGGGCACAGCGGTGTCCCTGTCCCCCGCAGCCCGGGACACAGGCGAGCGCTCAGGAAGAGCCGTGAGCGCGGGCCCCGTTCGCTGCCCGAGCTCGGCGCGGACCGTACCAGCGGGGTGGTGGCCTGCACGTCCATGTAGAGCGGCCGCAGGGCGCCGTCGCCATCGCCGGTTCGCCCTGAGGGGAGAAGAGCGGAGGGAGCTGCTGTCAGAGACGGGCGGGAGCGGCGGGGCCGCCCCTGCGCCGACAGCGGCTCTGCCCGACCGCGGCCTTACCCTGTCCCAGTCCCTCTGCCTGCGCCTGTGCCTGTGTCTGTGCCTGCCCCGGTGCCGTCCGGAGCCGCCGCGGGGCGCAGCCGCTCCCCAGCCCCACCAGACGCCGCCACAGCAGCATGGCGGGCGGGTGCGTGCATGGGCGGGGCCGCGCACGGGGCCGCCCCTTCCGGTCCGTCAGGAGCGCGCCGGAAGCGGGGCCGGGCGGAGCGCGGAGCGGCCCAGCGAGGTACCGGGGCCTGAGGGGGAGCCCCGCCGGGCCCCCGGGACACCCCCGCGCTCCCGGCCGGGCGGGGAGCGGCGGCCGCCGCTCCTGAGGCGCCCCCGCCCCGAACCTCCGCCCTGGCCTCGGGCTCAGGGAGGGCGGGTTCGCTGTGCCCCCGGGGCCGGGCCGCGGGCGCTGCTCGCGGGGGGAGGGCACAGGGGAGGCCCCGGGACAGCCCCGGGACAGCCCCGCGGCGCTCGCAGGAGCTGGCTGGGGGCGAAGCGGGGCCGTCAGTCCCTGCCCGGCCTTCCTGCACGGCGGGCGGGGAGTCAGACCCGGGGGCCGGCACAGCGCTGCAGCTCCGAGCCCGGGCCGGCCCGCGGTGCGTGTGGAGGCCCGTTACACAAAACAGTGAAGCCTGTGGGGTTTGTCCTTTCTTTTCTAGATGCCTGTGACCGTGGGCCCTTACGGGCAGTCGCAGCCCAGCTGCTTCGACAGAATAAAGATGGGTTTCATGATGGGCTTTGCCGTGGGCATGGCTGCAGGGGCGCTGTTCGGCACGTTCTCCTGCCTCAGGTACGCCGAGGAAATGCTGCCACAGGCGGGTGGTGACAGGGCGGCAGCCAGAGCGAAATGGTGCCGCTGGGGGGCTGGGAAGGGATCGGGGCTGGGCCTGTGCTGTCCGTGGGTGGGAGTTTGTCAGGGTCTCCAGACTGGCCACGCTGATCAGCCCTGGCATCCACCAGGCGAGTCTGGCCCTGGCAGAGTGTCACCTCTGGGTCACCCCTGTGCCAGGAGGTCGCAGTTCCACAGACCTTTTCCTGCCACCTGTTGGGAAGCTGAGGCTGTGGAGGATCAGCTCTGGGGGGAGCTGGATGAATGGTGTGTGCAGCCCTCTCCTGGCCCTGAGGCTTCCCAAGGTGCTCTGCAGGCTCCCAGTGTCTGCACTGTGGTTGCTTTGCACGGGGGCAGTTACTGAACTGACCCCAAGTATGAGCTCAGGAGTGTGGGCAGAGCGTGGCTGGCACTGGCACAGCCCCACTGTGCATCAGAGAGGGACAACATTCCACCTTCCCTGGGGCTCACCAGCATGGAAACATCACACTCACTGCTCTGGGTTTGCTCTGGCACTGCTGACTGGCTTTGCACATCACGTGTGAGAAGGAACCACTGCAGTCAGCTCTTTCATACTTTGCACAACTCCCTCTGCTCCAGGGTTTTCACCTGTGATTAAACACAGGACAAAAAGGCATGAAGTCTAATCCAGTGGAAGTTTGATGTTTTTCTGATCTGAGTTCCCAGAGGGTATTTCTAAGTGTCACGATGCTGGCAGAAAATACAGATTTAGGGGATTTAGAAGAAGCAGTTATAGTGGTTCTGCTGTACCATTTCTGAGGGAAAATCTCATGTTTTAAGAATCAAGTGCATGAAATTCCTTAGACCCTAAAGTCACTGCAGTGCTTAAAAGCCAAATATTACAAGAGCTTCTTGAGACAGAACAATTCTTTTTGTTTCAGTCAGACCTCAGGTAGGTGAGAACTGGAGAGCAGAAACACCTCTGGACACTTTTAGGCCTTTCAGGTGTTTCTCATATTAAAAACACAGTCAGTAGTAAATAGGAAGTTAATTTTAAGTTGGTGGTATTAAAAGCACTGCCATTGCATCCAGACAGGATGGCAATACAATAGTTCAGACAACTCTTCTTGTTCTCTTGCAAGTCAAAAACTTGGACAGCACGATTTTTTTTCTCCCATATTAAGGGTATTTGGGGCACTAAGATGCAAAGCTGTTCTTGCTGAGGCGTGGCAGGAGGGTTCCACTGCAGGAAAAAATACACATGGGCCATTGCTGAGGGTCACTCAGGAGCCCCTGCAGTAGCTCAAGCACCACAGACGGTGTCGGGGGTAGGAGAGGTACCACTGCACAGATTTAGGCTGAAGAAATATTAAGTTTGTAACCATGGGCTGGTTGTCTCCAATGTTTTCTGCTGCTTGTCTGTGATGTGTCAGGTTTCAGCTTCTGTATTTTTCTTTATCTCAGGATTGGCATGAGAGGACGAGAGCTGATGGGTGGAGTTGGCAAAACGATGATGCAGAGCGGTGGGACCTTTGGGACATTCATGGCCATTGGTATGGGGATACGCTGCTAGCCTCCAGTTGGGGATGTATCCCAGAGTGCCCCTGCCCAGCCATTCCTCCTCTGTACCATAATAAAATCTTTAGATACCTGGAAGTGAGAGCTCTTCATGAAACAGCAAAGCCCCACCCTCCATGCTCTGCTATTCTAAATATGCTTTTTACTAAATTTCTACTTTCCTTCCATCATTTACTCCCAAGACAATGAGAATTAATCATCCTTGGTACTGCACTAAAGTTCCTGTTTCAGCGGTGTAAGTACAGCATACACAGCTCTCCCTTTGGCACTTGGGCAGCTCACATTCCCCATGTGGAGCAGCTCCATTGCCTCCCAGAATTCTTGAGTCTAGGAAAGTTTACTGGGTGGCTAATTCAGATTAATGATTGAATTTCTCTCCTCTTGCAAAAAAGGTGGGCTGAAGCCGGTCCCATTTCTGAGTTCCAGGTGACAAAGGGCAGGTACCCTCACAGAGTGAGGGACCCCAGGACCCGGGCAGGCTGTAGGAGCTGTGCTCCCACAAACAGAGCCTTTTCCTACAACCTGCCTTAGCAGGCCCACAGCGTGCCCAGTGTTTCCCTGGGAAAGCTGGGGATCCCTCCCACCATTCCCTGGCCCCAAAGCACTGCCTGCAGCACACCCAGGAAATGGTGGCTGGTGTTGCAATGTCCCAGTACTCGCCTTTTGAAACAAGGCTTCTTTCTGCTCCTGCCCTAGTTCTTTCTGAGGAGACAGGTGACTGGCAGCAGTGCCTGAGCCAGCACCTGTACAGCCCTGACCTGGTGCAGGTGCCTTTTTCCCTGTTTTTAAGGTGGAACCAATCCAGCACTCAAAGCCTGTTCTCAGCTTGCTGCCGTGGGCTCAGCCCAGAACAGCTCCTTTAGCTCCAGCTGGCACTGAGGGACTAATATGGGACACTAAGAAAAGAAAGCTCAAGCACAGCCAGAGAGCAGCTGTGTCACAAACCCCCAGACCCTCCTGTAGTGTCTTCCTGGCCCCTCCCCACCTCTGTGCTCCCTCCAGTCACCTGCTCCCAGTTCCTGGATTGCTGAGGACAGTCCCTTGCCTCACTGCAGCCCTGCTGGAGAGCCGCTCATCCCAGTGCTCTGGGAACAGCAGCAGGATCCCTGCACTGCCTCACCTTCCCCCTCCAGGAGGAATGTTCTCACTCCACGCTCTCCACCTTGGCCAAACAGTTTTTCTGAGTGGTTAGAAAGGCCAGGGAGGCAGGACAGGGGTAGGAAGGGCAAAGCACAGGGGAGGCTCCCTCCAGAAAGCAGAGTGAAAGCCAGTGTAACAACTCCAGGACTGTCAACCACTTGTGAATGATGGGGTGGAGGTGGGCAGGAGGGAGGCAGCTCTGGAATGAACTCCCAGCAGGCCTGAGGAGGGTGAGCTGTGCCCGGGTCCTCAACAATGACGGCGACAGGGCAGAGGGTTGGGAACAGCAGGAACCAGCTCCTGCATCTGCTCTAAGCACGTGGTATCCCACGAATCTCCACCTGGGATACCTGCAGTGGTATCCCTGATATCTACCATTGCACAGCACCCATCACTCACTTGCAGGCCACAGCACACACTGCTTAAGTCACAGTGGGAGAGCAGAGAAATAAAGCTTCACGAAGGCCTTTTTAAGAGAATTTTATTTGAGTGGTTCTTACAAAGATTGTTGCAATATGAAAGTCTTTGTTTGATAGAAATATCAAGCTGTCTTGTCAAACACACTGAAGTAACCCAAAAATATATTTCAGAGCTCACAGAGCTTAAAAAGAGCAAAGATTATATGCAACCAGAACAAAACACGTTTCTGTATTTCCTACCCCTTTTCAGCCTGGGCTGGAATCTGTCAGCTCTGCCTCACTGCACACGTGGAAACTCATCTGGAAATGCAGAGATCGTTTTGTTTGGAAACTTAGACACACCTCACAGTATTTACAAAGAAACTTTTACAGATACATTAATCAAAAGTTACCATCAAGAAATAAAACCCTTCAATCCTTCTATTCTTACCAATTATTCAGCACAAAGCAAGCTGAGTAGCTGCCGCAGTCAGCCTTCAGTAGCCTTTTGGATTTTTCATTTGTACAAAACACTAAATATGTCCCTTCATCCAGTCTCTCTCTGATATTGCCCTTGAGCAGATCACCCACATTTAGTGAAATGTAAAATGTCTTTGCTGTGTTAAAAGAAAGGCTCGTGAAACATTAAAAATGTCATTATGTCCCATCTGCCTTTTACAGAGAACTTGTTATCTATGAGCTACTTCTCAGTTCCTACGGATCACCTTAGTCAATGTACAAGAATTACAAGGCAGAACAAGAAGTCAACAGCTTTGTATACAGTGGAAATGCTAGTTAGGGAGAATGAACACACTGCATTTCTGCTTACTTCGTTTTATTTTTAAAGGTAGCAGGAAGTGTACACAAAATGACATTAAATCCTTTCCTTTAGTTTTATCTAAATAAAAGATAACTCAATCTTCCTCCAAAAAATACCTATGTACAAAACTGACTAAATTAATCTTCATCGTCGAACAGGAACCAGTAGTTGGGTTGCAGTCATGGAGTCTGGGAAAAGGCTGTGGTACGTTGGAAGAGGTACATACGCTGCTGTGATCATTTTACCTGAGCACAGGATCAAACAAAAACAACCATCAGTGGCTGGGCATTGCTGCCAGGGGTGACTGAGTGAAGGAGTGCACGTGAAACACCCACCTGCAAACCACCTCCCGTGCAGCGCGTTGACGGCCGCGATGGCGGCGGCGATCGAGGGACACTTGACGTACACGTTGCCCTGCAAGACACAACGAGGCAGCCTGTGAGGGGACCTGTCCACGGGCTGTGCCCCAGCCATGCCCCAGCCAGCCTCTGGCCACACCTGCCCCGCTGGCATGGACCAGTGACAGAAGGAACACGGGAGAAGGGGGCAGGGGGCAGTGTCCTGACAGGCACCGCCCCACGGGAACAGTTAAGGCAGCACCACATCTTTCTAAGCAGGATTTTCCAAGACAGCCCAAACGTGCACTTATCCGCTCTCACTGAGCCCTGGGTGGCCACTGAGAGCCCTCTGGAAGGGCCCTGAAGGCTGTGAGAGAGAACAGCACACGGGGTGTGGCTGCCCCCAGGGGCTGTGAGCCACCCACCTCAGCCACAGATCCCTCTCTCCCTGGTCTGAGCTCCCGGCCCGATCCCACAAGGACCAAGCACACCCCATTCCCCAGGCCAGGAAAAACACACAGCACTTCAAGGGAGACTGATACTGTAAAAATTCTCCTACATGAACTTCAGCATCTATCTGTCTTTACTGAACAAGGACTGAGGCAAAGGGAAAACCCCATCCCAGCAGGGCAGGAGGCCTGAGATGGTCCCCAGGGTGAATGACAGACTGATCTTTGAACTTGGCCAGAGATACCTGGAGTTCCCCATCTGTAAATCAAGCACTGTGCCTCCCTAATCTGGAGAACTGCAATAGTCACATCCAACGATGCCAAGACACACAGATGCCCACAGTAACACGTGGCATTTTTCTGGCTGCCTGCTTAAAAATAGACCACCAGCAGTAATTCCTGAACCGGATCAGACTCTAGCTCAAAGAGGTTTTTCAGGAATATATTAAGAAACAGACTTCCCTGTAGCAGCCTTTGCCAGCCTGTACTAACTCTTCCCACGGTGATCTGGCTCATTCCCTGCTCAGGGGGTGAACCTGAGCTCAGGGGCTGGTGATGAAGGCACTGAGCAATGAACACACACAGCTCTGCTCTCGGCCTCCTCCTGCAAAGGCACCCAAGCTGCTTAAACCCCAAAATGAGGTACAGCAACACAAAGCTGTGCCTTTCCTTGACCCCCCAGGGCAGTACATGAGCCGTGCACTCAGCTGGGACTGCAACCCTTTCATCCACAACAAATCACCCCCTCATGGCCAAGCCCTGACAGCCTCAGTGTGCAAGTCTGGCTGGGACAGAGCCCTGAACGTGCCCAGAATCTCAGCCTGCAAAACAGAACAGCACAAGGGAGCTTAGCTTCAAATCCAGTACTTTTAAGTATGTGGGTGTTTTATATCTGGGTCATCGCTGTGCTACTGTAACAAAATGGGTCTCATTTTTCATGAAACATTTAACTCATGACACAGTAGCTGTAGTTTTTTCTTTTAAATCCACTTGCTAAGGTAAAATAGAATTGCAGCTCCGTGTGCTCAGAACATATGTGAGGGATGTTGAGGGCTGGTGCATTTTTGGGGGGGTTGTGTGATGATTTATTTTGTGTTTAGTTGGGCTTTTGCGGGGGGTGTTCTGGGCTGTTGGTTGGGTCTTTTTATCTGTCAGAGAACAGTGATCTCTCAGACAGTAACAGACACACACTGTGGGAAAGGTTTCTGCCTCCCAACAGTCCAATGCAGCAGTGACCTTGAAGATTACAAGGTGCCAGGGACACTGTTTTACATACTAAACTGCAGCTCCCATCTAAACTCTCTGTAACCCATGGACAAGTGTTTCAGGTGACATTGTGGCAGCTGCACAAGGACAGCAATGGTCAGTGAGTGCCAAGTGCATCACCAGGGCAGACCAACCCCACCCAAACAGACTGGGACAGCAGGGTGGGTTCCAGCCCCACACCACAGCACAGAACACAACAGGACACCTCCAGGGTCTGAAGGGTAGAAACCAGCCTGACTGTGAGACCATCTGAAAACTGAACTTCAGTCTGGGCTCTGAATTCTTTATAAAAGGGGTTACAGATGGCCAAATTTATTTACAGACCTTCCACAGTTTATATATTCTAAGAGCTGAAATACAGGGAAGAGGTAACTAATCTGGGGATTGTGTCAACACAGTGAAGAAAAATATATTCACCTGTTTAAGATGCAGGTATGAACCTGGAATTCCCTGTTCTAGCTCCAGGCCCTCAGACTGTCCCCTGCAAGGCTCTAATGCCACTAGTGACCACAACTGTTCCCAAGCCTGGGTTGAAGCTCACGTTTCCTGCACACCTGAATTCTGCTGCAGCAGGGGCCCTCTGTGCTGGGCTCTCTAGAAAGGGGAAACTGGAAGTCCCTGACGTGGGGGAAATGCACAGTTTAAGGGAAAAGCCAAATGCCTGAACTGAACTGGCCACTACTCTTCAGCCACAGAACTTCAGCTGGGTAAATCTGCAAGAGCAGCAGCAGCAAACTGCTCATACCCACATGAGTTACAAACAATGATTCACAACAGGAGGGAACCACCAACATCCTGGACAAACTGCAACACTGCTTCAAGAAATTTAGGTTCCGTTTAGGGAAAACCTCCATATTTGTAATGCTCCCTCTAGACAAAATAAAGCAACAGAGCTGCTAACAGAGCTGCTCAGTGTCCCCCCAGAACCAGGCATACCTGAGCTGAGTTTTTGTCTACATAGATGTGGATAACTCCTCCATGTTTGTTACATTCCTCAATCACATCATCTTTAATTTCTGTGTCCCAGCCAGCTTCTTCTTCACTGTATGGGGGGCAGGAAAAACAGGACAGAGATATCACTCGACAAAATCCAGCCCAAACCCATTAAACACACTCTTGCAACATTCTGATTTCTTTCTCACATGTAAAAGTCATCAACAATTGCCACACAATGATAAGTCACTTACGTTTGAGGATTAAACATGTTGGAAAGCTGGAAGCACTGTGTTGCAAGTGGTTGTACAGAAGCAGCTGCAGCCAGAACTGTTGCAATGGAAAAAAAATAACAGTAAAATATCTACAAATGGAAAAAAATACCAGTAACATACCTATGAACCCACTATGCAGGGCTGTAATTTAAATGAGTATCTCCTATCTGTTAAAAATCCCAGCATTCAGCAATGGCAGAAACAGTTCTGACTAAACAGAAATTGAAGGCAGGAAAGCAAAACTCATAACAAAACACTACCAATGATAGATCCATTTAAACTGATCAATACCAACACCGGCACATATGAACCACAGTTGAAGGTGAAAAGTGAAAAGATAATCCTGTACATTGATTTTGGCAGATTTTCCATTTAAACATTAAAAGGCAGAGACACATGCATCTTCACCTGCATCTAAAATGTCTGCCTGAGTTGTATGCCAGCAGCACCTTTAATGTTTTGCTCCTCATGGAAGCTCAGTAGCAGCTCAGGACAGTGGCACCTCCCCAGCTGACTGCACAGCAAGGGACAGAGACCTTGGTGAATTCTCAGAACTTGTTTTAAGCATGTTGAATTATGCTTCAAAAGTGTACCTGCACTTCTGTCCCTTGAAAATGCAGATTATAGGTAACATTTGACAACAAAAATTATGAACATTTGACTGCAGGATAAATTTATACTCCTTCCCTGTAACTACGGAATTACTCCTTGTCATTTCTTGCTGCTCATCATGCCAGTCATCATTAAACACTGTCCCACAGGTGCCCTTCCACAGGCTGCAGCTTCTGTCAGTGGAGCTGCACTGCAGATATTTTGGGTTGTGTAGTCAGGTAATGAACAACTCAGAGACAGTAACCCCAGCTCCTGATTCTCAAATGACCCCTCTAAGCAAGGAGAACACCCCCAACCCAGCCACACCTAAACCCACAACCACCACCCCACACGTTTTCTTGGACTAACACAAGGCTGGGGAATGTCACCAACACAGCAAATGCTGTGAAGGATTTCCAGTCAAAAAATCAATCACAGCACGACTCCCCAGGGACACCTACAGCACACAAGGCCTCAGTGTGGGCAAACTCTGCACCACAAGCATCTCACAGCCATCTGCAACAAGACCTACTAATTACAACTCACATCAAGTGCTAGTTTACCTTCATTCTGCTGGGACAGTCTTGTTTGTAAATCTAAAGAAAAATACAGAGAAGTTAATTAGTATGCTTGGTAGCATCACTGCCTGCCAGCCAGGTTGTTTAGCTCGTATTTCTGTGGTTAAGAGCTTATTCAAGTGCCTCAACCCACTCTCACAGTTCCTCTCTAGCTGTGAGTAGTTTCACTGATCTCAGCTCCTCAGCTGGGAGATTCTGTACTTGACAGATTCCATGACCACAAAGGTAAGCGTATGTCAAAGAGAAACAACACCTTAAAAGGACATGACCATGTCCTTTAATTCAATATATTATCCTCTCCTTGCCTTTGCTGTGCTTGAATTCTTTACAATTTATTTCCATGAGAAAACAATTACAGCAATTCTGACAGGCAATAGAGATTTGACATCTTTATTAACAGAAAGCAGTTAAGCGCAGTTATAGAAACCTGACATTCTCAAAGCAGTTATCAAATTTCATTTTGAGTAGAATGAGGTGATATTTCCCCTGCTACCTTTCCATATAGATGTCATAATGACAAAAGAACCTTCGGTATTTTTCAAATTCAAAACATTTTCAAGAGTTGAGAACATTTAATTTGCCTAGAAAACACCACTTACTTGTTTAGCAACATACAGCTGTCCCAACTGGAAGTGATGGGAGCAAACAAATGCAGACTTTCTAGCCATGACTTTAACACTCAACATCTCAAAATGAATAGAAAACTTCAGAATTCAAGAACTGCAAGCATAAGCCCCTTCAGTAATGTTCCATTTAGCACAGAGACACGAGGAGTGAGAAAACTGAAGTAAACTATCATCTTAATTCACTGGTTTAGAGAGCAGCAGTCATAGACACCAAGCAAGCTTCCAAGCTTACCTGGAAACACCTGAGGGCATCAGGTACAAACATACTTTTTCCCTTTCTAATAAACCCTCCTCGACAACACTGGAGAACCAACAGGAGTGATTTTTTTTCTATCTTCCTCAATTGCCTTCCCAAATACCTTTCAAAGAACACATTCTGAAAAGCAAGACTGGAAGGAGCAAGCTCTGAAGGCCAAGCTGTAACAAGAGCTGGCTACATTTGGCATGTTTTCCATCCAGATCTGAACACAAAGAAAACCTCAGCTCCATAGAGTGGAAGTATCATAATAGCAAAGGCTATCTTAGCCTGTATTCCCTGCAGAAACTGCATGGATTTGGCCAAATCTGTAACTAATTACCTAGTTACTTTTGAAAACAAAGGAGTTTAAAATGTCTGAACTCCCTCAGTTTCCATGAGGACAGACACTCTCCCTCTGCAGTTGTGACCCAGCTGCACAGGCACATCATGTCCAGCTGAACTTGGCCGTGTGGGTCAGCTGGGGCTCCAGAACTCCTGCACCAATCCTGCACATACCACCAGTGCAAATCCTGTCCAGGGCCGAGAGCCAGAACAGTTGTAAACACAGAGAAAAATCAGCTACCACTGTCTTGTGCAACAGTTTCATCAATTAATTATCTACTACCTCTGAAACATAACCTGCTGTTCACCAAATCTTTCATCAAGTCACTGAATTCTCTTGTTGCTCGTGACTGAAGAACAGTCCTTTCCTCTGCCTTCTAAAATCACTCAGAATTCAGAAATTCATTGTCCCTCTTTACTGTCAACTCTTTCCCTACAATTAGTTTTAAATAATATGTGGAAATTAAAATTAATACATCTGTCAAGTTCAGATCTAAGTAACTTTTCCAGTATGTTCTGTATATATAACCTCTTTGGCATGATGGGAGTACAGGCTCAGTGCACAGAGAAAGCAGAAATACAGAAACAGCTACCAAACACTTTCTGTCTAAAAACAAAACGAAGTTGTGTGTTTATTTTGAAATCCAGATGGCTTTAAATAGGCCAAAGCCTGCAAGTAATGTCCAGTGTCCCAAGCCATTACTGTGAAGAGAACAGAGACCAAACAGAGGTCTCATATGATAACACCTATTCCTCCTTCTTGGGCAGCACACCATCTCAATCTCTTCCAAAAACAGACAGCTCCTTCCACCAGGATGGAATACTTTGCCCCAGAAAGCATTAGAGGAATGTTCTATAGGCTGAATATTTTAAGTTTCACATGTTCAGACAGAGAACAGGGTACACAGCTACAACTATTTAGCTTTAATTCCTTTTCCTGCTGGAATTTTCTCCATGGGAATAATGGCCGAGTTCTCAGGTCTCTGGTAAAACTGATTCTTTACCTTCCCTATTTCAGTTTGATTGAATCCCTCCTGGAGGTGGCTGATCAGAACTGCTGGGGGGGTGTAGCTCAGGTGCTCAGTGTCCTGCCTGCAGGAGCACAGCTGACCTTGGCAGTGCATCAGCTGTCACCCTGTCACCCAAACTGCAGTATTTAGGTATTTTCCTCCTCCTGGGCAACCTTTCACTGCTCAGCTCCCAGGCTACAGAACTGGAATTTGATTTAATCACGAAGAGGTGAACAATATACAACACCCCAATAACCTCTTACTGACAGCAACTCTGTGTTCACTCACCTCACCCCCACTGTTCACCATTGTTTTTCATGTAAGTACTAAACAAGATAAGCTCAACACCTGAATTTTGGCTTCAACAACAGCCTCTAACCTTCCCAGCTTTCACCTGGAAAAAGTCCCTCTTTCTCTGAGCCAGCTTCTTTACACACCTTGTACTTCCTGTGCTACCCACTTCTCTGGCTTAGTAACTTCCCACTGACAGGAGCCCAAAGTTCAGTGAGAAGAGCTCTGCTAGGGCTGCCCTACCCAGGAAAGGCACTTCCATCAGGGACTGTCAGCCTTGAAATGCAGCTTCTCTGACACTTTGCTGTACTTTCATAATATTCTCCAGTTTACCTTTCTTTAGTATGACTTCTGAAGGAGTGAAGTCGAGACAGCAACAGGACCAGAATCTGGCCAGATGGTATTTTAATTCCTTCCTTTTGAGTGTAGATAATTTAGAGTTATATGTTCCAGCTACACACAATATCACAGACTTTAAATGTTTATTGACAATACCAGAGATGAGATCTCATGTTTCACACATCTTTTCCCTCACTCATTTCATGGGAGTTTTCTTCCTCCTCTGAACTGTTTACACTCAGCTCTTTTAGCTTTGCTTCTACCTTGGGAATAATTTTTTTTTTTACTACATATTCCTAGCTTACCCTCCTCAAATTCCAACCTTTATGACCACTGTACCCACTACAAACTGAGGCAATGAGATACTTTAGAAATACCTTGGGAGCAGTTTTTCATTCACCTGAGCCCTGCTTCCTTTTTGTTCTCCAAGAGTTGTAAACCTTCATCTATCCTTTCATGTATTTTACAATGTCTAGCTCAGTCTGATTGTTGGCAGGTAATTTTCTTTCTATCTGTTTCCCAAACTAAAAATATTCTTTTGTTATTAGTCCTTTTTCTTGTTTTTCATAGGCTGTGTGCTTATTCCTTATTTCTTTTGAGGTAGTTAATCCCCCAGGTTCAGTGTGGAGCCCATTTCTAACAGGGCTTTTTCTTCTTTCTGTGGAATACAGATCCAATACAGCATTAGCAATGTGGAACAGAAGAAACTTCTCACATCCTGCCTGTTCAAACACCCAATTTGCTCAGACCAGATGACTTTCTTGCCTTGTTTCTTCAACCATTGCTTTTGAAATCACGAGCCTTAGTTACAGACCTGTTTATCCTTTCATTTAAACATGAGCAACTCATGATCCCTCAAGTCAATGGTCATTTCTATTCTCATCCATAACATCTTCATTACTTACCAAATTGAGTTTAAAATAGCATCCCCTCTTCATGAGTCAGTGAGTGTTTGATGAAGAAATTTGTCGGATATCACATCCAGGAATATCTGGGCCCCACCATTATTACTAGCAATTCTTCTCCAATCTGTATCAGGGAAGTTAAAGTCTCCCACAATGACATAATTCCTGGTAGTAATTTTCTCTAACAAGAGTAAAGAGATCTTTAATCCATAACCAAATCTCACTTTGGGGATAGCTCATGACTCTATGGCAGCAAAAAGCTTTATCTTTTTCCAAAGTTACTTAAAGTTGCACATGTCTGCATTATTCCTTTTGTACAATACCAGTGGAATAAACAATGCTACCCCTGCCACTTTCATTTCTACAGTTGCTAAACATGCACCTTCTTCAAACACCTGTATTCAACCTTATCATTTATTTCTCCATAGCCAGGTTATCTCATGTTGATTCCACCTATCTGAACAGTTCTGTGTCAGGTATTTCTGGCCATATTCTTGATTTGGTGAGCTTGGTGAGATTTTTTTGACCTTGCTTGTTTCAAATGGGAAAGGATTGGGTTTTTTTTTAAATACTTCTCTCATTTCTGACTGCCTACACCTGTTTCCACACCTGACTGCCACACTACTGTACCACCTGCATTAACAGTGATCTAACTTTAGTGGTGGTGACCTTTCCTTCTCTTTCTGGTCTAGATACACTTTTTCCTTACCTCTATGCCTTTTTCATCTTTTTCTTCTTCAGCAGACAACCAACATTTTCCTTTCACTAGCCAGTTCCTTTTCCTTCCAAGGGCACATCTCTAGAACAACCCTATTATATTGTTTTAGCAACTGTCTAAAGCTTTACATGTGTGCTCTTCATAGGACTGCACCTGACCTTCAGTAACATCATCCAGGCCTATCTTATTAAGTCTGAATCACTTCTGTCACAAACTCTGCTGGAAGGCAAACAACAATGCCACCTATTCTTTGCTACTGTCCTGACACTTTCTCACATGTTCCAGCATCTAGTTATTTGTGACATTAAGTCATTTTCTACTGCTATGACAGTTGAATGTTCTCTGTTCTTACTACTAATTAAAAGTAACAAAAAGAAGAAATTCCACTCTGTGAAACCCTGATCTCCTGTGGGAGGTTACTCACTGCTCTAGTCCTGAACAGCCCTTGAACAGTTTGCTGTTTAGGCCAGTAAGAACTAGCAGCAGCAATCATATATTCAGCCTCACTCCAGCAAACCCACCTGCAGAACACACCAACAACCACAGCCAAAGCCAGGCAACACACATTCCCTGACATACAATGTCCTTTCTCACCAGGACACACACTGTACATATCTAACACTGCTGCCACCCTCGGGACATGTCCCCCATCAAGTCCTAATAACCTCCTCACCCCTGGTACAGCTCAGGCTTTTCACAGAGGTCAATGCCCGTCCAATTCTGGGCCTGCCATTTTTAGCAGTCAACACTTAACAGTGCAGTAGAACTTACAAGTCCCCATTAGCACAGAGAATAGCACAGATAAAGAGATGAAGGCTTGGGATGAATTAGGTGAACCACAACAGATTTGCAAAAATACTGCAAAGTGAATCCCACCCATCCCAACTGTGATACACTGTCCCTGGTTATCTGCTTACGGATCTGCAGCGTTTTACAGTGTGTCAAACACACTGCAATCCCTGTGTTTTCATTTTAAAAGATCACAAAACATATTAAAGTACCTCTTGTCACAAAATTATAAAGCAAAAAGTAATTTGGAAAAAAAAACAGGTCATCATTTCTTACCTGTCACAGCTCCAAAGGCCAAAGAGCCGCTCATCTGCAGAGCCTGCTGTGCAGCTGGGGGAATCTGCAACCCAGTACCTGCAACACAACAACACTGCCACTCACTCAGGGATGCACTAACACAAGCATCAGAAATCTTACTGTTGTCAAAAGATTAAAGAGATCATTTCATGCAGTTATCCCAAGTTCTGTGGGGGGTTTTAATTCAAACTCTGCAAACTGGTGTATTTTTTGCACATTTCCTATTAAACATCACACCCACCTTCTGCAAGTCTTGCCATCAACTGAAGGCGACCAGTTGTTCCCAAGTCAATTCCAGTTCTTTCCAACTCATCACTGTCCAAAAAGGAGCTGGCACTGGAAGCATCAGTACGCTCAGTTACATGTCCCACTTTCATTGGCCTCCCAGCCAGCTCAAATCCATTGAGTTGTTCCAAGGCCTTTTTGGCACACTCAGAGTCTGAGAACTGTAGATTGGAAAGGGGGAAATTCAGTAATACTGCCTACAGGATTCAGCAACACTTCTACTGTCTGCAACATCCACAATTACAGAAACAGAAGAAACTCTCTACGATAACAGCAACAAGCTAACTTAAATATGCTCTGTATTTTTAATTTAAACCAAACACACAGATTTTGGTATTTACTGTCTCATATTTAGGTAATGTATTTAAACATAGTTATAGTTCAAGTTACAGCATCTAGATACTTCAATCAACAGAAGTCTTGGGCTGCAGTTCTCTTAAAAGAGTGACAGTCACTTTCTTTGTGACCTTACAACTGCCATGGTATTTACTGATTATTCCTAACAGATGTCCTGCTTTATGCTGCGAAACATCAAAATAAACATACAAACATTTTATCAGTGTTAAAACCGTCAAGTCTGAACTATATAGTTAGTTTGGTTTCATTTGTGTCCAAGTGCCAGAGGTCCCAGCCGAGACTTTTGTCCCCATGACAAATTGCCAGGTCAGTCAAGAAACTCAAGTTCACAAAATTGTGTACCTGAGGGCAAAGAGGAGAGATGTTTTCAACTGAAAGTTTCATCTTCCAAAATTTTATGTCCCCCAAAAAGCTCAAATTCAATCATTTTCACAACTGTGAAAAATGCCAGTCTTTACTAGTGTCTTTGCCTGCAGAAGGCAGCATTTGCTTTCCCAGGCACTGACTCCAAAGGAAACTACTCCCACCTGAACACATCCATTGTTCACCCACAATACCCAGACAACTGGCAGAAACAAAGAAAAGGGCCAGTGCTGTGTGTCCTCTACATGACACTTCTAAAATGGGACCTAACAGAGATAAAGTAGCAATATAGTAGCTGCTCTCTAGATACAACAGCAATATGGATTGATAAGGTGTATATATAGTAGCAATGTAGACTGCTGCTATATATACACATGATAAGGTTATATATATATATAGATACACTACTACATAGGAAGATTACACCCAGAAATGGCCTAGGAAAGCTGGCAATGCCAGTCATACCGTAATGAATCCATATCCTTTTGAGCGTCCAGTTTCACTGTCCATCATCAGCTGAATGCTTTCAATCTGAAAGATAAGAATAAAGCTATTTATTATCAGACATTTTATAACAACCCACAAGATACCAAAACACAGTGTGGAAACAGCCCTGAGGAATACACAGACATGAATGTGAAATCACTGTTTTTATTGGGTTTTTTTAATCAGTTTCTCATTCCTTCCTCAAGTCAAACTTAGTGTACAGACAGTCCGGCAGGTGCTCCAACACTGAGACAGAAGCAGGTAAACGTAAGGGGTTTGAGTGCAGCTCCAGGTAGAGCTTTGGTCCTGATGCAACATTCCAGCAGATCATGAGCACACAGACACCATCAGATCCTCACTGAAACACTCTGGTCATGCATCTCATATGCTGAGAAACTGTTCCACAAGCTAAGAAAAGCAGTTTGCATGTCTGACCGGGGTCTTAAACAAAGGGCTGTATATTTTAATAATTACTGGTATTTGGGAACTCCTAGAAGTTTACAGTGACTGAATTTAAAACACAGTGCTGAGTCATCCGTGAGCCATAAAGTAGTATTTGGAAGAGACAGCAACACAGAAGATAGAACTGAGTTTAGGACTGGAGTATATGGAATAAAAAGGAACAACCTTCACAGCTCTACATGTAAACCCTGCCAAAACTACCTTAATGCTACTGCCAGACCTTGAGAAAAAAAATAAACAAGAACAGCAGCCATGTGGATTAAAATTTAATCAACTAGAGCAATTTTCCAGGGTTTTGCACAAGAGATTTAAAGGGATGGGCATACTGGGTCTGAATAATGCATGTGAAAAGCACTGCCACCATATGTATGAAGCAGAATTCATATCCAAAGACAGTAAAGAACCCAAACATTAATGGACTTCTTTTTCCCCATTAAGTACCTAACTTTTCCCCGTCTCATAATGAAATACCCCAGGTACCTTGGCACAGTACAGCTAACAGTTATTGTAGCTCCACTGGAAACTTTGGATTTGATCTGCTCACTTCCATAATTCTCTCTACAAAAACTTATTGCCATGCTGCAAACTAGGGCCCAATGCTCAGGAGTGAGAAGGGGCCTGAGTTGGAGCTGCACAGGACACACCACTAGTTCTTGGTCCTTACATGAGCTAAAACTTAAGCAAAAAGTCCTCAGACACAGCTGACAGATAGTAAAATATTCCAAGACCTCAACCCCATTTCTGTGCTTTGTGCTTTAACCTGTGAAACAGGGCCCTCATTCACAATCACGGGTGGGAAAGATATTCACAAGTCACAGGAGCAGGATACAATGTAGGGAGTTTTTGTTTTGGTTTGGGTTTTTTTTTCCTCTGATCATTAATTTAGGTACTCATGGAATTCTCAGCTTTCCTTTGTAAGATCTGCCATTCCAATTCACTGGACACCACCACAAACCCAGGTCCTCATCTGTTCTCTAACACCACCCACGCACCCAAAGCCTGGGGATGTTTATGGGCAGTGCAAGAAGGGAACAAATGTTTCGTGGGTGTGAAGCTGAATTATTTGCAGAAGCTGTGAGTGCTCCACAACTAATCTAGGTTTTTCAGATAAACTACCACAACACAACATGTCAAATTAACATTTACCCTGCCAAATGGCTCGAAGATTCCTCGAAGCATATCTTCAGTTATGTTGAAGTGTAATGATCCCACATAGAGTCTCATGGGACCAGCGCTGCCCTTCTGCAGATTATTTGCCATTGCTGCTGCTCTGTTTTTCTCTGCCTAAGAAAAGGAGAAAATAAAAATTCACCTTCTGTCAGAATTTAATAAAAAACCCTAACATAAGCAGTATGTATCTATCAGATCAGAACTAGGCAGATTCACCAAAAAACCACAAGCTGTTGTATAATCTGCAGACTATCCATCGGACTTTAAATTAAAATCCACAGAACCCAAGACCATGATCAAGTACAGAGACACAGATTCCAAAAGCCTTCAAACTGAAAAACTTCATGCATAATTCTGGCTTGTATCTAGTAAATTAACAGTTTTTACATATGCTGGGAAGCATACACAATATAACCTACAATTCTATAACACTATTTCAATTTCTTTACTACTACTTGCTTAAAATCTTTATCTTCAAAATGCATTTATATCACTTTGGATATATATATTTGCCTGTCATCTATGGGAAACAAAAGTCCACTTATAATTAGCTTAAATCATCCTTGTTAAGGTTTTCCAAACATGCAATGGTAACCAAACTTTCAAACATTAAGTTTCCCAGCAAGACACAAAAGGCAGAACTCAAAATGAACAAAAATGAGATTTACAACTCCTTACCTGTGATGCCTGTACTATGATGGGTACACCCAGGACTCTCTGTCCAGTCAGTCCTATTGCCAGGGGCACTGAACTGACATCAACAAATTCAACATAAGCAATTCCCTTTGAACGCCTGGAATTTCTGTCTGAAATCATTCGCACATCACGAACCTGAAAGGCAAGAATAGACATGAGTACTTTGGACAGAAAGGAAAAAACCTAATGCAGCCCATTCCTCAGACAGGTATTGATAATGAGATGATCATTTGCCAAGCCAATGGCTTTGTAATTGTGCTGAAAATCTATGGCAGCATACAGCTTTAACAAACATATCCCAGAGGCAAGGGAGCACTAAAGCTGCTGTTCAAAGTCGAACCCAGTGTATGACAAAAGTTTTTCAAAATTAGAAGTTAAATGAATTTTCAAGTTACACTAGAACTGACAGATAGTTCTATCTGTCAGAAAATATGAAAAACTAAGTTGTTTGACTCAGAATTGAATCGACATGTTTTGCATCACATCACATGAACAATGAACTCCTGAGAAATTACATTTTCATGTTCAAAGCCTTTAATAACTAGTTCATCATCATTCATCCCCCTTTGCACAGGTACAGGAAGCTCCACTTCCTTACAATTCTCAAAAATATCAATCCTGTACTTAAGTTCTATTGGGACAGCTTGAGGCAGTAGTCAGAATCATTTTAACTTCCCTATTAATTACCTTCCCTACTGTAGAGAAAAATTCTTCCAGGTCTCTTGGTCGAATTCTTGCAGCCAACTGCATGCAGAATACTGTTCGAGCATCCCTCTCTTCAGGGGTAAGATTATCAATAGGTTCTCTGGAAAGAGCAAAGTTCAGTTAAAAAATAAACTGAATTAAGCTAATTCATCTCTGGACTGCATATGAAACACTAAATAATCAGTACTTCCCAGCCTAATAGTGAAAAACACACCTGCTGCATTTAAAAAAGGCAGGGTTAAGAAGTGAGTACCTAATATTAATATGATAACCTATTTACTTGTATAACATGACTGAATATCCTGTTTCAACTGTGAGCATTAAATATGCCTGAAAACTTCTATTTCACCTCCAGAGGCCCAAACTAATCAGAGATGGCACTTTGCTGCTGTCCAGAAGTGGTACCAGGAGCACTGTGGAGCCCCCAGTCACGGAGGTGAGATGAGAGGACGAGGACACAAAGGGCAGCAGGGTGGACTGGCACAGCCTGGCTGTCCAAACTCTCAGACAAGTAGTGCCAACCAGGCTTTGCAAACTCACATCTGGCATCTACCCAGTCACTTCAGAGTCACTGCAGCCACTGCATAAACAATACTGATATCCATGTAAATGGAATTCCCAGTCCTCAGAGTTTCAGCTTGTTAACTCATAAGAAAATTAAGAATAGTGAATAATTACTCTGATCCTTGACATCAGAAGCACTAGAATAATTTTATTTCAATACTGAACCACTATCTGAAATTAGATACACCATTTCTAAGGCGTTGAAGCTTCAAATCTAAAAAAAAAAATCTGACTTGTAGTCAAGTACAGGACAGAACTAGCATGCTGGATCCTGGACTAAGTTTTCAGTCATGGAGTACGTATTTATATTAATATAATTATATAGATACTAATCACTGAGAATACAAAAGAAAAATTTACACTGAATTATCTCAGTAAGAGTTTGCTAGTCATTAAAAAACAAAACAAGATTGGTTAAATTTAACTGTATTAATGTAAGAGAATAATCTCATTAGCAGCTATCTAAATCTAATTCCCTTAAATGAGAAGCCTGAGAATGGATAAGCAGCTCCTGCATTTCAAAGGTATCCAGCCTCTCTACAAATAACGTGAATACTGAAAAGCAAAAAGAAGCATTTGTACTTTTCCATTCTTTAGATTATTAAGCACAACTTAGCACAAAAGCTAATTCAATTCACAATTAATGGGTAAAAGATTGAGAACACAAATGCAAAAAACCAAAGCAAGGCTTCTTTTGCAAACTGATGTTTTTTACAACTGTTTATGACATGGGGAGAAGGCAACACATTAACAATGCTCTCCTCTCCCTGGTTTACTAAATGAATTTCAGCATCACTTTTGAGTAGAAGTTGGAGAGCAAGTAGCCATGCATTATTTCACCATCACTTTCCCAACTTCAATAGGACAAAAAACCACCCAACACATGTAAAAAGTTGTACCTAACAGGGCTCTTGTCTTTTCTGAAGGGACTTTTGCTCCTGGAGCGACGTCTGCTAAAAAGAAAGAAGAAACAAGATTAGAAGAAAACCTTCAAATACACCACTCTGATTTTAATCAAAATCTACTAATGATACAATAAAAAGTAGAGAAAAGTCAGAAACCTTAATTTGATGCTGTGAGGCAGACCAATCTTCCCTCTGATGGCACTGTTGAATTTTGGACCAGAACTACGGCAAAAGAAAAGACAGACATTACTCACCTGAGTACCAAACTTCAGGATTTCCTCTCTGTATTCACATTACA
This sequence comes from Neopelma chrysocephalum, assembly GCF_003984885.1. Taxonomy (NCBI): domain Eukaryota; kingdom Metazoa; phylum Chordata; class Aves; order Passeriformes; family Pipridae; genus Neopelma; species Neopelma chrysocephalum. The sequence continues at coordinate 172,715 of NW_020897948.1, forward strand.
CTGCAAGTGCTCACCCACCCTTGCACCTGAACTGGTCAGCATTTCCATCAGCAGCACCCAATGCATGCATAATATTATCACAGGATATCAACACATGCAGCACTCCAGACCATAAGGCATGGAATATGCTCCCCTCTCAGCTTCACCTGCATCACAAACCCCCAGAATATGCAGGACTCCGGGAAGTGAATTATGAGCCAGCCACACACGGCACATTTGTACGTGCAAACTATTCTGAGCTACAGTTACAGCTGTAACCATTTTCACACGTTTTTGTGTCCACATCAAGCCCTATGTACTGATGATTGCAAAGCAGGACCTTCATGGCCTGGAGCTCAGCCCCAGAGCTGGGTGCAAAGTGGTGCTGGCAGGATTACTTGCTCAAGTGTAACGTTTTAAAACCGAAAGTTTCATGAAATTTAAGGTGCAAGAAGAAACCAAAGTGGCTCCCAGCAGACATCTGTAAGGGACACATTGACTAATGTTGTCTCAGCTCTCGCCACTGAAGTGCTACAAATATGCCAATGGAGCTTCCTGAAGTTCTTAATGGCCACCAAACCACAGAAGCAGTGAACCCAGCAGTTAGCCCTATATATAGACATGGAACCACAGAAGGAATCCAACCTCTTGGCTGAATCTAATTTTAGTTCTCCAGGCTTCACAGAATCTGTTAGAACAAACTGTAACCTGCCCTTTACTTCCACGTTAAGGACAGTCCTCACTAGGTAACGTGGTACATGGGGACAGCCTGTGACACGGGCAGCAGGACTCATCCCATCGTGTTCTCCCTGAACTTGATGTCCTGGTAGATACAAGGCAAAGAACAACACCTGTTAACATTCTTCCTGTATCTCCACCGAGCAGAGGCACTGCTGCACAGACTGAGTGCTGTGCACTGGGGCTTTGGCTTTCCATCTGCACACAATTGATTCTTTCTGTTGTAGCTACAATTTGATGTGAAACACCCTGAAAGACACGGCGGGTTGAAGACATTAAGTAGTCTTCCACTAAATCCATTTGGCCAGGCAATTTGTCTGAAAAACATCTTCTTGCTCCTCAGTGGAGCAGTAATGCTTATAGTTAAACTCAGCATCCACAGCAAGGAGGAGGATGCCCGTTTTTAAACATGTCATGACACAGGTGGAAGTAGTGGGCCAAGATCCAAAACCGTGCTGGCCAGGTTAAAGCAAGAGAAATATGGCCCTGTACAACACTGGAAAAAAAAATAAAGAAAAAAGACCATTTAGAAACTACTTATTAAGAACAGAGAAAATAAGACATAAAACACAGGCACGTGTTGAGATGAGATTGCTATTGATCAAACCCAGACTTTTTTTGCCCAGGATAAATTACTCCATTTCCTACTCAAGTCCAGACAAATGACTGCTCGGAGCATCCATTCGGGTTCTCCAGTATCTGAGAAACTGCTGAAAGCTGCACCTGGAAATGCTGGTACTGATTCCAGAGGGCAACTTCTTACCAAACATGGGACTACCCTGCACCTTCACACCTCCTGGTATAGAACGTGGTGTTCTCCAGTTCAACTCCAATGCAGCCAGACACACCAATTACAGTAATTCCAGAATACTAACATACAGACCAACTAAACAATAGTAAATAATTATGAGTTTTTAAGGAAATGGTGAAAGAAATGTTTTGTTTGTCTAAATCTAATGAAAAGAATCCTCAAAACACAAACAATTGATAAGTAACATAGTAACAGTTTCAAATACATGCACAGTTTCCCAAGGGGGAGGGAGGGAAAAGGAAAAAAGTGGTGGGGAAAAACACACAACCCATCACAACTCCAAAGATCTCTTTTCCATTTTCACTCTTGATTAGTAGTACCTTATTTACATGATTCCATGAAACACTGACAAACTCCAGTGACCTAAAGCCATCCCAGACTGAGCAGAGAGCTGCCTGGGGCAAGGTGACAGCCCAAGTTACCTTCTCAAGATCCCTTTCCAGCAGTATTCTGCAGGATGCACTTCCCTTTGTTTTTCTAAGGAGATCTGCTTGTAAAGCTGTAGATCTCAGGGAAAGCTTCTTCACTCCTATGGCCCCCACAGCTGCTGCCCAGCTCCTGCTATCATCCAAGGCAGTACCATGTCACAAGTAATTCATCTTTATGTCTAGGAGTCCTCTTGTCCCTAAGCCAAAGGCCCTCAGCCCATATGGACATGCCTTCCCAAACCTGCGTGATGCCACACGGCCCAACAACAGTCAGGTCGGAAGACAGTCAGCAAATTATCAGCTCTTACCTGCTAATTCTTACTCAAGACTCCAACAAAACAGTGTTGGACAAGGCAAACTTTGGCTAACAAAGTCCAGGGGCATCATGATGAACTTTCAGTCCTCATGTAATACATCTGTTTTCCCAACAACTTTGTCCAAATTCTCGGTTTCAGAATAGAAACAGGATGGTCTAAGTGACTTCTACTGTACATTAGCAATGTCTGTGATTTGCCAGACAGATGTCTAAGCAAGAATACCCAGTCAAGTTCTTTCTACTAAGAGATCTAATAATGTAGCTGTAAAACACTTAGAGAACAACATGTGTGAGAATAACATTAGAAAAAAACCCTGTCAACATTAAGCAATGCAAGCCAGTCACCCCATTTAAAAAAACTGAAGCATTTAACCACTTTCTAAAGCTTAAGTGACAAATTCCAAGGTTTCAGGTTTTCTGTGGCACTCTCTTCTCCATACTAGACTTTCTCTTGTCACTGTTGCTGAGATGCCTCTTAACTGCTCCAGCAGCAAAAACATCTGTTTACAGGCATCAGCTTGAAAAGGAGCCTTTATAAAGCAAATGGGAAAGATCACAAGGAGGAGAAAGAGTAACAAATAAGATAAAACAGAAGCCATAATGCATTTTGATCTAGATGCTGCCCCAGCCAGCAAGAGTACTCTGGCAGTTACTTTTGAAATGCTGAGCTGATGGCACTGATACAGAGACAATTTCTTCAAATGAAAGCACCAGTTCTGGTGATCCAGAGTTATCTGATCCAAAGGCAGCCAGTAGTACAGGAGGCTTCATCTCCAAAACTCCTGTCTCCCTGAAAGTCAGTGTCTGTTATACAGATTTAAAGGTGGGTCTCTGCACTAGAAGAGTACTAAACAGGAAATTAAGAGCCCTCCACTCTCGTATCTTCTGAGGCCCTTCTCTTTCACACTTTTTGAGACAAAACTAGAATTTGGGGATCACATTAACATATGTATTACTTCAATAGCACCATCCATGATCTACAGGTGATTGACAGCTGACTGCTTCCTGACTGCCAACAGTCAACACCAACCCCTCTGGGATACACGTGCCTGCCCTCTTACCAGTCTTCCACTAAACCATTTCAAACACTAAAATTCTACTTGGTTAAATGAAAGCAACAATCCGGCAACTGCAGCAGAACTACCAAACGAATCAGCACAGCCATGTATCCTCAGGGCATACCAGACCATCTCAGCTTCTTTATCACTGTATTTCCAGAGAAATACCCAGAACAGCTACAGAAGAGTGTCAGAATAGGGAAAAAGAACCCTCACAGTCATTTACCTTTCTGGCATAACGTACCTCAATGCACTAAACCAGGCATGGGTTATTGCACTTTCAATCTCTACTTGAAGAAATTATTTTGGAAGACCAGAACACTGGAACTTCCAAATTTCTCTAGCTGAAGAACCTTCTCACCCAGTGACAACAAAATACCAAAGAACAAAACTCTCCAATGCAGCTGGGAAAAAGCAGCAACTCTCAACTATGTGAAGAGAAGAAGGACATCCTCCCCCTGCACCCCCACACTGGAGGGGAGGCTGTCAGGTTCCACACGTGGAAGGCCCAAGTTTTGGATCAAGGTCCTCTGTGTCTTGAGCCACAACAGTAGCACTGGCACAACCCAACCAGCTACTGTAACTTTACAGGTGCCCAAGAGCTGTAGGAAAATGAGCCAACTGTGCAGTGCTGAAATCTTCAGAGCTGAAGCCCAGAGCAGTGCACAGAGGCTCTGCCCGGCCTGGCACTGGAGACAAAGGCAGAGCGGGGATGACAAGCTCTGTGATCCCCATGTGCACAGGATGCCACTGCACCTCAGCAGAGCCAGGAGCTGCAGTAAGTTCTCATTCTCAGAATGCCCACATCCAGGTGACTTAGCACAAACTGAGACTCTGAGACCTCGGGCAGTTTTGTTTGCATTCCAAGAGTACAAAAGGGAATGTGTTCCCTGGATTGGGACCCAGCCAAGAAAAACATTCATGTACTAAAACTGCGCAAGCCTGCAATTTATCAGAAGGTAAACACTGTCTGCTCAAACATCTTGAGAGATATCTTCATCACGGATGACATTACATGTCATGGTTTAAAAAATACATCCTTTTCAATTGCCTGCTTTTTACAGGACCTTGCATTCCCAGACTTGGTAACAGCTGAGATGAGGCCTGGACAACAGCAGACACAAGGAGCAGCCTCAGGTTATTAACTACAGTCAACCATATACACCAGTTCCCAATGGTTTTCTGCAAAGAGGCAACAGGAAGCAAAGGGGAGAGCGGGAATACAAACCATCAGAAACAAATACCGACAAAAAAATGTCTTTTGAGAATTGATTTACAACTGCCAGGAACTCCTTACAGCAGAGGTTCTGTCAAACTAAATGCTTGAGAGGATCAAAGAGTTCTTTCACAGCTTCTGGACAAGTCTGAGAAAAAGCAGGGCAAATATGCAATGCATGGGCATTCCGAAGACAAGATGTTTCCAGTTTGGATGCATAAACACGGGATGTTTTTATGGGTATATGCATTTATGGAGTAAAGTGTTTAAGAGCAGCAAGACCATAAAAATCTTCAGTAATACAAAACCAAGGGTTTATGAGTTTGTAACCAAAGTCACAGACTACTATTCATTTTTTGACATCTAAGCTGTCAAGTTTTATACTGAAGACAGTTTGGACAAGTAGGGAACTTGCTTGTTACTCTGATTTTGTGATAAATTTGGTTTTCCAGTCTCCTGTACACATTCTTTCATTGCTTTTACATCTTTCATTTTGGCTCAGAATGAAAACCAGTAGAAGGGGGATATGTTACTGTCCTCCTCTTTTCCACGCTGTATTTACTGACATTCTTCAAACTCAGCCTCTCACCCTCTGAGATTATTAGTGACCCACTCAGAAAGCAGAAAGTGAAATTTGAGGCTTCCCCATCACCCCACTGAAGCAGCACCCATGCACCTCGACACAAATAACCTACTAGGGGCTCCTGTAGCGGCCTCTGAATCTGCGGTCTCTGCTCCTGGACCGGCTGCGTCTCCGTTCTTTGCTTCTGCTCCGTTTCCTTTCCCGGCTCCTGCTCTTTTTCCGGTCCCGGTCCCGGCTCCGTTTGCGTTCCTTGCTCCTGCTTCTCTTTCTGTCATGGCTTCGACTTCGGCTCTTGCTCTTTTTTCTCCTGAGAAAAAACCCACAACTTTGGTTACGCCCGTAGCTCAGGGTTATTTACCCCAAATCCCACAGTTCCCCCAACCTTGTGTCAAAGACATTGGCAGAAGTTTCCACCTGTTAATATTCATATGGGGTTTTTTTGTTAAATGGGTGGTTAAGCATGTCAGCAATCTTCTATCACTATAAAGTCCACAACAGCACAGCTTTATTTTAGATTTCATAATTGCTAGAGAATGCTTCCAGAAGAGTAAAAGGACTAAAAAACCATTTCCTGTGTTGGATCTACTACATACCAGCTGCAGTACTTCATGTGGCTTTCAACCACACTTAAACACAGTATCAAGATTCTAAGATCAAATTATACTTTTACAGCAAAGTAAAACAAAACAACCAAAATAGAAAGGCGCAAGTCTGAGGGAAAGGAAGGATGGTTAATACTCCCTACCATCACTCAACACACTGCTGAAGAGTTTTTCTTCCCTACTTGCTATTCCTGCTCATAAGACACTTGCTTTTTTAAGTCTATGCTTGTCACAGGTTTGGGCCAAACTGCAGATCTTCGTAGCTTTAACCATTTACTCAGAAAATTTAATCATTTAAGATCTGTAAGTCCACTATACCTCATATCTGAAAACCAGTGAGCAACTGCTCCATTCTTGGCATTTGCATTATTTGTGAATTTTTTTCCTCTATCTCAGCCTCAGACCACCAAAGCTTACACTCCCCTAGTTTTTAAAATATATACGTATGTATACATAAAACACGTGGTAAACAGATGCTCAAGCCATTACTTAAGACAGCAAAATAATCAATTTTGCTGCTAAACTTTTGAAGTTTGAAACGTCCTTTGTCCCTCAATTTTTCCTCTTCCTCCTTTTGGGCCTTCTGATTGCATACACCATGATTTTTCAAAGTGGTCACTCATACACCTAAAAACTTTTTAAAAAGGGCATGTGGATTACAAAAGGTTCATCATTGTTATTTTCTATGGCCATGAAGAAAATGAGACTTCTAGTTAGTTTCCATTTCTAAAGTAAAAAAGTCTCTCACCTGCCACATCTAACTAAGCCTAATCATCACTAGCAGTTTTTGCTCTCCTATCTCCACCTAGGAAGACCCATTAAAACTATCTTAGTACTTGTCTCTGAAGACAAACATTTTGTGATTAGGTTTTAAACACTGGAATATTTTGTGTTTTCCACCAGTTTCTCTAATATTTTTGTATGGACAGAGAAGCTGCTGCATCAGACCCCGATATCCGAAGTCTCACAACCTCCGATAGTTCTGTATTTCTGGGTGGTGTTATCAGTGTCACACCCACACTTCCTGCTGTAATGCAGTTTGGGATGGTCAGGCATGCAGTGTCCTTCCTCCCTAGGACCCATCACTTACCAACATTTCCCCAAGTTGACCCTAAAACACCATCATAACAGCTCTGAAAAATCCTCCCTGTAGCTCCCTATCCTGGCCAGAACCAGTCAGTGGTAACTGCAGCCATTCCCCGTTGGACAGGGAGCTGAACCCCCTGTGCAGGCAAAGACTGCCAAGAGTCCAGACCCACCCTGTGCCTCCAAACCAGGGCTGACCTGGACACACAGTACAGACAGCCAGGAAGAATGAAGGTTCTTAATCCTTCCCATTACTAACACGAACATTTAATATCATTTGACAATTGCTGAAACCTGAAGTTGTTTTTTTAACTTGCTGATTTTTGCTGTGGATTTTCTTGACAGTTTGAATCTTATTTCAGTATTTGCCCAACTGAAGTAGATATAGAATATCATCTGGATATAATTTAATTGATTTAAAGTGTAGCAAGAAGTCTTGCAAAGCCTAAATAAACCTTTGTCTTCAGCAACAGAGGACACTGTCACAAGTCACAAACAAAAGAGCACAGTTTGTTCTTTAAAGATTATGGGGAACAGCAGCTCTATCAAAATGAACTTCTAGGGCTTAAAAATATTGGGAGCAGCTGCTTTTGCTGGAGTTTTAGAGGTCTTGGGATTTAGCATGAGAAGGACGTTCACAGTATTGTTTAGAACACAGATATAAGGTATAATCAATTTTAGATTATTTGATTACAACTAAAGCCTGATCTTGGAATTGGACTTATAATTCCCCAAATATTCATACACCTGGGATAAAACTTTCTTTGGATCCCCTCGGCACGTCATCTGTATGATTTCAGAAGGTGACAACAGCACACATGCTGACTTCTTAAGATAGCTGTGTATTACAAAACTGTACTGCTTTCTGCTTTGTCAAATATCAATTTAAAAATTTGTCTTTTTACATCAATTACCTCATCACCAAATGACACTTGTAAGGTACAGAATTTATTTTACAGACTTAAAAACCTTCCATTTATTTGGGGTATTTAAGAGACTCTTATGTAAGGCATTTTTCCTCAAATTCCTGGTTTCATTCCAGACTGCTTGGGGCATCAGAAGGTGTTCAGATTCTGGAATTATGCTTGCTGAAGAAGGTGGGCTTGTACTCTTGTTTTTCAAAAAAGTTTTCAAAGGTGGGGATGCAGAGAATAGAGGGAGGGGATTCAATACCCTAAACCTTTTCAAGAAAGTACTGGTATCTTTAAATGCTTTGCACTGCTCCAAATCACATTCTACAATAAATTCTACAACAAATATGCTTTTAAAATGCAAAATCCATTGCAGAGCTAAAGTAAGAAAAAAAATTAAATATGCTGAACATACTAAGTCTGTATTTCTATCTGATGCTAATTAAATGTTTCCACAACTTGGATGACACCAGCTGCAAGGGTTTTAGCTACATTTGTAAATAAAAGAAGACTTCTTAATTGCTGCAACTGCAAATACCAAGCTTTGTTATTTTAGCTCCATAAATACTACTGACGTGCATTCCCAGGTTCACAAAACTCAGCAGCCTCTCCCCAAAAGTACAGAACTGAGACAACACTCACTTCTTGCTGCGCTCTTCGTGGCCATTGGCACTGCTCAATTTGTTCTCATCCTAAGCAGGGTTGATAGAAGAACATCGTGAGGACGAAGTGGAAACATTTCAAGTGGTCAAAGGGTAATGGGAATAGGAATAAGAAAATAAAAAACAAAAATTTTAATACTAAATTACTTGTTTACAGTTTAATGTGGAAAGCTTTAGAATATTTAGGTAGGCATGTTTAACCACTTTGCTGCTTAAATTTAAGTCATACTATTACAAAATACAAGAGTTACATCATTTAAAAGTGTATATTAAATTGTAGATACTTCCTTACATGGTTTAGAGAGCAAGTTATCCTGTAGAATTCAGCACTCAAGTGGTTAAATGTTATTTCTATAAAATGTAAGAGGAAGTTTGAGGTCTGTGTTTGTGTGCCCCTCTGATCAGTACCAAGGCTACATCTCTGCCTAAGCCCCGGGGCTGTGCTAGCAGCCAGCCACTATGGATTTCCTATGGATTTCCTGTGACCGATGCCATTCCCGAGATCTTCGCTCATTTTCGTTGAAGGGTTGTAAGAGCTTGATGTCACCTCTGTCACACATCTCGCCCTGAAGCAAACAGGGATTCACACTGCTTTAGTAACGTCGACTCCCAAGAAAGTCATCAATAATCCACCAGTCCAGCCTAAACATTCCCTATTTTCCATACCTGTTTACATGGAAAATATCCATGTTAAGCCAGGACACAAGAATTTTAACATAATAGTTTACAAATTTCTCTTCAAGATGTAAAAGTAACTGCTAAATATTACATAAACTAAATATACATTTAAAACTTACAAATGCTCATCCAAAATTCATTACACAGTTGTAATAAACACTGCAAAATAGACTAACAATAGCTGCTATATAATTTATATACTGGCTTTACAGTTTAATCACATTGGTTACATCAAAAGTACAATTCCTAGGCGACTTAAAGTTAATATACATTTCTTTCAAAACCAGTGCTAAAGCATGCAGACTGTTCATACTTCACCACCATTTGGTGGAAAACAAAAAAGACAGTATTCATTTGCTGCTGGTTTAAGTAAAAGACATCACTATGCTAATTGATAAAAATTTCACATAAAAATTGACATTTCCTAATTAAACAACTAGGACAGAAGAATACAAGAGCTTATTTTAGAATGACACCGCAGACTGTGATACTGTCTTTTACTTGCTAAGAACATTCTACTCAGGGATCCAAGAATTTCCGTAAATTCGTTCACTCAGCAATTGATTTTCATCTGCCCTGTTGAAAGATTAACCGCCAGCAGCTTCTGCATTAAAAGCAAGTCCCACTCTTCTTGCACTGAGCAGACTGTTCAAATATTTACTTGCCATGGGACTGGTGAAAAGGTTATTCTTGGAACCCTGCTGTTTTCCCAAATCACTGCATTCACCTTGTTGCTATACCAAACTAGACCTGGCCATTTTAGAGGAGAGGTTTTAGGATTCTTGGTTTTGGGGGGGTTGTTTGTTTTTTTTTTTCTGTTTTGTTTTGGTTTTCTTTGGTTGGTTTTTGGGTGGGGTTTTTTTTTTGTTTTGTTTTGGTTGTATTTTTTTTTTAACCTAGGGGACCACGGTACAGCGATACGTCACTCAATTACTACCTTATGATTGACAGTTCACACTGGAATCAAAGGTGAATTCATGGGAGTAGAGGTGAGATATCGTTAGGCAAGTCTACAAAGAGAGATAGATGGGCATTTATTCATCACGCTGAAGTGAAACTACTGCACAATATAATTACATTAACAGTATATATTAACTTGAAAGTTACATGTAATGCATGTCCAATAAGATAAATCATGAGGGCTCCAGGGATGTTAGTTTACAGTTCAGCAGTAGTTTCATGAATAATGCTAAATTAAGGTAAACACGACTTCATGGCACATTTTTCTCACCTTCTTGTAAGGAGCTTCAAGCATTGCCTCAATATCAATATCATCAGCCATTTTTCAGGGCACCTAAAAGAAGAAGCAAAATCCACCTGAGTTGGAAAACACCACTGTGCTTAATATTCCAAAAGCTTTTGCTTAAGAGGCCATCCCTGCATTGGCTTAAATTCAGTGAGCAGTGCCTCAGTAGGTGTTTCCAAGGAGAACTGGAATGAAGCTTTGCCCAGTGAGATGATAAAGAATGTGCACAAAGCAATTACAGCTGCGAACAACAAAATGCGCTTGAACACCACGAGCCAGCGGAACCCCCCGAGGGATCCCACCAATTCCTCCACAACAAGGAGCACAGCACAGTTACGACACGGACACGGGGCTGGGGCCATCTTGAGAAGTGCTGCAGCTTGACCCAAGGACACAAAGCACTCAGGCAAAGCTGCTCAGCCTCCCAGCCCTGGCCAACATCGCACTGACCAACCTGAGGGGGTGGACACCAAGGCCCTTGGAGCAATGCAGCCTCCTGGGTAAGGGGGGCACAGTGATCCCAGCACTGGGAGCTACTATAGCACACACAAGGTCCCTCCTGGCTGGAACTTGTCTCAGACAAAAGAGGCCCACCATACCAGGTGACACTAGTCACCACAAACTCTTTGGATTCAGTTGTTCCTCTTATTTTCCAACTTCAACCCCTTATGGTAATTTTATGTTCGCTATACTCTGAATCTCTCTGACACTTGATTTCCTCTCCCTATGCAGGTCTGTTATTAAGAACCTCAAGATTCCTGGTATTATAGACACAACTTCCTCAAATCTCTTAAGAAAAGTTTCTCTTCTTTTTCTTTCTTAAGCTCACAAACAGCCAGTCCTCTACATCCCGGTCAGACAGCCCAATAGTGAGGACTTCCCTGCATGTGCACAATGAAATGGATTTTTAAACATACAGGTTAATTCTGGAACCTTGTTTCCAGGCACTGTTGCAGGAACTGCACTGTCCTGCGACTTGGGCAGAATAATGAAACCGCTCCAACACTTTAGGATCCTCTAAAATGGTCACTTTTAACTCTGTAAATGAGAATGCTTTCCCAGAGCTGCAGCACATCCCACCACGGCCCAGGAATACAATCCAGAATAAAACACAATCCTTAAGCAGTATCACAGCACTGGAAGTTCACACTCAATTACTTAACCAAGGCACACTGACCTCATTTTCAAGTTATGACCTGTTGGGATACAGTGCCATCACTTATAGGTATCACCACCTTCATTAGCTCAGCTCGTTAGAGCAGGGTGCCAATAACACCCAGGGTGTGGGTTTGACCCCCTACAGGCCATTCACTCAAGAGCTGGACTCGATGCTCTTTGTGGGTCTCTTCCAACTCAGGATATTCTGTGATTCGTTGATGTGTAATGGCTCAATTTTATTTTTCACTGGAGTATTTACACTCAGCTTTTCAAGATAGCTCCATACAGGCACGTGACTTAATTCACGGCTGTTCTGCCAGTATGTGGGATGAGTAAGTACATCAGTGTGACTAAGGGCCATGAAAAAGTTCCAGGCCAAACCCAGGATTCTACAAAAGAATTCCCACTGGTGACAACTCCCACCCACAATCACATTTTCAGATGTGCAATTCAGGCAACACATCCAGCTGCACTTGGGGATCTTTCACCCTGCAGAGGGTCGGCTGTAACACAGACCATCAAACCCTGAGTGGGGTGGAAAAGCACAGAGGGAACAACTATCACTGCATCCCCCCAAAAGAGGGATGAACTATCATCCGGTAGGTCCAAAACAAAGGTCCTCATTCACAATGCATTTAGCCACTTAATTCACTGTCAGCGCTGTGGATCGTAACAAAGGGAAAAAAAAAGCACATGCAGTGCTCAAAAAACCCAAAACAAAAAAAGCACAAAAGTTTACAGAAAAAGCTTTTCATAAACAAAGAAGTGCCTCGTGATCCTGAGCCACAACGAGCTGACAACTAAGCACACAGAGAGAAGTGTCACCGTGCCACTGCCCTGTTCCCATTCTTTCTTTGGCATTGACTTCTGGCCACCACCACTGACAATCTCCTGAGCTGCACTCTGGCCTCACACCGGGAATCTGTGCCCTTTGTACTCTGCACAAAACACTTCCACTGGGATAATGCCGTGTTATTATCAGAGTACCTTCTGTCCACACACCACAGCCCTGTTATCAACTCTGCAATGCATACAATGCTTATAATGATGCTATACATAAAGTTGATATTCTTTCTAAAAAAATCACAGTTAAAAGCCCTTATTAATTTCAATTGAGTAGAAAATCACGACAGATTTTCAAGTACCTTTCACTGAACACTGAATTTTCCTAAAAGCCTTTCAGCTTCCTAAAAAAAAAAACTACATAGGCCTGGCATTTCTGCAGAGGGGGAAAAAAAATAACACCATCACCAAAACAAACAAACAAAAAAATACCAACAAAAATCCGTTCCGAAAGTATGAAAAAAACCAAGGAATGAACTACCCTTGAAACTCTGTGGATCCACAGGAAATCTAAAGGGATATGAAATTCACCGCAACTGATCTAGTTCTATTTCTGAACAGAAA
>NW_020897948.1:188593-197108 GCF_003984885.1 Neopelma chrysocephalum
GGGGGGGGGCGCAGTCGCGGCCCCGGGCGGGGCAGGCCCGGCGCGGCCGGCGGTGGGCGCGGGTCCGCCCGCAGTTACCTGCGCCGCGGGCGGTGCGATCCTCGCTCGGGCCCCGGTCCGGCAGCGGCGGCTCCGGCGTCACTGCGCTGGTGGCGGTGGGGGATGGGCCCGAGGGCTCAGGCGCCCTCTCCAGGCGTCTGAACCAGGGACGGACGGCGGCGCTGGGGCGGCGCCGGGGTGGCGGGCGGCGTGGGCGGCTCGGCCGCGGTGGCGGGCAGTGGCGGTGCCGGTGGCGCTGCCGGGGCGGCCCCGCTGCGGCTGCTCCCGAAATGGCGCCCGGCCGCTCGCGGCTCCGCTGGCACGGGGGCGCCTAGTGCTGCGCGCAGGGGCTCTCGCGAGACTCGCGAGCACACAAGGCCCCGCGCACCCGTGCCCACGTCTCGCGAGAGGTCGCACCCGGAAGCCGGCGCAGCTCGACCTCTCGCGAGACTTGGGTGGGCCCGTGGTCTCGTCACGCGGCCGTTCAGGAGCTCTCGCGAGAGCTCGTGCGGGGGTGGGGCTGAGGCCGGGGCCGGGAGGGACCCGGGGCAGGCAGAGGTGGGATACACAGACAGATCGGGATACACAGCCTCGGGCCAGCCGTGGCCGGGACACACAGCCCCGGGACACAGAGCCCGGGGACATACAGACACGGGACAGCCCCGGGACACACAGCCCCCGGACAGACAGACACGGGACAAACAGTTCCGGGACAGGCTGTTGTCTCCTCCCCGGCTCTGCAGGGGCCATGTCCCCCTGTGAGGCCATTCCAGCGCTCCAGCCCAGCCCGGGTCCTGTCCCGGCTCTTCCAGCCCTTCCAATCCCCGCAGGACTCCCCGTGTCCGTGACCCTGCTCTGGGGCCTTCTGGAACCCCTGCAGGTCGCTGGAGCCTTAAACCGGAATGTTTGACTGGGGAAATCACGGCTTGTGAAACAAATCCCGCTCGTCTTGCTAACAGCGCTTTGTTTCCCTCAGAGCCCCCCCTCAGAGTTTAAAATAACGCGCAGTAAGTTTTGGGCAGTTGTTCAAGGTAGTGCAGATAACATTAAGTGAGTTTCCTGCTGGAGGCAGCATGAGAGAAGCAATTGTTGCTGGGGAGTTGTAGTGTATCTCTTTTTTGTTCTACAATTCTGAAACAAACTAAAGAGAAGTTCTAAACAAACTTCGCCTCCTGAAATTATAATTTTTGTGAAAATCCCGGTCTACTGTGTCATTTAATGTAATTTCTAACAAAATTCCTGAAATGTTAATAGCACTAAATGGTCCTGGAGCCCAGAGTGTCCAAGCCTTTCTAAGCTGAAGTGCTTAACTAACAGATTTTGAAACATTTAGGAAAAATGACGTGTTCAAAGATTAAAAACAAAGAATGACTCTAGTAGGGTTTTTTTCCCCGACCTAATCGTTTTTGCGGAGGCTGGTTGTAAACAAAATTAGCCGTCATCCCACAGGCCAAAGGAGGCTTGCTGGGGATGTTCCCGCGCCCTCCCCACGGTGCTGCCAGTGAGCCCCCAGCGCCGCTCTGAGCGGTTCCGTGTCCTCGTTCCTCACCAGTGACTGGCATTTGTGCTCAGGCTCATCGTGGGGGATTTCCCCGAGGCTTTTGTCCCCTCCCATTCGCCTGTGGAGCCCGGCTCTGGCAGGAGGGCACACGCTGCTGGTGGACACAGCCACGCTCGGCTGGATCCGCCGAGGATCCCCCGGTCACACATTTCCCGACAGGAGCCTTCCTGTCCGTGGGATGGCTCGGTCCGGAGGGGCGGCCGGGGCTGGGGATAAGGCGGGCCCCGGCTGGGTCTGTGCAGCCCCCCGGCTCTGCCCCGTCCCCGGCCGTTCGGTCGCTGAGCGGGCCAGGGCAGCGGGAGCTGTTCCGTGTCACCCGCTCTGCGAGGGGGAAAGGCAGAGTTAGCAAACTAAAAAGGAATTAGAGGAAATGGAAAAAAAAAAAAAAAAAAAAGAAAGAAAAAAAGATTTGAGCTTTCCCACACCGGGAGTCGAACCCGGGCCGCCTGGGTGAAAACCAGGAATCCTAACCGCTAGACCATGTGGGACCGCTTGTTCATAGCGAAGCGCTGCGCCGCCTGCTGCCTGCACGGCCTGCACTGCCTGTCTGTGCCGCCTGCCTGCATGGCCTGCTGCCTGTGCTGCCTGCACTGCCTGTCTGCACCGCCTGCCTGCACTGCCTGCTGCCTGTGCCACCTGCTGCACTGCCTCCTGCCTGCACCTCCTGCCCTTGCCCTCACTGCCTGCTGACCACCACTTGCTGCCTGTACCATGGGCCGGGAGCAGGAGGTGGGGTGGGTGTGCAGGGAGCAGGATGGGTGTGCAGGGAGCGGGGTGGGTGTACAGGGAGCAGGATGGGTGTGCGGGGAGTAGGATGGGTGTACAGGGAGCAGGATGGGTGTGCGGGGAGCGGGGTAGGGGTGCAGGGAGCGGGGTGGGGGTGCAGGGAGCGGGGTGGGGGTGCAGGGAGTAGGGTAGGGGTGCAGGGAGCGGGGTGGGGGTGCAGGGAGCGGGGTAGGGGTGCAGGGAGCGGGGTAGGGGTGCAGGGAGCAGGGTGGGGGTGCAGGGAGCAGGGTGGGGGTGCAAGGCCACTCGCTTTTGTAGTTAAAAGATGGGGCTGGAGGTTGACAAAACCGGAGAAGCAGAAAATGCCTAATGGAGGATGAACAAATGAAGTCCAGCCTGAAAAGGCACAGAAACTGAGTAAGAGCCACCAATGTGCTCCAGTGTACAAATTGGAGCAATCACAAAAGCAGGCAGAACAACTGCACTGCCCAGTTTTGACTGGGTACAACCTTATCAGACCCTGGTACAAGGCAAGGGGTGGGCGGCTGCAGATGTGCAGGGAGAACTGACTCTGTTGTGCACGTAGAGGAGTGATGCTGGATGCTGAAGAAACTTTGGAGTCAGTGTGCCTAAACCATTTTAATCTTCCAACATGTGACACTGAACCCCTGTAGGTAGAAAAATCACACCTAAATAGGCAAAGGGGAGAATTAGGACTATTGTAGTGAACGGGCTTTAAAACCAGCGGTGGTGACAGTGATATATTTAGGAGATCAGAGTGGCTGCCAAGGCAGAAAACATCATCATTATGAAAAGTCTCCAATTACCCCCATATTGAGTGAGTAAATGTCACATCAGCATATCGTGCGTCTGCTACATTTTAGATACCACAAAGGCTTGATTTTTGGAGCAGCTGGTTGGAGAACATAAAAGAAGCAACTGGGTTCAGTGCTGAGTTGTGTGAGGGGCTTCATTCAGAACTGTGCTATTAGAACAGCCATGTATAACAGGGAGTATAATGTGTTCTATCTGGTGTCATTGAAAGAACAACAGCAACAAAGAAATTCCTCCCCCAAGAGATTGTTAAAAAATGAATAAACTAAAAGGATAACATGGTTGTAAGAAGCATGAAGATTTTAAAATGGCTCAGAACAGTTTGTATCACCAGGAGGAAAAAGCTATGCCTACAAAGCACTCTGAAGAGAGCTATTGAAACATTAAATTAAAAATAAAATACCCTTCAAAATGTGAAGCTGGTGTAGACCATGTCTGTATGCCAGCAAAGAAGATCCTGAATATGTTCCAAGGCATCCAATGGGTCTGATGGTAACTACACAAGCTAGATTTGAGCAGATTCTGTTCCCTCACTTGGATCCCAACTGCAGCTCCCTGGCCTGCATGAAGTTGCAAAGGACACGGGGAGGGACTGGCTGACAGACCCTGCTTTTTTGGATTGTAGTCTGTCTCTGTGACATAAGGGCCAATTTGCTCCCCAAGGACTGGACCCCACTGGTGGTGAGATTTGAGCTTCTCCCATGGCCCAACCTCCCTGTCCTCAGCTTGTCTTCTAGTTTTAGTGCTGGGCAATGCTGCTCCTTCCAGAAGCCCTGGTGAGATGTCTATAGGAGCAGCACTGCCAGCACCTACACCCACTTCTGCCCAGGAACTGCCTGTATGGGAAGGGGGAAGTCTCCTTTGTCAACCACTCCTGGAGATCAGGACCTGGGAGAGGCAGAACTTTGGCTTCATTTAAGCTGGCCATGCTCATGCTGTTACGGCATCTGAAGCTGTTCTCAGGGCCCCAAGGGCACTAATAAGCCCTTAAAGGCCAGCCTCTCCTGGGGCTTTCACCCCAGCCCTGCCCAGGAGCCCCAGTTCAGGTCAGCCCTGGGCCCTCAGTCCCCATCTGAGCTGTGTTGAGGTGTGCTTGTCCCCAGTGCTCTCACTGATGTGCCCATGCCCAGCCCTGGGTGTTTCTGACCCTGACCTGCAGACTGCCTGTCTGGCCTGACCTCAGCTCTGCCTTGTCCCTGTGGACCTGTCACTGGACTGTGTCTGACCCTGGTCACCATCACTGCCTGATCCCGCCCCCAACCTGCAGACTGACTTTCCAGGCTGACCTCAGCTCATGCTCCCCGGGAGCTGCCCCGTGAGACCACCCGAGCACGGTGGGGCTGACCTTGGCCTCGTGCACCTGTGCCACTGTGGGGGATTACCTGGGGTTTGCATCGGGGGGACTTTGCTCAGGTGTAATCCCAAGTGTTTCCTCTCTCCTGTGACAGCAGCTGCTCACAGTGAGCCCAGGAGGTGCCCGTGGCTCGGGCAGTCAGCACCCAGCCCGAGTGCACAGCACTCACATGAAAACACAACAACCTGCTTGTTGAGTTGATCTGCTCAGTAGATCTCCAAGATGTTTAAAAAACGAGCAAAGAACAGCTTTCAAAGGGGTTTGCCTAAAGCTGAATACCTGGATGCTGAGAGGAGCCGAGCTTGCCTGGCACAGCGCAGCACACGGGGACATTCGGCATCGCAACGCTGGCAACCACAGCTTTGGAAACTTCACTCCTCCCTGCGGGTACGTGGGACAGCAAAGAACTTGCTGCTGTTCCCACTGACTTCAGCAGGAACATGGCTGGTCCTCAAACCCTTGACTATATGAGAAAGAATCACAGATAAAGAGTAATCACCCACTTCTTGTGCTCACTGTAGGATTTGTGTTATCAGCAGTATTAGTAAGCAGGTGGTGTGCAGGCAGAGCTCGACACAATACCTGAGGGCAAAAGGGATTGAGTTTTAAAAAATGAAATCTGTATTATTTTATTGAAAGGATTTAGTAAGAAATAACAACATGCAGTTGAGGACACCTATAAACAACAAAATGGAACATTTTTTTCTGTTAGTTAAGATGAACAGGAATAATGGGATGAAGATGATAAAACTTGGGCAAAACACCCTGAGGGGATCTCAGATATCTGAATGATCATCCCCAGGAGACAAGGCCAGCAAGAAGTACTCCCACAAGAGCCTCTGCACTGGTGAGAAATGGCAAAGATGATCTCACAAATCCCCATCTTTCTTTAACTCTCAGGTCCTGACAGTGGAACCTTCCTTCCAGGTTACTCACAGGAATGGGGATTCAATTAACTGACCAAGGCTTGTAAGAAAAAAACATCAGACTGCAGGATTAACTTGAGGAATTACAGGTTCTGTCTGTGGCTAAACAATAAACTCGGTTCTTGGCAAGTACCTACAATAATATTACATCATCTGGCACAAACATCAGCCACAGCAAAACCAGACGGGCCAGGCAGCACAAGAAGCTCAGTGGGAGAAGAAGCAGGGAGGTTCAAGGAGGTAGCACAGCTGTGTCACCACTGTTCCCGCTGCTGTTTGGGTGCACGTGGTGCTGCCAGCTCAGTCTCGTGTCATCAGCCTCGGCCACAGGCCTCTCAGCAAGTGTCCTCTGCTCTGGGCAGCTGTCCCCCAGCTCAAGGCAGCTGTTGGAGAGACAGTTTCACATTTTCCAAAGTATAACATCTCCTGCGAGGCAGAGAGCACCATTGCCCAGCTCCACCAGTAAATCCTTAGCAGACACAGACACGAGCAGCAGGGCTCTTACCAGACATAGAAAAGTGTGGGAGGTTGTGATACAGTAGAAGTCCTTTGGGAACCTGTAACGGATGTGGTGTCAGTGACATATTGTGGGGAGTTTTCATCCCACAAGAATTTTGAAGCAAGACAGGCAAACCTCTGCTGGGGAGATTTTCCTGACTTTCATTGCCAGCAGCCTCAGAGTTTGGCTCACAGAATGTGACCTGGTAGCACAGACCTCCCTTCCCATGTCCTGTCTAGCTTTGGGACAAGGACTGCCCTGGACAGCAGAGTCGATCTGCTTCACCAGGGACATCCCACCTCCACCTTCCTTCCCTGTTTTTCTCTCCTTCTGGCATGTTCTGGGGTGGCTCTGCTCCTCATTCTCATCCCAGTGCTTGCCAGATCATCCATCGGGCCAGTTCAGGTTCCTAAATTCCTAACCTGTCAAAACACCACTCACTTTTGTTCTGTGCCACTTTAATGAGCTGATGTGGTTCACTCAAGCTCAAATGAACACCAGAACCAGCACTCAGAGCAGCAAGAGCAGGACTTGTTGCATGGGGGGTCCTCAGCTCAGTTCACCCATCTCACCCACTGCACCCTTCTTTCCCCTCCAAGGGCCTGTAACCATCGTGCCTGATGCCCTTCCCCTCTTTGCAGCTCTCCTCCAAAAGGGCAGAGCTCGGCTCTGCGGCGGGGAGGGGTTACCCCTGCTGGGAAATGCCATGGCTTTGGCTGCAGCCAGGGAGCCACAGTAGCAGGGAAGATGGCAAAAGCCTCTCCTGTATGTTTTTAGTCACAATCTGTTTTAGAAAGCAGAAAAGGAAACAAAGAGCATTTGCTGCTCCATCTGTTTCCTTGTCCCATGCTGCTCCGGTTGGGTTACCGCCAGCTGCTGCCATTGCCAGGCGGTAACGCGATAGCGCGGCTGCTCACCCTGCGAGGGAGCCAAAGATGGCAAGGCAGAAAAAATTAGGACAGGGCGATTTTTAAAAAGCCCCACTGCAGAACACCTGGTTGGTTATATAAATTTACATCATGCCCGCTGTAAAAAAACCTGCTGATTGCTGCTTAAAAACAGGTATTTTTACAAATGGTCAAATATCTCCAACTATCTTCTTGCAAAGGACTGCTCTGGGCTATTCGGTATCTTCACAAAACAGACAAGGTTATTGAAGAACAGGGATGTTTTTTCTTTGCCTCATACTTGATAAGACCATTTGTCAGAGAGGACTCACAGCACACAATCCAGAGAACCTCAGCCGGCAACTCCTCCACCCACGTCAGCCTGGTCCCGTTCAACAAGGTATCTGAGACCTTGGATACAAGATGTCTGTGCTGAAATACTGGAGAATTCACCACATGTGTCTGCCCAGCTCAAACCTCTACCTCCCAGGCATGGAGTTACAGAAGGGACCTTTAGTGGGCATTAGCTCAAGCTCTTCCTTGAAGTGAGACCATCACCAGCACTAGATCAGGTCAACCATGGCTTTGCATAGCCACACCCTGAAAATCTCCAAGGACAGAGATTCCATCACCCATCTGAGTGAACCCAGCAGCCCCAGCCAGTCCAGCACTTTATCTTATTTCCTGTTGCAACAAAGAGCTCCCCACAGTGGGAAACCTTGCCCACATGTCAGCACTCGCAGGAGTATCTGGGCAGTAGTTTGACCTGTTTAACACAGGGCTTTCATAGAACATTTTCTGGTATGATTGGTTCCTTCACTACAAGAGTGCACAGAGCTGCTCCTACTCTTGCCCCCCTTCCCAGCCATGGGGGTTGTGGTGCTGGAGGCAGGAGGAGGTGACAGGCAAGCTGGACACAAGGTGACAGCCCAACAGTGCTATACTCACCATGCAAGACGAGCAGAGCAGGTTTGGTGACGGTAACCAGGGTCAGCAGGGTCAAGTGCCTGCTGACCCAGTGGATGGGCCTGGCACAAGTTTCACCGGAATGTAGCTCAGGTGAGGTCAAGGGTGAGGACCTGAGCTCAAATGCACATCTGCCTGGGCATTAAACATCTCTCAGCCTGGGACAAGTGGGCAGGGCAGCAGCAGCGCAATCCCGAGTTTTCCATAGCTGTAGCATCATTGGTTCTTCCACACCTCCAGATGAAAAAGACCCCTCATTCCAGGTCCTCTACCTGCCATTTTCTGACGTGGAGTGTGTGCCCAAGAACGAACGTCCATCAGCTGAGCAGCTTCACAAAAGGGTGTACAACTCCAAATACAGTTTCTTCTACTTGGGAGCAGCATCTGAAGAACAATTCCAGCATGATCTCAGGGAGCTGGCTCCTTTTCCAGTTCTGCAGTGACAGTTGTAGGAAAAAGCCTTCAGCCCAGAACAGGCAGCAAGGGAATACCTTGGCCTGGAAACATTGATCATATTTAACTCATCTTACAGGGATCTGGTGTTCACAGCCTCACAATTCATGAAGGCTGTTTCTTCTCGTAGGCAATATGGGTTTTTTATTAGCAAAAGAGCTAGGGCCCTCTGCTCTCCGAGACAGTGCAATGTCTTTGCCACGCTCTCAGAGGCTGTTCAGTCACTTCATATTCACCTCCTGCTGCCCCTTTTGGTGTATTGATAACAGG
>NW_020897948.1:200108-259828 GCF_003984885.1 Neopelma chrysocephalum
CGGGCCGTGCTGTGCCGAGCCGGGCCGTGCTGTGCCGAGCCGGGCCGGGCTGAGCCGAGCCGAGGTGAGCCGGGCTGAGCCGAGCCGAGCTGAGCTGAGCCGGGCCGGGCCGGGCTGAGCCGGGCCGAGCCGCCAAACTCGTGCGGGCGGTGGTCCTGGGCCGCCTCCCGCCGTCCCGGGCTGTCCGCGGGGGAAACTCCCTCCCGCACCGTCCCAGCTCCCGGCGGGACCGGGCTGTTTGCGGGCTCCGAGCACGGGGGTCCGCCCTGAGCTCGGCTGAACTGAGCCGTCCCGGCCCCGGGCCAGAGCCCCCGTCCTGCCCGGCCCCCGGTGGGTCAGAGCCCCGCCGGTGCCCCCGCACCGCCGGGCACGGGCGGCTCGTCGGGAGCACACCCGGGTTCCGTGCCCGGCCCGGGCTCCTGGCGCACACGGGGGTTGTCCCCTTGCTTGAAAAGAAGCACTTTTACAGAACGACAGTGAGAACACTGTCGGGCGCAGGAGTGGCTGTTGCACTTGGTTTGCTGGAGAACTGTGACCAGGAGAGGGTTCTCTCGTCACCTGGCAGCGGGTGGGGAGCCAGGATCACCTGTTGGCAGTGAAAATGGAGGGCCAGGTAGCCAGGCCAGTTTCCCAGGCTGCATCCGGCTTCCGACAAACGCAGGCGGATTTTATGGCTCCTCTGAATAACCCCATTCAAGGAGAATTCCTACTGGTCTCTCTGCGCCTCGGCTCGTCGGCCAGAAGTGGTTGAATTAAGTCTGGCTCTGCCGGGAGGAAGGTGCAGAGCCTGGCAGAGGCACCGTCCTTCCCATCACCAGTGCCAGTTGCTGTTGTGCTGTTTTGCCAGCATTTTTTTCGTCCTAGATTAAAAGCTCGGCCGATTTAACATTCCTGCAGCGCGGCTCTCCCCAGGGGCACCAGATTTCAGCTGGCTTCTCACATTCTCGTTGTCTGGGGGAGAGGAGGGAGGGCTGTGCTGGCGTTTTGCCCAGTGCCTCGGTGACAGTGCAAGGTGTTTGGAATAATTTTTTATTTCTCTTGCATTTAAAGTTGGTTTATTTTCTTCCCCTTCTCTCCTGCGTCTTCTCCAGCAGAACATGGTTTGAGTTAGTCTGTAAGGAGCATCTTGGGAAGGGATAGCAAATCCCCTTGAGGGTGGCTGAAGAATACCAGAATTCATCCAGAGCAAAATGATGAGCACAGCAGCATGCTCTTGCTCTGCCAGCAGCTGCAACTCAGTGTCTGCTTCTGCCTCCCTGCTTGTGACAGCCAGGGGTGCTGTCAAGGTGGGGATCGAGGTGGTAGATTGCTCATTTCAGGGTGAACTGAAAAACCTGACAAACCACATAGGTTGGAGGCTGTTGCTGCACTAGCCAGTGCAGGGCTTCTCACATTGGATTTCAGCACGTTATCCCAGCATATCCCAGCTGGCTGTCTCTGGTGCTTTTTGAGCTCGGTTTTTGCTGGGTTGATGAGACAGCTCTTTCCTATCAGTTGGATGGAGGCTATTTGGAGTGTTGCTGAGATCACAGTGGATTATAGGAATGCAGGTTTTGAAGCCAGGTTTTTGGTCAGATAGTTCACATGCCTTCTGTATTCACAACAGGTTTGCTTAGCTGAAACAGATGTCTTGGCCTTTGCTGGGTTCACATAAGCTACAGTGAGATCTCAGTACACTGGTCTGGTACATTTTGTAACAGAGAATTTTGTGGTCATCCTTGTGATGCAGGAGGCTGCTCTCAGCCTGACCCTCACTGGATCTGCAGTGGAAATCCTTGTGAGAGATGTGCACGTGTGACATGCCAGTGAGACGTGCGGAATGGGGCTCACTGAGGCTGCCCTGCTCTGGGGACACAAAAGGCAAATGCCTCCCATTCAACTGATTTACTTGATCTCTAGAAAAACGTAATGTGCTGTGGTGCAAAGATGAAAGGAGAGCCCCAGATTCCTGTAGTGAGCTGCCTGAGGGGTAAGAGTATTGTAGAGTTCATTGTATTGGTGTCTGAGCTTTGAGGCTTTTTTTTAATCCATCTTACTGTTCTTTTGGGGCTGACTTTACAGGATTGGGGCAACTGCCTGCTTGCAACTGGGTAAAGTTTTGTAAACCAGGGAGCAGGGTTTCTTTTAGAGCCACAGAGGAAGAGTTATTAGCATTGCTGAGGTACTGTGGGAAAGACTGTTAGATGCATAGAATAAGCTTTAATGGAATAACTTCTGTAATTAAAGATAACAAAGCATGAACTGCAGTAGGATTCTGACTTTTGTCCCATGAGGGGGGGTTGTTGTTTTCCCTTGGCAGTGCCATTTAATAAATATTCATCTTCATGAACCCTTTCTTTGAAGTCATAAAAGAACATGTCGTATCTATATTTCCTGACAGGTAAATGCTTTAGTAAGAATACTACTTGGTTGCCATTTACCTATAGAGAAGAAAGCTTTTCAGTTTGGCCCTGCTGTTTTAGCAGCATGGTTTGGGCTGTTTGAGTTAAACAGCCTTGGGATGTGCGTGGAGGGAGATCTTCCAGCCTGCACAGAAATACTGGGGTTGCTGAAGTCCTGTTAACTGGGTGGGAGGACTGGGAATGGTACTGAGTGTGCTTGTTCAGCAGGAAACCTGCTGATCTGGCTGGCCATTTTAATTTGATTAATACAAAATGTAAAGGGTTTGTGTGCTTTATTGTGATTACAATTAAGACTCTTAATTTTGTTATTGAATCTTGTGTTTTTTGAGTATAAGTTTGTTGTGTTTAGTTAATTCAAATTAATTCAGGCTTTGATTTGCCTTTGCATGAACGCTAGTTTCCATGTTTTTTAGAAGCTTTAAGTTAAGAATGAGTGAAAGCTTTGACACTTCATCAGCCTGCCCTGGAGCTGCTGATGGGCTCTTTGTGTCTGAGCTCAGCTGTGGCTTTGCAGCAAAGGGTCTACTGGTTTTGGCAGGGCATCCAAACCTCCTGCTGTTGTGCAGTGCAGAGCCTTCCACATCCTCTGAAATGGGTCTATGTGCCCTGTTCTGGTTTACCCTCTTCTTAACTGGCTTAAATAAGTCCATGAATAAGCATCCTCTCTGTAGCTACCTGTGACCACAGGACAAGCCCCTGTCCCCCAGCAGGTTGTCCTGCTCTTGTCTTTTCCTGGAGGAGTGTTGTGGTAGTTCACTTGGCAGTAAATGAGCTGGTGTAGCAAACGTCTCTGTTAGCTGTCTAAAATCAGTGGAGATAAGTGCAGGTGGGAGAGGTTGTCAGCAAGCCTGGTATCTGCCAAGCACTCCTGTCATCCCTGCTCCTCTGAACATGCTGCTGGAGCTGTTGGTGAGCTTGCCAGGGCAGTTCCCTTGGGATGAAGTGGTTTAGGGGTGAAGCCAGGAGTCTGTTGTGCCTTCAGTACCAGTGTTTGACTCTATGCAGATAAAGCCTGGTCCATGGGAAACGCCTTCAGACACACCAGAGTCTTCTAATGGAAACTAATCAGAAGTTCAAAGGAAAGAAGGAGTGTTTCCTCCTTCCCTGTGGTCTCCTTTCCCAGTGTTTCCATTCCTGTTGTACTACCCAAAAGGCTTTCTTGGTGGATGATGCAATTAGGAGGAGATGCTTGCAAGCTTTCAGCAAATAAATACGTCAGAATTTGAAGTGCTCCATTTAGGCTCCCTCAGTCCTTCCCAGGTGGAGCGCAATTATTTGTGCCTTGTTGTGACATGTATATGCTCGTGTTTCTTTGAAAAGTCCTCTGGGCAGATTCAAATAGTTCATGAAGTGCCTCTTATTTGTAATAAAAATAAATTCCACGTCTCAGGGCAGGCACTGAGATGTGGTGATAGCTGGATTCGTAGAGGGTTTCTGAGTTCTGCTGTCATTACTTACACATTTGGTGTTAGTTCCTGCCTTTGCCAAGGTGCACAGGAAGGCCTTTCCCTTGTAGGAAAGACAGCTTTAATGAGCAAGCAATTTCTTGTGCTTTTTAATAGCCCAATCATGAGTATCTACTGCAGCAAGCTGTTTGATGGGTTTTATACTTTTCATGAGGAAGAGTAGTCTTCTGCTTTGGATAGTTTCTTAAAGCAGTCGGTTCTTGGAGTAGCAGGAAAGTATTAACTAAAGCAGCAGCCATGAGTCCATCTGGCTCGTGCATCTGGAACAACACACTGTAGGTCAAGAGAAAATTTTTTTGCACTAGGTCTTTGTCTCATGGGAGAATGGAAATACCATTATTTGGGATATATTCTCTCATCCTAATTACTCTTCTGAGGGTTTGAGGTTAGTGCTGTAAGGATTAAGTGCTTTATATTTCTAGTTGAGTGTTGCCCAGTGAATTCCAGTGTAGCTGGTGTCGACCATCTTCCAGCTACTCTCCCAAGCGTTTTTCTTTGTGTGTTGTCAGCTGCCATTTTTTTTGGTTATGGAATGCACACAGCCAAAAGAGATTTGGAAAGCTTAAAATGAGAGTGCTGAAGATCCAGATTGTTTGCTTGCAGTGAAGCATGGGAGAGGGAAAAGACTCCGTGTTCCCTAGGGGAGTGTTGGTATGGTTTATGTAGCAGCTCAAGGAGACATGGCCTCCCACCACTACGTGCTTCAGGCAAAAAGAAGGGACTTGGGCTGGATAATATCAGCTTTAGAAAAATTCCCCCTGAAAAAAACACACTGGAAGGCAAAAGAACTGGAGATGCTGAGATAATGTTTTTCAGGCTCTTTTGTCTCTCTGGACTTAAGGTCTTGTATGAAATTCCACTGAAGGCTTTTTGCTGCAGAGTGCCAGGGAACTTCTGAAATAGAGAGGTTTGAATAAAATGATTCCTTGGCACCTTCATCAACCACCAGAGGCAAATAGAAGGCTGGTTCTACACAGAGGGTGTATTTTCTTACCCCTCTTGTACTGTGCTTGTGCCCAGCTCCCTGATCCAAGCTCTTGCTGCACTTTGCCTTCCTCAGTGGCGACTGCTCTGACATGGGATGAAGATGGTGCTCCCCAGTCTTGCTGTGTGTTCCTGTCTCAGCTTGGAGCAGAGCAGTCCTGGGCCCCTCTAAAACAACCTTTTTCTTAGATGCAGGGTTTGTACCAAAAAAAACCCAAAAAAACAGGGTTTCTATGAAAGGCAAACAAGCCAAGCAGGAAGGGTCCCCCCCAGACCTGTGCTGGGCTCATTGGTGTGTGTGTGTGACTTTGGGATGCTGCCATAAGGCACTTGGCTCTGACAGATGGGGCTGATTCCTACCTGGGCAAACAAGGTTGCTGCTTTTTGGCTGGAAACCTGTTACAGAGGCAGAAAAGACCTAATGTTGTGGGATTTTGTGTTATCGTGGATATCACGAACTGGTGGCCCAGGGCCAGGTGCTCTGTAGCAGGGATAACCTATTTGTTCTGTAGGTCTGGTTTTTCTGTTTGCTTTTGCTCGTGCTTCTGGGGAAAAAATAAACAAAGAGGCTTACTGTCTTCATCAACAGTGATACCAAGAAAAGCCCTGCACAATACTGCCTGATGAACTGAGACTGAGCTCAGCAAATCCCCTTTGACCACATGGAGTTCAGCTGTCTTGGGTTTTTGACTGTGAAGCAGTGCACTGTATTGTGCATGAGTTTTCAAGTGTAGGAGTAGCCAGTGCTCGGGTTAGAAGGATGAATTGGTGTAAAATATTTTCAGTAACAAAGTCAAGTCAGATAAAGTTATCATGAGAGATTTTACAGCTGAATAATTACATACAGTCCCAGGGGATGCAGTGGGTGAGCTGTGCTGTGTAGTCTTGCCTGGAAAGAAAGGTGCTGAGTCTTCCTTGTAAGTGCTTAAACAGTAACCCAAGGTCCACTTTGTTGTGAAACTGCAAATGCCATATTTGGTCCTCTTCTGGTCCGGCACCTGTTTCCTCCTTGTGTCCATTGTAGTTCTTTGATAGTCCTTTGATAGCTACAAGTATCCAGCTGTGTATCAGCCACACCCTTTAGCTTTTCTTTGCTCCCCAGCTCCAGTAGTTAGGTTTGGGAGGTTTTTTATTAGACCTTCCAAGCACTTAAGATAAGATGAGAGGAGAAGTTCCAAGTGTTTTCTGAATTCTTGATCATAACCAGTCAACATCAAGTGAAACAAAGAGGGATGAAAGGGCTGTGACTGAGGTGCAGAGCCTGGAGTGCAACTGGCATGAGGAGTGTTTAATGTAGGCCTGAGGACAGATGCTAAGCATGTTGTAATTTGGAGATACATTTTCGTAGCAGTTTATACCCTTGTAATACCATGAATAGTCTGGCTGGGATATGGCTGAGTTGTATTTAATCAGCACAGTAAAATGAAGAAAGTAGGGTTGTGGCAGTTGGGTTGGTGCTGCCCTTGGGCTCTTGTCTGCAGTCCTGAGTAAGTGCACAAATGGTAGAAGAGTTGCAGTTTTGGTTTGGAAACTCCTTAGAGAGCTTGCCCCTGAAATAAGCTACTTTAATTTTCATTAAATTAGTTTTAAAATCACTGAAAATGAGGGTGAAAAGCAATTGCCATGCTCCTTTCTGTACAGTGGGTTTAGAAGCTGCTTAGGAAATGCCTGGTGAGTAGGTGGTGGTCTGACAATCCAGTCTAAATTCACTATAGCTATAATGTGAAATTAGTCTAAAACAGAGGTTTGAGGTTCTAGAGACTGAAGACTCTTCCAGAGCAGAAGTCTGTTTTGGGATGGCAACAAGCACAAAAGATAAGAAAGGCAGTGATGATCTGGAGGTGCACTGCCATTCTTTTTTTCTTCTGGCCCTTGGTCCCATGACCAGAATGGTCGAGTTCACTCAAGCAAGAGAAAACCATCTGCTCTTACTTAGCTGAATTAGCTCAGTGCGGGATTTGGGGAGCTCCACTGTCCTTGTGTGACGAGTGCTGGGGACGGGAAAGAGTGGGACAGGACCACGGACGGGATCCCCTCCTTCCAGCAGCAACACATCATTGAATCCTACACTCTGATTTTAGTGTGGCGTGATCTTATCATCCCATTCCCTCTCCCATTCTCCATCAGGCCAGCTTTGGGTGCTGTGCTGCAGGGGGGACTTTGGCCTTGAATTCCAAACCACGCTGCAAGAGAGGGGCTGGCAGAGAGGTGCTGTGGGCAGAGCTTCCTTTAGTAGGGATGCTTCTTTGGGTTGATCTTGTTCTTGAAACAGGGAGGGCTGCATGAGTCAGGCAGAGAGGGCCGTGTCAGTGATTTCAGCCTCTCTGACTCCCCATGACTCTCCCCCAGCGAGGCAGCAGCCTCCTGGGGTGCGATGGCAGCACCGCATCAGCCACCCAGTGCTGCCTCTGAACGGCTGAGCACTTGTGTGCTTCAACCTCATTTGGCCATGGAAGGATGACATCACTCACTTTTGTCTCTGTTTGGATAAGGAAAGCTGCTGCTGAGCTGTGAGAGCTGTTTGTGAGGGGAAAGCCTTTTGGTAACCCAGTGCTTGGTGCGAGGTGTGCTCGCTGTGGGGTGCTTGCTTCACCTTGGGCTGCTTTGTCCACCCCGCTGTCTCTGGAGCAGGAAGCACAGACTGCAGGTGTAAAAGGGTGAACAGCGTGGTGATCACCAAATGGCTCAGTGAAACAACCCAGACTTCAGCTCAAAATGTGAAAATGAGCATCTTCCAGTGGTTGACGTGCTTGTCCCTGCCTGGCTGGAGGTGAGCTGAGCTTGGAACATGTTGATTTTGGGCTGCAGCAGAGGCTCTTTGGGGAAGAGCACAGTTTCCTATTCGAGAGTGTCTCCTGATACAACGTACATCTTGTACTCTGGGTGTGAAATAAAATAGCCACTGCAGCTGCTGTGAGGGCTCCATTACCCTGGTCCTGGCAGCGCATGTGGCGCCTGCCCAAAGCGGAGCTGGGCCCCCAGGAATGGCACGGGCAGGCCCTTGGCTCAGGCAGAGGAGGGCACGCAGTTCATTCTTATTGTCCTGCTCAAGCCACTGCTATTCACAGCAGTAGCCATTTCTTCAAGCAAATGTGTGGGGGTGGTCAGAGAACAAACAAATTTGTCATGGAGCTGCCAGCGGTGCTGCTTTCTTGCCCTTCGTGTCCCAGCTGGACCTGGGTTAAACCCAGAGGTTTCGTGAACTGCAGAGATTTGAGGGACTTTACATGAATTGAGAGTATTCCCCTGAAATTGTCATTTGGGGTCTGTTTCCTGCAGTAGGAACTTGTACTGCTTTGCCCGTAGTCCTGTAGCTGTAAAGCCTCCTAATGGTGTGGCTTTTTGCCCTGGGCAAGGCAAATGCTGTCTGTGAGCATAAACAGCTTGAACAGCGAGATGTGTCCATGCTGGAGCTCGGACTGCTCCACGGGTCCTCTGGGAAGCACAGCCTGTCGTCAGGGCAGGCAGTTTGTGGGCAGAGAGCAATGTCAGTGTGGCTAACTGAGAACTGGGTGCTCCTGGGGGGTGTTCAGCCAGCCCCTCCTTGTCCCAGCAGAGCTGTCTGTGCTGCTCGAGGTGTGGGAGAGTATCGGGCTTCATCTTTCAACTTCACACCTGCTAAGCTGTGACAGAAGATGAGAAGGGGAATGAACAGCTGGGAGATGCAATCCTCATTTTTACTGTGCTTCAGGCAAGAATTGATCCATGAATTTTTTCATTTTTTAGGTTCAAACCTGTTGCTGATTAAACCTTTTTGGCAGTTTGGTGGCCACGGGGCCCAGCCTCTTGTCCCTTGCACAGCTCCTGCCAAGGTCCTGCTGGTCTTGACCTTGGCTGCAGCTCTGTGCACTCAGCAGTGCCAAAAATAAACAAGGGAGAAGGTCCAAGCTGTGGCAGTCCCCTGGAAGGGAGATGTTGCTACAGGGTGCTGCTCTCTTGGAATCTTGCCTGCCCTTTGATGTGGTCCTGTATTCCCCCTGGGAAGGTGGAACCTTGACCCCTCTGCCTTTCATCTGGTGGGTGCCTCAGGAGGTGCTTTGGTTGTGTAACATGTTTCCAGCTGGAAACACGTCTTGGTTTGGGCATCTGGAAACTCGGAATATGCAGTTACCTGTGAAACTCAGTACATATGTGCCCAGGAACAGTCATGGTAACTCTGAGCGTGGGGTTATGATGGGTTCTTTATGACTGGGAGTGTAAAAATAAGGTTAAGGAGACTTGTCTGCCCTGCCACAGAGCTGGTGTTTACTCCTGAGTCTGCTAAAATAGGGCTGTCTGTTGTCATGTTAGAGCCTTGAGATCTGTCTCTCTGCTAAAGAGCAGCTGATAGGAACAGAGTTGGCATGGAAGTTATTTGGTCATGACAGTAGCAACTCAGAAGGAATGCATACCTCCACCAAGAACAGATCAGACTTTTTTCCCCCTCCTTTTAAATGAAGACAAAAATCAAAAGGAAATATGCAGGGAAAGGAAGGATGGTAGAATGAGAGAGAGGTTGACCAAAAAGGGGAAGCTGTATCCAAACAAGAAGACCAAAAACCCCATATATTTCAATAGATTAAAATCAAAATAAGGCAGACCAGAGTAAGACTTTTGAAGAGTGAATTTGCCAGCTGTGATTAACTTTCAAATGCATCAGAAGTCTTTTGGAAACTGGCAGCAGAAGAGATCAAGGTGTGAAAGGCACAGAAGATAAAGCCATCGCAAAAAAATCTAAACCATGTTTTGGCCAACTTGACTCCTGTGGAGGAGCTTTGTAAACTACAGTCTTGCTACAGAAGAGCTGTCTGAGAAGTTCTTGCATTGAGCCTCAGTAGAAATAGCTTTAGAGCAAACAGAGGAATTGATAAGAAACTGAAAGGAACAGATAGCGCTTAGTCAAGAGTGCCATAGGATCTTAAATCTGAAATTGCTGAGATACTTTGGTGGTATCCTACTGTTAAAGTGCCCTTGGTATCACAGAAAGTGGTGGTGCCAAATGCAGTGGCATTTTTAAAAGTGGGGAATCTTGAGGAAATCGGGGAAGTGACAAGAGGTGACTCAGTGTCTGTCCGGGTGCATTGCTGGGGAAGGGCTGTGGAGAGGATTTGGGGCTCCATGGACTGTTGGGTCTGACCCCTCTGTCCAGGCCTCTGCAATGAAGAACAAGGTCACTAAAGGCATCGCCAGGCACAGCTGCTTGGAGCAGAGTTAGCAGTAATGTAAAGGCAAGCCCTGCCTCACAGACCTGCTGGAGGTTGGTGAGCAGGGCCAGTAGGCTTCATGTATCTTTGTTTTCAAACAAAGGTTCTCTGCCAAAGGCTTTAAGAGACAAAGTCTTGTTCTGGCCTGAGAGCTGGTGAAAGCATAGACTGCAAAGGGTAGGGCTTCCAGGATAAGAATCAGCGGTGAGCCCAAGAGACTGGTGCTGGGACTGGTTTGCATCCTGTGGGTGCCCTCAGGCATCGAGGGGTGCAGTGAAATTCCCAGGTTTGCAGAGGATCCTCAGCTCCTGCATGTGGCTGGATACCTCACCAAAGGTGAGGAAATCCAGAAGGACCTCACAGAACCAAGCAAGTGGACCAATATGTGACAGATAAGCTTCAGTGTAGGAAAATGTGGTCAAGCCACAGGGGAAAAATGATCTGTACTGGGCCTGTTTGATGCTCAACCTGGAACTAGTGGTTACAGCTCAGCAAGGAGCTCAGAGTCATCATTGATGGTTCTCTGAAATCATCAGTTCTATCTCTGGTGTTGGTCAAAGAAGCCAGTCAATTTTGGGAGTTAATAACAAAGCAGAGGGTCAAAGCATTTTGACCCTCTCTAACACCTTGTTTGTGTCTTGGAGGCTGAGTGCAGTTCTGATTTCTGCATCATGAGAAGGACAGTGGGGTTGGAGAGACTGCAGTGAAGACAATTAAAATTACTAAGGGACAGAGCAGCTGCCTTATGAGGAGAGAGCATAAAAGTTGTGACTCCTTGGTTTGCAAAAGTCTGACATAGCAGATGATCAAGGTATGCAAAGTCATGAAGGTGATAGAATCTTAGAATGGTTTAGGTTGAAAGGGACCTTAAAGATCATCTTGTTCCAAACCCTTGCCATGGGCAGGGACACCTTCCACTAGACCAGGTTGCTCAGAGCTCTATCCAGCTTGGCCTTGGACACTTCCAAGACAGGGGCAGCCACAGCTTCTCTGGGCAACTTGTGCCAGGGCCTCACCACCCTCACAGGCAAAGAACTTCCTCCTAAAATCTATCTAAACCTGCTCTTTCAGTTTGAATCCATTCCTCCTTGTCCTGTCACTACATCTCTTGTAACACGTCCCTCTCCATCTTTCTTGTAAATCTCCTTCAGGTACAGGAAGGCCACAATTACGTCACCCCAAAGCCTTCTCTTCTCCAGGCTGAACAAACCCAACTCTCTCAGCCTTTCCTCACAGCAGAGCTGCTCCATCCCTCTGATCATCTTGGTGGCCTCCTTTGGAGTCACTCCAACAGCTCCATGTCCTTCCTGTGGTGGAAGCAGCACTGCAGGGGGAGGTCTCACCAGAGCAGAGTAGAGGTGCAGAATCCCCCTCTCTCCCTGCTGCCCACACTGCTGGGGGTGAGCCCAGTGCCCATGGCCAGGGCATGTCCAGCCTCTCACCCACCACCACCCCCAAGTCCTCCCCAGGGCTGCTCTCAGTCGGTTCATCCCCAGCCTGGATTGATACCAGGGCTCACCCAGGTGCAGCCCCAGCACTTTGTTAAACCTCATGACATTGCTATGGGCAACTTGTTGAGCTTGTCCAGGTCCCTCTGGGTGGCCCTGTCCTTCAGGTGTGTGACCTGCACCCTCAGCTTGGTGTCATCTGCAAATTTGCTGAGGGTGCACTTGATCCCTTCATCTGTGTCATTAATGAAGATACTAAACAACACTGGTCCCAATACAGACCCCTGAGGGACACCCACGGGGACTCTGAGCCGCTGACCACAACCCTCTGGATGTGACCGTGCAACCACTTTCTTATCCAACAGTCTCATCAAATCCATCACTCTGCAATTTGGAGAGAGAAGGATGTTGTGGGGGTCTGTGTCCAAGGCTTTACAGAAGTCCAGATAAATGACATCTGTTGTTAGTGACAGTGACCCTTCCCTTGCCCACTGCTGGAGTTACCCCCTCATAGAAGGCCACTGGGTTGGTCAGGCAGGATTCACCCTTGGTGAAGCTGTGCTGGCTGTCCCACATCACCTCCCTGTCCTCCATGTGCCTCAGCAGAGCTTCTGGGAGGCTCCGTTCATGATGTTGAGGCACAAAGGTGAGGCTGACAGGGCAGTTCCCAGGGTCCTCCTTTCCACTCTTTTTAAAGATGGGTACAATGCTTCCCCTTTTTATGATTAAGTTGAATTTTTTTCTTCTTGTGGCCCTAGAATGGCATTGATGAAACCTAAAGGAGATTGGTTTAAAGCAGGTAGGGGGAAGGCCGTTTGTTTTACACAATGTGTGATGAACTTCTCAATTTGTTGTTCTTGGGGATTTTGAATGCAAAAGGCATCAGCAGGTTGAAAAAGTGTTTGGGTAAACTTATGGGCAGCCAGTCTGAAACAGATATTAGGAAGAACAACCAGTGGTGTGCCTTCAGCATCTGTAATACATGTGTGGAGGAGTAAGGGAGAATATGGAGAAAGGGCATGACTGGGTTCACATGCTCTGCCTAGCAAACCTCTCCTCATGTCTCCCCTGTAGACAGAATGGAGGGAAAGTTGGTTTCACCAAAGATATGTGTCTTACATTTTTGAAAGTTTCCAGAAACCAACATTAAGTAGGAATGTATATAGGTGTGAAATGCTGGAGAAGAGCCAGTATGGCTTTTGTAGACCAAAACTGAGCCACATGACTCCAGTGGTGTTTGGAAGATGTTTGCAAGCACATGGCAGGGGTGATCAAGTGGAGTGGTCTAGTGAACCTCTCTGAAAGGTTTCAGCATGGGGTATCAAGGAAAAGTGCATCCTGGGATGCGTGGGTGAATAAATAGTTAATGAAAGATAAGGAGTAGGCTGTCAGACTTCACAGTGGAGGGAAGTCCTGGGGGAGCCAGGCTGGGATCTCTGCTGGTTGCAGTGTTTGTACCTGACCTAGAAATGGGGATGAAAGCAATGGCTGGGGAAGAGTGTGCGGTGTCCATGAGTGCAGTGATGTACTCTGAGCAAACGAGGGAAGAAATTCTGAGCACTGAAATTCAGGAATGAATTGAGGGTAGCAGGTGTTTCTGGAAAGTATCAGCTGGTGCTCGGCAGCGCTGCAGGAAGGGAAGAGGAGGCTGGGAACAGCCAAGAGGGGAGCAAAGGACAGAATGAGAAAGTCACGACACCATTGTGGTCTGCTGCCACATGGGATATTGAATGTCAGGTCTTCCCATCTTGGAAGAGTCCTTACTTTAAGTGCCTGTGCAGATTTTTGCTCTTATTTTTTTTTATCTGTGGCAAATACTGTGTATTGGAGGCAGACAAAGACTGTCTAGGTGAACATCAGATAAAAAGTGAAGTTGAATGTGGGCCAGATCTCTGCCCCAATCCATCAGCCCTGCCATTGCTGAAGGACAGGGAGAGCTGCCTGCTTTGCTGCCTTCCTGAATCTGCCCTTTTCTTGCTGTCTTCCTTGCCACTGCTGAAAGTGAAAAGCTCAGTTTTGGACTGAATGCAAGCTAATAAATGCTTGGGGTTTTGGTGAAAGAAAACAAAAGCAACTTGTTATGGGCACCAAATCAAAAAGTGAATTGTTCTCACCCCAGTGTT
The DNA here is from genome assembly GCF_003984885.1 of Neopelma chrysocephalum. NCBI lineage: Eukaryota > Metazoa > Chordata > Aves > Passeriformes > Pipridae > Neopelma > Neopelma chrysocephalum. The sequence continues at coordinate 213,715 of NW_020897948.1, forward strand.
CACTGTTACCATGTATAGCAATTACTGCCATGGCAACAGATATTTTCATGATCCAGCCAAGATCTTCCAGGGCTGCAACATAACTTCTGATACTTGCTCATTGTGATTCTATTAATAACTGTGTTTCCCCCCATCGTAGCCAGGAAGTTTCTTCTTCCTTGTGTACCAAGTGCAAGGATAAGCTCATTTAAAATCAATTGTGGGGAGAAGTGACACTGCGGATTTCCTGGATTTTTTTGTTCAGGAGATCCTGTCTAGTGCTGCCAGCTCTGCAGCCACCTCCTGAGCTGAGCTGTCTCTCATGTGCTATTTATAAGAAAACCCAGTCTGAATTTTTTTTTATCCCTTTTCTTTTTTTTACTCCCCCCTTCCCTTAAACCAGGACAAACGGATGACACATATTCAGTGTTCCAGCTACACACAGAAGCTTAAGTGTTGATTCCAGGCTGACTTGGTCAAGGGGAGAACCTGGTGCAAACTGAACATTAACTGGGCCAGGCTCTGGTGTGCCTGATTTCTTTAGTTATCTCCTAGTTATTTAGGCAAGATAAACCCCGTGTATTTAAAATGGCAGTTCAACTGTTCTTGGCAGCAGTTGAATTCAGCCGTGTTTGAAATCCCCGAGTGCACATCCACCTTTTCCCAGCTGTGTTAGAATCTCCTTTGAGTTGGAACTGTCAAAAATACCATTGCCAGGTCTTTTGGTACCCATTAAGGAGATGTAGAAGAGGTGAGACCTGGGCTTTTACTCAGGCTGGTGGTTCCACTTGAGCCTGAACATTTGTGAAGGAGTGCACTCACTGGGTGAGGATCAGGGTGAGGAATCTGTCTCCAGCTCTGTTTCTGGTCCTACACAATTCACAGCTGCAGTTGTCCACTTTCATCCCTCCAGAGGAAGGAGTTGTTTTGCCAGGCCAGTCTTCTCTCCTTCAGGGAGTTCGCTTTTCTTCTGTAGAAGTATAGCTATTAACTATAAAACCCTCCCTCCCTTCCTTTCCTCACCAATTTGAAAGTCTTCTTGGTACTCTCAAAACTTGCAGCTGCTGATGTCACTGTCTTTGACATCACACTTCCAATTCACTGCTGAATTGATAGCCTACTGTCATTAACTGAGGGAAAAAGATTTACTGAGAACATGGAATTCTTTATGCTACCAAACTCCTTGGAGAGGCTGAAGAAATGAGCATATGCCCTGAAAAAAGTTGGTCCAAGGCAAGAAGTAATTGTGATACCCCCAAGGAGTGACTGCATCCTTCTTTCATTGCTGCTCTCCCCATTTCTCAGGAGGGTCTGTTGGCAGTGATACCTCTGGAGGTGCTCCAAGGGCCGTGTCTGCCTCGGGAGGCAGCACATGCAGTGTGGGACAGTACCAGCTCCTGCAGCCCAGCTGGTTTTTCTCCTGAACATCCCCAAGAAACAACTGAGACCCCTTTTTAAGAGCCTTTGGTGACTGAGGCAGTTATTCACCACTAACTGGCTTCTTGGTGATTCTTGAGAATCATAGAATCACAGAATATGCTGAGTTGGAAGGGACCCATCAGGATCATCGAGTGTAACTGTGCAGACACCCCCTTGATCACACCATGTGCCTGAGAGCGTTGTCCAAACGCTTCTTGACCTCAGACAAGTTTGGTGCCATGGCCGCTTCCCTGGGGAGCCTGTTCCAGTGCTCAGCCACCCTGTGGGGGAAAAACTTCTTCCTGATTTCCAACCTGAACCTCCCCCAACTCAGCTTCGTTTGTTTCCTCGAGTCCTGTCACTGGTCACCAGAAGGAAGAGGTCGGTACTTGCCCCTCCGCTTCTGCGCGTGAGTGTGTTGGAGACTGTGATGGTCTCCCCTGGTTAATCCCAGCTTTATTTAGACTGCAAAGGCTCTCCCCTGTCATATAAATAAAGCTGGGATTAACCATGGGAGACCATTTTTGGCTTTAACTTTGCTCAATGCAAGAATGCAGAGATGTTCAGTTTTAAAAAGGCTGTGAGTGCATTTTAAGACGAGGTTAAGCGCCTCAGTCTTTGTTTCTCATTAAATCAAGCCAGATCTTGTTAATGACAAAGCACTGGAACTGTACATAACTAGTACTTTTGTTTACTTGGAGTTCGAAGGTGTTACTATAGTCACTGCTAATCTTGCAGAAACAAACGTGTAGCAGACAAAGCAGGGGTTGAAATACAGCTCACGGGATGTGACTCCTGCTCATACCGTGATATTTTGGAGACAGTCAGGAAAAAGAATGTCAGTTTGGGGCAACACTTAAACACGCCTTTCCTTTAGGAGGAAGGTTTTTTCATGGTTTATTACATCAGAATAAAAAACAATGGAAAAAATCAAACATGGGCTGTGTTTTTCATCCCAAACTGCAAATTCACTCCTGGGTAGGTGAACTTTCCAGGGCTGGAGCTGTGCAGGGAGCAGAGGCCCATGAGCTGCCCTGGGGAGGCTCTGGGCTGTGGGAGGGACCGATGCTGTGGGTCCAGTGCCTTGGCTTTGCAGAATCCCGACAGTTGTGCTTGTTGTTCAGCGATTCCCGTAGGCAAAACAAATGTAAGAATCTCTTTTCCATGAGAAATTAATTTTTCTTGCTTATTGTTTTATAAAGGGTTTATGAACTCTGTGGCTGAGGTTTTCGGCTATTTACTTACTGCCTGTGTTTCTTTGCCAGAGGAAATTGGTGTGCTTTGGGCTGGAGAAAATGAAGACACTGAGGCAGCTCCTCTGCAGAGTCCTGTCAGGATGAGCTTCCTGATCACAGCTTGCAGCACAAGGGAGAGTTGTTTGTTTGTCGACTCTGTTATTCCTGTTGCTTTTGACTTGCTGCCAAATTCCTCTGCTATCCTGGCATTGTAGTGGTTAACTTGAGTCACACTTAACAAGCTTGGACAGCTAATACTTTCAAGAGCTTCACTGCATTTGTTCTTAGTTTTTCCAGCAGAGCCGGCAGAGACAGCTGCAGCCGGGCTGATTTGCTGAAGAACGAATCAGCCTAAAAAAGTTGTGATGAAACACTGTTATATTTGTTTTGTGCTTTCAGTCCACAGTGTTTTGTGGACTCTGCTAGACGAGAAATAACCTGGTCCCTTGCTGTCCATGGCTGTGTTGTGCACAAGTTTTCAAGGGACTCTGTGTTTTAGCTCATAAATGACTGGCAGCCCTTTAAATGAAGAGAGACAGAGGGCCATTATTTTGTTAATGTCAGACATTTAGGAATGTAGCTGCTTCAGATATGTAGCTTTGCAGAGTGGTGCTTGAAAGCACTAGGCTCTGTGCTCTGGCTGTTTGTAGGGCACCCACAGCTGGCACCTGGGGTGACACAGGCGGTTGTGTGTGGCCTGGCTGTCATGTGCTCCACCCTGTAATTACAGCCTCAGTCTGCTCCTGTTCCCTGCCACTGCTGGCTCCTGTGCCACCTTTGGAAAAGCTAAAGCTGTGATGGTTTTTTTTATTGTCTGGTGGAATTAGTTTAGACCAGAGGTGGGTGTCTTGAGAGGTCCTTCAAGTCCCCATCCCTGCGTGCTCTCGCTGTGGTGGCTGTTCTGTCCCGAGGTCCTGGCTGATGGGTTTCCCTTTGCTGGTTTTGGAAGTTCCTTTTCTGTTCCTGTCTTCCCAGCCTTCACTCCTTGACACTGTTTGGAAGCCTCTGTAAATGTTTTCTCCTGGTTGCTCAGTGTTCCCTTGTGCAGCAGACAAACATCCCTGTGCCTGGTGTCAATGAGCCTCTGGGACCTGGCTGCTATAGGCTGTCTCTTCCCTTCAGTGAAGATGGGACAAAAATGGTTATTCTTTTCCCCTACTGTATGGGAAACTCCTCTGCACTGCAGTGTGTCTGTGGCTGTGCAATGCCTGGCACCACGTCACTGTGCCCAGGAGGATCCGTGCACAGAAATGATGAACATCACTCGCTGCAGTCATGTTCCTTGCACAGTGTGAGTGATGTGGGCTGCTGCCAGGGTGCTGGAGCAGTTGCTGGTTTTATGTGGTGCTGCAGCTTTTCTAGAACAGCTTCTGATTGTGGAGCCTGCTGTTCTCAGGCTGCTCTCCTCGGCATCAGCCGTCTGAGGCAGCAGCTGCAGGGCCCCCGACTGCAAGGGTTTCGTGGCAATGCTGGGAGGAATCCCTGAAAACATCAGCGGTGATATAGCAGGCCAGGGAGAGTAAAGCTCAGTCGTGAAGCAGCTGGGCAGCAAGCTAGATAAGACCTTTGTCAGTAATTCCTAGAATGACAGAGAGGGCAGCGGGTGCTGCTGTGTCCTTGAAATAGCAGGGATATCATCTGTGTGACATTACTTGCTTTGGCACAGGGACAGCACTTGCTGTATGCTGCTTCTCCAGGGCTCTGGGCTTTTGCCCTTTATGCTTTGGGCGGGTGTATCTTCCCCACCTCGTTCCTGCAGCTATATCAGCATGATGCTCTTGGCCCCTCATGCAGCCTTGTCAGTGTTGGGAAATGTCACCCTGCCTAGGTGGGTTTACTTCTGTTCAACAGCTGGCAAGAGGTGTGGGGGTCTTAGAGCTCTGTGGAGCCGTGTTCAGCTCTCTGGTCACTGACTGGGGTTTCAATCAGCAGGTAGTGCTAGTGGGTGCTGGGGCTTATCGAGACTCATGCAGGGTTCCATTTCCATCCCTTCCTCTTGTTTGTATCCATCCCCCTGATAAAAACAGGAACTGCCCAGGGCATTCGTGCTGGAAGGCTCTTAGGTGCTTTCATTGCCATTGTGGGCAGATCCTCGGTGCCTGCACACACTTTGAGGTGGATGAAGCCCAGGTCGGTTCCAACTGGAATCATTTGTCTTAGCTTGGTGTGTCCCAAGAAGTCATGAAGAGAAAGCAGATCTATGACTTTGGGTACCTCCCTGCAGAGATGTGCACTCCTGGAAGGGTCTGGCGATGACCTGGCATGAGTCCTGCTGCCCCCTTGGGTGGGACCCTGTGGAGGGGGATGACTGTGGTGATGCCCATCGAGCTGTGCTTACGGAGTGTCTCTGCCAATCCTCCCTGAAACCAGGGCCATTGCCTTGGAGGTGATGGGAAGGCATCAGGCTGCTGCCCTGGGGCAGCACCAGGGATGGAAGGGAGGCAGGATGCATCCCAACCGTGGTTGTCAGTTGTTGCTCTACTGGCAGGTTGTCCTATGATGCCTTCACGTAAGCGACTCTGAAGTATTTCCTCTCTAGGTTATTGCTAAAATTGAGATTTTCCTATGGAAATCCTGTCTGTTGGGGGCAAACTCTGGTTATGAGCATGCTGAGGTGGGATGCAGTCACTGTCAAAGTGTGGTGGTGCTGGTATCGGTCCCAGTCCCGGCGACAGGCTCCACCACGTGTGGTGGGATTGATGCAGCCCAAGGCTGTGCAGGCGGGAGGGCCAGCCCCGAGCTGTGCCAGGCTCAGCTCCCCCCAGAGCACCCCCTGTCCCGTCCGGCTGGCACCGAGCCTCCCCCACAGCTGCCTCCCCTCCAGCAGCTGGGATTTGGATGGGGCTGTGGATCTGTGCAGATCGTTTTTGAAGGAGAGAAAGGGGACGAAAACTGCCAGTTTTTTTTTTCTTTTGCAACTCATTCTCAAACGCTCAGCCCTTAAAAGGAAAAACGACTCAGCTGAAGCCTCCACTGAGCTTAGGAGGTGCCACTGCGTCTCGGGCAAAGCAAAGCTTTGGGGAGGCTGTTTAAGGATTGGGGGTTTGGGCTTGTGCTCTCATGTGCAAAATGAAAACTGCAGCCATGGTGGCAGGAATGACCCAGGGTGTGCCGTGGCAGCAGCTCATGGGCCGGGTTATCCAGGCAGGCCCCGCAGCCCAGGGAAGCTGGATCACTTCTCTGCTGTGGTCTGGGGCTCCAGCTCTGCAAGTGATTGTGCTCCCAGTCCTGTAAGACCCCTGGGCTGCTGGGACAGAGAGGCTGGAGAGGCCCCTGCCAGAGCTGTGTCCTGGGCCAGCCTGGGGACCCTGGCAAAGAACAGCGGGAAGCACCTGTAACCTTTTTGACACTGAATGCTTTTTGACATGTCTTTTGCCTTCTGGCCAGGCTGCAGTGGCCACAGCTGATCTGTCTTCATAACAGAGTCCGAGGTGCTCACCCTCAGCCACAGTTTGGGGACAGAGAGAAGCGAGAGGCCCGTGGCCTCCACGGGAGCAGCAGCAGGTCCTTTCCCCAGACGCAGCAGCCAGCCCTGTGTGCCTCTGACAGAGGAGCTGCTGTAGGAGCCTGCACTTCCCTGGCTGTCAGGTGCAGTCAGAGCTGAGACCCATCTGCATGGCTGAGATTTTTTTAATGGGAGTAGATTTTACTGTTCCTTCTGCCCTCAGGTGCAGTTTCCTTTAGCGTTGGTTTGAGTAGTCCCCGGGTGCCTGTGACTGTGTCTCCAGTACCAGGACTCCTCCTGCTCAGAGGAGTGCTTTATGCTCTGTCCCAAAGCTGTGAAAACAGGGGTGTTTCCTGCCCCTTGCTCTTCCCTCTGTTGCAGAACCCCCAGTCCTATGGTGGGGGGAGTGAGGGATGGGATGGGATGGGATGGGATGGGATGGGGGCAAGCAGCGCTTCAAGTCCCTCTATCTTCCCCTCCCCAGGAGGTCCTCTCTGTGTGACTCCGGGGCTGGGCTGGGAGTGATTTCAGGACCAGGTCAGTCCAACCCTGGTGGGCAGCACTCAGCACAGAGTGGATGATGGAGAAACGTGAAGGTTGGTGTGGTGGGAGTTTCTGTGCTGCCCTCCCTTCTCCCTGCTGAGATATGGGGTCTGAGATGCCTGTGCATCCATCCCACCCAAGGTTCAGGTGCTGGTCTTGGGCTCTAGGGCCTTATGCCTTTGGAGTTGTTCTGGGCTTTATTTTAAGTTGATTATCATTGTAGCATGACTTTTCATGGTGTCTGTCCTCCCTTAGAGAGATTTTCTCCTCTGTTCCCCCTCTCTCCTCTTATAGAGACACCAGGAAATCTCATCTGTGTCCTAGAAGTCCTTGTTTCTTACTTCTTTCTCTCCAAGACAGGATTTCGAAGGAATCTGCTGTTAATTTTGGTGCTGCCCCAACCTGCTGCCATGGAATGAGCTGTCCCTTTGCTGCCTGTTCTGCTCTGAGGCCAGGGTGAATCGAGGGGCTGACAGCAGCAGCATGGGAGCCAGCAGTGCTGGCACCTGGGCTGGGGGAGAGTTTGGGAATGGCCAGGAAAGAGGCGAGAGCCAACAGAGTCCAAGCAACCAAAAGACCTCCAAGTTTCTCATCTGACATCTCTGTCTTTGAAAATATCACCTAGCAGAAGGCTTGGGGCTCTGCTGGTGTTTGTATTTCAGTTTGGTTTTGTTTTTTTTTTTTTAATTAAAAACACCAAAGCAATGAGATGCTTTGTGTGATAGGACCTTTTCCAGGTTCTCTCGTACCCCTAACCCACCCAAGCCATGGTGCTGTTCTCTCTCCTCTCTGCAATGTGTTGCCAGGCTGGGCTCTGCTTTCAGAGGCCTGCCTCTGTTCTGCTCTTCCTGGAACTAAGCATATGTGCTCAGGCTTTGAGCAATCACAGCCATTTGTTCTGTATTTTCACAGTCTGGTCTGTCTCCTGCAAAGCAGAGGCTGGTTTGTTTGCATAGCACTTATTTTCAGAAGCAGGAGAGTTTTAGGAACAGGCTGACATTATATTTATTTTAGTTCCTCTGTAATTTTTGTTAGAAGGAGGCATGTGTATTAAAAGAAGTTCATATATATATATATGTATATATGGGGGAGAGGGTTGTTTTGGATACTTTTTTTGTCCTAAGATGTAAATTACAGCTTTTCTGGACTTGGCTGAGAGAAGGCAGTGAATAAAGCCTGGATTGACTGAGTCAGCTGGTGGTGGAGGGTCACCATAAGGAGCTGGTGCTAGAGACCTTCTTGGGGGCTCTGCAGCTTCAGGATACAGATGAGTTTTACAGCTTGTCCTGGCTTTGATATGCAAATGGCAGCGCCTCAAGCCACCTGGAGGTTGCACTTTGATGCTCAGTGTCTGCACTGAGCGAAGTTTTTCTAAGAGGTGGCTTTGCCTGTTGTGCAGAAGGTGAAGGGGCAAGCGTGATCCTCTTAAAAAAAATCTGTAGTGATGTTTGAGTGCTTGAACACAGCCCAGGCTGCTCTTCAGCCAGCCAGGAGCCTGGACTTGCAGAGGATCAGCAATGTCAGCAGCTGCAGTGCCTCTGGGATGGTACCCACTCCCCATTCCTGAACTGGTTTGCCTTGTTCTGCTGCTGGGGCCTCCCTTTAGAGCACCCGGGATTGTGAACGTGGCTCCATTCTCCATAAGGCTCCTTCTGCTCCTTTTCATGGGCCCCTTGTCCTGCTCTGTTAGCAACACATGAAGCAGGCTCCGAACTCCTCATCTCTGTAGGGCAGATCATTCCAGATGCCCATCCCCATCACCCTGCCTGTTCTCTGCCCTGGACCCTACACATCCCCCCTGCCTTCAGCCACTGTCACACCGTGGCTGTGAGTTGTACTTCACTCTCCATGTGTGATGGCCAAACTGTTCCTCCTCCTCCTCAAGGAGGACCTGTTAACAAGACACTTAGTCTCTGCAGTGGCACATTCTCAGTTGGATGACCTCTGATGATGGGAACAATGGACATCTTTGTCTTGGGGCCAGCTTTGAGTATGCTGCAGGCCTCCTTTGAGGGCATTAGTCTTCAGAAATCCTGCTTGTTATGGAGCCATGTTTGGCCAAGAAGGGCTTAGTACTGCCCCAGCTCTCTACAGGGCTCATCCCAAAGAAGGGAGGTGGGGAAAGGAGGTGGGATCTTGGCATGGAAGATAAATCCAGAAATTACAAAGCATGGTAGATAAATGGGGGATCAAGTTCTAGGAGCTCTCCTCGTAGCCATGCACAGGGGTTTGCTGGCAGCCTGGTGTGAAGCTCCCTTAGGCAGAAGTTTCCCAGGGCTTTCCTTGAAGCTCTGTTGCCTTTGATGTCCTTTGTCTCCTCGAGTTGGTGCTGAGCAGTATCCACAGGTAATGAGTGGGGAAAAGGCTTTGTGCAGAGGGCTGGAGGTCTCTTAGCTGACAGTTCCAGTTAAGAAAATATTTCTCTCGTATTCTTACCTTTGCATGGCCTTGCAAAGAGCTTGCGGTGTCCAGGGACTGGCTGCCTGGGCTGTGTTGTCACTTGGGGCATGGTGGCAGGAAAATCAGCTCTTCTGTGGAGGAGTTGCTGTTTAACTTCTCGGGATTTCTCAGCTCTTCCTGCAAGTGACTCTTCCCTTGTACCTGGACCCTTCCATTTCTGGTCCTGCTACATTTTCTCTAGTTAAAAAAAAAATTATTCTTTCCTGGACCTCATACTAAACATTTACGGTCTTTGTGACAAGATCTAATCAGGAGATGCTCACAGGATGCCCTTTGAGGCTGAAATACCCATTTAAAAAATTATCATTATTATTTTTTATTCCTAGGCTTTGCCAAGCAGGAATGGCAGCCAGGAGGGACTCAAGCTGTTTTTGAAGGAGCAAAGCTTGCACGTGTCCATCCCCTGTGTCCTTGAGGCTGCAGGACAGAGCACAGCAGCCTGGCTCTTCCCTGCACTGTATTGCAACCCTTCATAAAAAACCAGCTGCTGCTCTGCGAAGGCAAAGCCTTCAGATGGGACCAAACCTGTCTGCCCACGTGAGATGTGGTAGAGCACAAAGGGCCCTACTCTTCCTCCTGCTTTTTGCATGCCTGGTGCACCATCCCGCTCACAGCACCTCACTGCTTGGGAGCCACCACCTCCCATGGCCTTGCCACCCTCCAGAACACGAGTGTGCCCGAGGCACTTGCCTTCACAGCCGGGGGGCTCAGGCTGCTGGAGCTGTGTCCTGGTTCCCAGCTATGAGGTGTGGAGAGTATTTATGCGTTTGCTCAGGACACAGAGGAAGCTCCTGGAATCTGGGACAATAGAGGAGGATGCACATCGGGAATGTGGGTTTGTTTTTGGAAGCAAGTGGGGATTTTGTTGAAATCCCTGAGTGTTGCAGCTCTGGTGGCTGTGACAGTTCCCGGAGCCAATGCCAGCAGACTGCCTGTCCCCACACTTGAGCCACAGAGGGGGTTTGGGCTGGGACTGCAAACGGGGCCTGAAGAGAAGTCCTGTCCTGGGGACACTGAGTCCCAGGAGCTGAGACAGACCCAAGCTCCTGCTGGTGGGAGCAGCGCCGTGGTGCCAGCAGGAGTGGGCACACACTCTGCTGCATCCCTCAGCACTTGGAGCTGAAAGGACAGGGAAAAGCATTATTTAAACCATTCCCAGGAAACTTCTTTAACCCCATGAAGTGGGATGGGAATTAATTTTTTTTTTTATGTCCAAGTTATGGCCTTATCTCTCTGCGATCCTGGGTTTATCACATCTTTCCAGAGTTCCTGATGTTATGTTTGAGGCTTGTATGGCAGCCTGGGGCTGGCCCTGCTCCAGGAATGTGCTCCTTGCTTTTCCTCTTCTTTCTTTGCATGAGTGTGATTGTACCAAACTCTTTAGTATTTCAATGTGTTCTGTGCAGATTTTTTCCCTGGTTAAACTCCACTTCAGTCATCCTCAGCCCCTCAATTAAGGGGAGCAAAGAGGTCACCCACCCAAGTCACCCAGTTACGTGTCTTTGCACACAAAGATAAATGTAAGCTTGTTAAAACGGAAGACTATAGTTAGCAACACACACTCAGTCATGGCCAAGTGCCATGAGAAGAATTCGTTATTTTCAATAGCTTGCACTTAACAGAAAATAGCTGACCTCTCCTCTCTGCTGAGGAACAGCAGTGCGGGTACAGCCATCACTGTTCCAAAGCGTTGCTAACCCAGCTGCTGGCTAAACAGATCACACACAGTGTGCTCTTGAACATTGAAAAGATTGGTGGCTCAACTGCCTCTCAGTCGCTCAGCTGGGTCTGAGTTTTGCATTTTTTCTTCCTTGCCAAACAAATCCTCCAGAACTGCCTCCTGTCTTGCTCCCAGGCTCATGCCCATGTGCGTTTTGGTGCTGCTTCGGCGGGGATCCTGCTGCGCCTGCTTTCCTCTTCCAGCCCTTCCAACACCACCTCTCCTTCTCCCAGCCCCTCCCCAGTGTGGCAGGCTGTGCCCCCCACCTTTGGGTGAGGCCCCCCTACATTCCAGCACTGACAGCAGCCTCTCCCTGGAGCTGCCACTGGGCCACCTGGGTCTGAGTCCCCTTCTCAGTCCTCTGTGCCCCTTTTCCTATTGTCTGCCTGTCCTCACAAACAGTTACGGTGCTCCCCAAGGTTACTGCTCTTCTTGTGTCACCTCTGAGCTGTCCCTTGGACCCTCTTTGCCAGTCCCTTGTCCTACCTGCACTTCTTAGTTGCTCCCTCCATGGACACGCTCATCTTGCTCTGCTCCCGGTGCTGCTGGGCTCTGCTGCTGCTCTCAGTTCTCCCTTTTATGCCCTGTTTATGGATGACACCTCTCTGCAGTTGCTGATGCCCTTGGTGATGACAGTGATTTGCAATTTTGTCCCTGTGCTTATGGTTTGACATTGCAACTGCTTGGGAAGAACAGGGCTGCTTCTGTGGTTCCCAGCCTGAGCCAGGGCATGGGATGCTGATGTGGCTGTTCATGTTGCACCTTAAATCAAATAGGGAAACTGATGTTGTTTTGATCAGAAAATACCAAACAGCAAACCAGATGTTTTCAGAACACAGGGTTTTCTAAGGATCCATTTGCAGGCACGCTCTTGGCAGTGGCCTGCCATGGTCTGGTGATGGTGGGAGAGCAGCAGGAACTGGTGCCATGGGCAAAGGTGGTGTGCTCTGCTCCCAGCTGCTTCTTGGGTCAGGGTGAACTGTTGTATGGTGATAGTCAGGGCTGGGTGAGCAGATCTGCCTGAAAACTGACCTATGCTACAAAAGAAGTGGCTTTCACCCGGATCAGCTTCCCCAGCCAGCCTGTCTGTGGTAGCCTGACCATCAGCCCTCCGTGAGCCTGCGTGGAGGTCAGCATCGCACGGTAGATGTGGCAGGGGAATTGCACCTTTTCAGAGACAGTTCACATTTATTTTGGGTTGAATTGACATTGTCCCTAGCAATTTTGAATCCTCAGAGAGTTTGAGGAGCAGTCTGCTTTTTAGGGCTGCATGCCAGACTGCTCAGCACTGAATACACCCACGGTTTTCCTAGCAAGGAGGTGCAATGTGCAATTAAACACACCCCCGGACTTGCCTGGTGATAGGAGACGTTCTGACCTTCCTCAGAAAGCCAGGGCAGAGCCAAAGGCTGGGCTGACCTGCCAGGAGCTGCCTCCTGTCCCATGACCATGCCAGCAGGGCTGGGCACTGGAGCCATTTCGGGCACTGCAGTGCTGCCACCATCACCTCTGATCCTTCCAAGGACCCAAGAGGGATGCAGTGGGATCCCCCTTCTCCTGCTTCTCCTGTGATAGTGGCTTCTGTTGTCATGCCCTTGCTGGGAAGCAGCTGGAGGTTGTGCCAGAGTGAGCTCCTGGAGGCCTTGGACCTGCCCTCTTTGTACGGCTTTTATTAATGACAAAAAGTACCTTGGGCCTCCTTCCTGCGGCCTCCACAGACACAGGGTAGGGGGCCATGACCTGGGGGGTGTGAGCAGAGTTGGGAGCCATGTGTGGTTTTTATCTTGGTTTTCGGTTTCATGCTGAGCACACCACTTGGGACAGGGTCACTTTGGTGGCAGCATCTCTCCTTTGCAGAAGGAGACCTTGTTGGGGTTTGAACCCCCTTCTGTTTATCTGGACGATCCGAAATGGTTTTGGTTTTGCTGAGCTCCTTTGCTGTCACTGGGGCCAGCTCTTTGGGGTTGGTGTGTCAGTGACAGAGGCCGACGTGCCGAGTGTGAGGGCTGTGCAGCCCAACACCTCTGCATCAAAGCCATCCCACTGATCTGCCTGAAAACCAGTCCTACAGCACTGCCTGCCTTGCTCTCGCTGAGCCCTGGGCTGGGCCAGTATGGGTGCTGCTGAAGGGACCCTGGGGCTCAAGGGGCTCTTTGGGGCTGCGGAAGGATTGTGGATTGTCCATGGGGTCACCTTACACCCTACTGTGGGCTCTGCCCCATCAGCCAGGGGAGAGGGGGAAGAGCCTGCAGTAGAGATGTCTCATCCACCAGTCACTCCCCACATTTATCTTTTGGACAGGCAATTGTGGGCTTTGAGCAGGGTCTGTGAGACCCAGAGGTCTGTCTGCAGGCAGGCACTCACATGGCTGCCCACACTGTTGGGAAACAGGGCTTTGGTCTCCTGAGGTGGAGCGTGCAGCTCCCAAAAGGAGCAGATCCTGCTCTGCAGATCCTCGCTCCTCTTGAAAGCAAGTTCTTGTGCTAATCTCCCAGGCACCAGCACTCCTGTGACTGTGCCAGCTCTTGATGTGAGTTATCCCAGCATCAGCAGACGTGCTCGCCTGCCCTTGGGCTTGTTGGGTCCAGGCTGGTGGAGGTGACCTCCCGTTCCCTGTGCCAAAGAGCTGCTCTTTTGTCTCAGCCCCATCTCAACCCCTTCCCCTGGCTTCTCCTGAACTGGTTGGATTGCTGAACGGCCCCGAGCAATGCTTTGATCTGCAGTCAGGCTGCCTGGCCCAGTGGCAGCAGCTCTGTGGGACTCCCAGACAACCCGTTTGCCTTGAGCCTCTGGCCCAGACTAACGTGGCTCTTGTGTTCCTGCAGCTCGGACTGGGTGGAGATCATCGAGCCCCGCTCCCAGGAGCGGATGTATGTCAACCTGACCACCGGGGAGTGCGGCTGGGAGCCCCCCCCCAACCTGAAGGTGCGCCAGTCGGACCAGAAGCAGTGGTGGGAGCTCTTCGACCAGAACAACAACCGCTTCTACTACTACAATGCCATCACGCGGCAGACGGTGTGGCACCGGCCCCAGGGCTGCGACATCGTGCCCCTGGCGCAGCTCCAGGCCATGAAGCGCAGCTCCCAGCCCGGCCGGCAGCACCGCGGCAGCACCGGCAGCGACGGCCGGAGCACCCCCGTCCACATGGCCCTGCTGCAGGACATGGAGAAGGGCAAGTGGGACTGTGCGGGGGAGAAGAGGAAAGACCCTTCTGGCAGGTAAGGAGAGCGTCAGCCTTCTCTGTTTATATCTGAAGAGTGGCTTGAGCTGCCAGGCAGGCCCTGTCAGGCAGGGTGGGAGGCTGTGCTGCCCCAGGAGGCTGCAGCGCTGGGGCAAAGTGCTGCCAGGCCCCTGATCACTGCTGCGTGCCCTCCTCCTGCCAGGGTACAGCTGTCTGCTTTCACCTCTGTGATACTACTTGAATATCCTGGCTTGGGCCAGGCCCTGTTTGTGTGAGACACCATAGAAAGACACATCAAAAGATAATTATCACTCTTTGTGCTAAACAGAAGGAGAGGGGACAGGCAGGAGTGTTGTGCAGTGACAAGAGCTCTGTCAAAATCTCACGACAGGGTTTGTTGGGATGGTTCAGCTGCTGCGTGAGGGGTCAGGCTGCTGTGGGGTGTGGGTGAGCCTGGCTGCTCTGGCTCCTTCCTTCCCCACTTGCTGGCTGCTGGCATGCTCTTGCAGCTTCAGCCAGAGCAGGAGGTGGGATTGCAAGGACAGAGCTTCTGGACGCAGTTATTTGGTCACACCAAACCTGAAATGAAAGAACAATAACGGGGTGCTATTTTGTTTAGCTAAGAGATTTTTTTACACTCAAATTAGTCCGACAGCAATCGGGGCTTTTTTACTGTATTGAAACCATGCCAACTTCAGGTGCACAAAAGCATCGGCTCCCCAGTCTCTGGCAGGGTAGTCCCTCCACCTGGGACACTCTCTGGGGCTGCCCTGCCTCCCTCCTGCCCTGGGCATCATCCTGCCCTGGAGAATGTGGTGCTGACAGCTGGGGAGGCCATGCAGCAAGCAAAGTTGGGTCATACTCAAAAGTGACTCATCCAAGGGTGAGAGCAGTGCCAGGGTGAGCCTGACTGTCCTGCCATCTGTGCCATGGTGCCTTGTCCTGGTTCTGGGCAGTGCAGCAGGTGAGGCTGCTTTAGCAGCTTGGTTTTGGGATCGAGGCTGCCTCTCTGTGTGCCTGGGGCAGGCAAGGAGAGAAGAAAAAAAGCCAAGATGATGAAAACCACGTAAGATGGCAGTTCTGGAAAGTTTATGCACCCTGAAGTGAGGCTTATCACTTGTCTCCTGCTCCTTGCAAAACACTCCTGTATTCAGTGCTGATCTTAGTGGCTGGGAGACACTGGTGATGCACATAAAGTGCACCAGAGAGAGCCCAGAGCTTTACTGGTGCCTCTAATGCTCTCAATGCCTCCTGCCTCTCTGAGCTTGAGAGTCATCCAGAGAATGATTCCTGCCCTACCAGGAGAAGTCCAGTAAAAAATGCCTTAAGCTGAACCTGAGTAGCTCCCAGCTCCCAGTGTCCACAGGTGAGTCGCAGGCACATGGGATTTGCCATGAGGCAACTGGCTTCCCTTCCTCGTCCCTCTGCAGCCTGGCACTCTGGGGCAGCCAGGACAGGCACTGCCAAAACTACGTATTTCCAGGGGAGTCAGTGCAAGAGCCCAGATAGGGTGTAAGATATCCTGAGCTCCACGGAGTCCAAAGTATTCCTGACTCATTCTCTCAGGAGGGAATGTGGCCGCTGGCCGCCTCTGCCTTAGTGTGGGGAGTTGCTGTGCCTCAAGGGAGAAAAGATGCCAGCTGTGACCCACCTCTCAGCTCTCCAGCCCTCTCAGCAGGGAAGACCCCACACATGTCCCCTCACATAGGAGGACTGGGGTGATGTAATATGGGCAGGGGTTTGTTTTACCTTTCCTTGCCAGCCAGGCAGTGTCATCATCACTGCTGGTTCTCCTGCAAGGAAGGGGAGTGGGAAGGAGTCCTCCCTTACTCCATCCTTAGCTCAGGTTTCTGCAGCAACCCTGGGGCACTTTGAGCCTGAAACGAACTCTAAAGGGCAAGTACTGGTAAAGACATGAGTGGCAGCTCGCTTGGGAGCTGACAGGCTGCTGGACATGCAAGGCTCTTCCAGATTCCCACACCAGTGAGTGTTTGTGGAAGCTGCTTTCTTGGAAGCAGGAGGCTGTGCTTGTTTCCATGCACATCTATCCGGTGTCGTCTCTGCCGTGTGAGCAGGGGCTGCGTATCTGGTTACCCAAGTCTGACACTCGAGGAGAGATTTCTTGCCTTTTGCAAGCTCATTAAAGGGGGAGCAAAAGCTGAGCCACAAGCAAGTGCTCCCAGGGGATCTAATGCCCTTGCTGGGATATCTGGTGTACTGACAGCATAAGCACACTGAGCCTCCTAGTTCTGTTGTCTGTGTTGCTCTCCAAAGACAAACTCAAGCATGTCCTCTTCCTCCCCTCGGAGGGATGCAGCTGCATAAACACAGGGTGAGCACGTTGAGTGCTGTTGGTAGCATTTGACATCTTTATAGGTACCTGCACCCAGGACGGTTTCGCTTTTGTCTCTTAATGCCAGCACAAAAGATGTTGTTTTTCTTTCCTTCATGTTTGTCATCTTGTGATAGATGGAGAGGGAAGAGACCAGTGTAGTCCCCAAGAGGGGCCCCCTGCAAGCACATGCCACAGAGGTCTGGGGGAAGGGATTTTGTCCTTTTTTTAGTAATAATTTGTGGTTGAGGTTTTTTGTTTTAGTAGACTGTTCTTTACCACCTTTCCTCTCTTGAGCCTTCTATCAGCACTGCTGAATTTGCTCTGCCCGCTGCCACATCTCAGTGCTGCCAAGCCCTCTGTGTGCTCTCGGCAGCCTCAAGCAGAACAGAGATGCTCCCCACACAGGTGGACGCTGTGCTCACACCTTGCTGCCCATTCCCTCTGTCTCCATGCCCATCCCACCCCTCATCACTGCCCCACCACTTGCTGCTGCTCTTCCAGCTCTCTAAAGCTCAAAGCTGCCTTCTCTAGACATTGGCCTTTGACTCTCCGAGGTGACACAGGGGGTCAATCCCACCCCCGCAGGGAAATGGCAGCTGCTGCTGTGGGGGAGTCACTGCTGCCTTTGGCCATCCTTGAAGCCTCCTGGGGAAGCTCCTCTGCCTGTGCTCTTGTTCCCATGTTGATTTTCAGCTGCCCAGCCCGGCACTGGCTCTTCTTTTCTCCCTTGCCTGACAAGGATAGCAGGCAACACTTGCCTCACAGCTCCAGACCCTTCCTGAGCTCTTGGAATCCTAGCAGGAAGGAAGATGGGCTCTCTTCAGGGAAGGTGATAGCCAAATTATCCTTTCACACGCTGGAGAGCTCTGCAAAGGATGGACATGTTCCCTTGGGGACCATGAGACCAGCCCGGGGCTGAATGCAGCATTTTGGAAGTGTCCTCTGAGCTACTGCAGCCGTGCTGAGGTTTGCTGGAACTCCTCGAGGCAGCAGGACAGAAAGGGCTGAGCATGGCAGAGGGCCAAGGCCTGAAGAAGACAGTCTGGTTGGGAGTGGAGCCTGTGTGCTGGTCTGCAGCATTTTGGCACGCTGCTGGTCAGGGCTGAGAGTGGACTCTGCCGTCCCAGCCCCGCTGTCCAAGTGGACCAGCTCCTTTCCTCCTCTTCCTCTAGTTCTCCCAGCATCAGGGACATGTTTGAGAGTGCTGTTTCTGAGGTTCTCCTTGTGATAACAGTGAAATTTAAAATCCTCCATATAGAAATCCACCTTCCCTAGGAACATCCTATCCCCCAGAAGAGGAAGGTGAGGGTCTCCTGTGTGGGCAGCAGGTTGTGCTGCTCATCCCTTCCTGGCCCACCTTTCCAACAGCTCAGTATCCTGGGCTGGCAGGGAGTGAGGGCTTGGTCTTACAGCACCAGGAAGGTGTGTTGGAAAAGGGTGTGATGAGAAGGCAGCTGTGACAGTACCTCTGCCTCTTAGTCTGGTTTGCCTTATGATGGGCTCACATTTCTTGGGGCATAGCATAAGTAGCGCCAGTATTAAGTTCTTCATAACCAGGCAAGAAACACTATCAGAATCCTTAATACAGGTTTGTTTCCTTCTTGTGCCACCAGCCTTGGGGTAGGGTGTGCAAACACGCTGTGCTCTGCACGTGTCTGCAGCGCTGTCCTCAGAACTGTGCAGGCCTGGGTTTGGGTGGGTCACACCCCTGCCCCCCGCGCGGGCGCTGCAGACATCCCAACACCCCTGTCCACTCACCTCTGGCACAGCACCAGGAAAATCACTGCTAGAAAGGACAGAGCTGAGGTGTGGGGTCTTTTCTCCAGGCTTCTGGGAGGGAAAAAGCAAACAATGGAGCTCTGGAGCCTGAGAAGAGCTGCCGGATACGCTGGGCCTGCTGGAGCTGGGTGCGGGCTGGGAAAACTAACACCAGGTTGGGGTGTTTATGTTGGAGCTACTTGAAAGCATTCCTCACAGGGAACAGTCTCAGGGGACTCTCAGGGTCTCTGCTGCTGGTGGCTGAAGAGCACAGCTGAGAGACTGTGTTGGGATACTTCTCCACCACTGGCTTTGCTTTCTGTCAGGGTTTTCACTGTTCAGAAGGACAAGGCTGAACCTTTCTCCATGCTGGGAAGTCAGGAAGTCCCTGTTCTCTGCTTTGTCTTTTCAGCAACCTGGGGATGGGGTTGAAGGAAGCTGTATCCAGACATGGCCCCAAGAGATTGTTCATGGCTGTGGAAATGGTTCTTTCAAAAAGTCTTGTCCTCTCTATAATGATGCCTCTTTCCTCTCATCTTTGGCAGCCAAAGAGGCTGGAAATGGCACAATGTGTCCAAGATGAGACTGACAGGCAAGATGGGGTACAGCACATGTTTAGAAGTTTTCCTTTTCCGTCACATTTATTTACAAACCTCCTGGTCAGTGTGGTGGCCCTCAGTGACACATGAGTGGCACAGCTTCCCTGTCTCCTCTGACTCCACTCCGATGCTCCCCCATGGATATCTCAGCAGAACCCTGCAAGGATGCTACTGTGGCACAAGTGATCTGAGTCCTGAATGCAAAGCTCCTGGGTGCAGTACCTTCTCCTTGAAGTCAAAATGGGCAGACAATGGGCATTGGGGTGCCCTGGGGAGGTACCAATACCCACTGGGTGCCTGGATTGGTCTTCACATCTCGAATCACAGCCAGGGAGGCACGGTGGCACAGTGGACTTGCTTGCTTTCTGTTCCTTGCCTCTGGCTGCACCTTTGCCCCTCATCCTGCATGAGCTGCAACAGGTCCCAGGGCTGTTGTCCTACAGCCCTCCTGGAGCCAAGCCCCCCGATGCCTGGCCCCTGGCCCCTGGCCCCAGCACGGGGCACGTGGGTGCTTTGCCTCTTGCCAGTGCCCATGACAGGAGAGCTGTCACAGTCCCAGGTGTTTGTGCTGTTCCTTGAGAAGGGCAGTGTCAGAGGGTGCCCTGGGCTCTGCTGGCTCCAGGGCTCTGCTGGCTCCAGGGCAGGCTTGGTCCCAGTGTGCAGTTTGCCCTTGGCCTGAAGGAGGGAACGTGTTGGGGCGTGGACTGCAAGTGCCAAAATCCTGCTGTTTGTGGCAGAACTGCTTACTCACCACCTGCTGTGGCTGACTGTCCAGCTCCTCTTGCTGTCCTGCAACTGGGCTCGGGGCAGCTGCAGGGAGAGCCCTGTGCCAGTGTGGAGTTCCTGCCACTCTCCACCACCTTCACCCACGTGGCCAAGTCTGTGCTGAGGCCACGTCCTCCCATCTTGGGCCCAAGGCAAGGGACGACTTCCAGCCTGATGAAGCGACTCTGGACAATGAGGAGCTGTCATGCTTTGGTGTGCCTGTTGCCCTTCGGCTGGCACGGGGTCACAGGTAGACAGCTTGCTTCTGTGGGAGGCCATGAGCACAGCATCCCCTTTTCTTTTTCAGATCAAATCCCTCATCGCTCATCGGAGGGCTAAAATCTGGGCTTTGCTCTATTTCATAGAGCAGGGGCAGAGGTTGTTGCCAGTTGGGATCCCACGGGACCCTAAAGTCATAATGCCGTGCTGGAGCAGGAGCCCGTCTCTGGTGGCCAGGCTGGTGTGCTGTGCAGATGCCCAGCCCCACACCTGAGCGAGGAGGTTGGGATGTGCCAGGGCTGCTGTGTGGGTGTGAACTGGGACAGGAGATGGTGCCAGTTCCTGCCGTGCAGGCAGGGAGAGGCTCCTCCCTGTGGCTCAGAGCTGAGCAAGGAGGTGGCACAGCTTCGGGCAGAGGTCGCTCCGGGTCACCGGGGGGTTGGTGGCACTGCAGCAGCCACTGCCAGTGCCAGGCGGTACCAGCACACGATGAGCCTGCACAGGGTGACAGGTCTGGCCATACCAGAGGTGGGTCTGCCAAGCCTTGGCCAAGTGGATGTCTCAGCTGCTCAGAGCTGGTTGGACATGCAGTGCTGCAAGTCAGAGAGAGGAAAAACCTCAGGAAGTGGGATGTGGGGTCCAGAGCCTTCCCACAGAGCGCAGGTTTGTTTTCCAGCCCTGCCATAGCTGGAGTCTTGCAAGGCAGGGGGACACACCTGCAGCTCAGGGCTACGGCCCTGCTGCCCTGTGCCCCAACCAGTGTGCAGTGCTGTTCCAGGCACAGTGCTGCTCTGGCTCTAGGGCTGAGCTACACTCCCTCCCGTCTCTCACTCTTGGCCTGCTGCTGAGTCAGGAGCCCGTGGGTGGCTCTGTCCTGCTTCCTGTTTGACAGTCTGTCTTCTGTGCTGCTGGTACAGCCGTGGGGGTGTCAAAAATACCCACTTGAAAGCCTACGGAGTGTGGCTGCTCTGGTTCTTCCTGTTAGTCCAGGAGCTCTTCGAGGAACAGCCAGATCTTCAGCAGTGCTTGTGTTTGGGGTTGGGGCTTGGCCACACGCAGGACAGACACACTGGTGCGAGCAGCAGGCCCTGTGTCCTGCAGGGAGGGATGCCTGGTGGGTTTTGGGGCTGCATGTCCTCACAGATGCCACCCCATCCTGCCATCAGCACCTTTAGAGTAAAACCCTTTGTACCTTAGTGGGAGATGCTCAGGAGGTCCCAGAGCAAGGGAGACCCCAGGGTGGAAAGCAGAGGGTGGCAGCCCTTTCTCAGCCCTCTCTGCTTACTGGTTAGTTGTACAAGAGAGCTGTATGGGCTCTGCTGTGGGAAGGGAGCCAGCCCTTCAAAGGGAAGGTGCAGCCAGAGGGTGGTGAGGCCTTTGGACCCTGGCCAGGGGTCAGCCCTGCACCCGTGGCAGGGCAGTGCCAGCCGCACCCACACCTCTCCTGGTGCCGCTGTGCCAGGGTGGGATTTGTGGTGACACGGTGCCATCAGAGAGCATGGATTGCCAAAAACATGGTAAGCAGTGGATGGGGAAGGGGCACACCACCCCCTTAAGAGGGCAATGATTGGGAGCAGATGTGGGACATTGGGTGTGGGGTAGACGATGTGGGGCAAGTAACTGGGGTGGAGCAGGTGAAACAGGACACCCACAGATGCACTGGTGGGATGGCCATGGGGGAGGACAGGCACAGCACCCGAGGGAAGCCGTGCTGAGGGAGGGGGCTGGGACCCAGCCAGGTGAAAGGGCTATGGAGAGCAGGAGAAAGGGGCAAGAGGGTTGGGTACCTTGGGGCTTGGCAGGGCAGGCACAGGAGGGGCTCACATTGGTGGGAGGCAGCTCTGGATGTGCAGCAGAGGTGGGTCTGTCTGCCAGCACAGGGCCCACAGAGGACAGTGTGGAGAGGGGAGCAAGCTCAAGGTTCAAACAGAGCAAAATGGCTGTGAAGGTGTGAGGGGAGCATCTCCTGCCACAGACAGGACACGTGCAGTGTGCCCTCAGGCCTTACCCAGTGGTGGCTGGTTGCAGATACGTGGAGGTAAGGAATGAAACGGGGCCAGGTTCAAGGAGACCTTCCTGGGGACAGTGGTGCCTTGGAAAACCTGGAAGCTCGGGCTGGTTTAGCAGCTTTTCCCTTCTCCTCAGAGCTCACAAACACAGACTGGCTGTGGCTGCCCCTGACAGCACGTTGTTGTTCTGCTGCAGAAAGTGCCCTCGGAACTGGGGTGTTGCAGTTGGGTTGTGATCCTGAGAACCACCATGGGTCAGAGGAGGGTTTCACAGCCATGAGAGCTGAGCAGGGCCAGTTGGTTTGGCCAAGGGAACCAGATCTAGTGCATCAGGACTGGGAGGAGGCTTGGCATGTTGTGTGGGAGTGTAACATGTCCTATGAGCTGAGGATGGCTGCCCCCATTCACTTCCCATAGACCTCATAGGTTTTTCTGCAAAATAAACATGCATCTGGAAACTTAAATCAACAAAATAGCGTGGTCTGGAAGGACTGTCATCATAATTGGATAATCCGAAGGCAGATACTTGGGATTATTTTCCAATTTAATGTTTGAGTGGTCCAGGATAAGTTGCTAATCTCCAGCTGGTTGTTCTGGGTGCCATGCTGGCTGCTGAGTTTGGGAAGTGTAGGTTGTGTCCTATCTCAGTGCTGCTGATACCAGACAGGTTATAATATCATGAACTCATTTCATCTCGTTCTGCTGTTCACAACTCAGAAATTTATCATGTGTGTAACAACAGTGATGTTCTGTTTCAGGAAGGGGGATCTCCAGGAAAAAATAACATGCTGATGTAACTGGCTGGGGAATCTTCAGGCGCTTTGAGAGGAACTGTGTGGTGTTTGTGTAGATGTAGAGGGTACTCCAGTTAATACCATCCTTCAGTAATTGCTTGTATTTGTATCTTTCTTCTTTTAGGGAGACTCCTACCCAGTGGCAGCCTCTGCCAGGCACAAAAGCAGCCATGTTGGTCAAAGTGAACAGTTTGAGGCAGATACAGAGCTTTTCAAACAGTTCACTTCAGCTGCAGAGCGCTCCAGAGCCCAACAGCCCAAAATCTCTTCCAAAACCAGCTATATATGCTCAGCCTCAATCCAGGTCCCAGAGCCCTGGAGCGACGAAGCAAACAGGAGACACAAAGCAGTCTATGCAGATCAAAAAGACGGAGAACGGTGGGTTTTGCCTGGTGCTGATGAATGGCCCAACTTCTCAAACACCTCCCAGGAGCCGGACAGGAACCCCCCAGCCTGCATCCCCCAAATATGCCTCCCCTGCACCCATATACGATGAGCCATCGCTGGAGTCGCCAATTTACGACGAGCCACCAGTGGACATGGACACAGAAAGCGCTGCTGTGAGTGGCACGTCTCCACCAAGGTCACCAAGCAATAGCTTAAAAAAGCAGCTGCAACCAACCAAATTCTTGCAGCATCCCAGTATGCAACAGCAACAAGCTGCAAAGAAGCATGCAAGAAATCCCTCTTCCACTGAATACAGCCCAGCTGGCAGGGAATACATAAAACATATGGTCAATGTTGACCAATCTGCCAAACTCTCCCACTCTTCTCCTGCAACAGCTGATGCCTCCACTAAACTGCCTGGTCAGCTTGCTTCAAAGGACAGTTTCAAGCAGTCTTGGAGGATCTTGGAAGCCAACGTCCTCAAGAACATGGAACTCCACCACAGTCGTCAGAACAGCCTGCAGACTCAGGAGTACCCAACTGGTATCAGCCACCAGGATTCTGGTTATTCGACCGGCCCTTCTCCAAGCTTGAGAAAAAGGAAAGGAAGGAGGCAAGGAACAGGTCAAGTAAGACCTGGCTCTGTGGGCAGCAGCAGTGAGCTCACAGCTCTGAACGATAAAGTGATCGCTGAGATGCGCGCAGTGGTGGGCAGGTCAGCAGCTTGCAGGGGAAGCAAAGCCAGCCTGGATGCTGAGAGCCTGGAGAGTGGCGTCCCAGCAGAGAGCAGCAAGGTCAGGTTTCAGTCTGACCACTTGAAAAAATGCATCAGCCGGAGCTCCAGGGACGACGTCTCAGCCAGCAACAGGTCTCTGTACAGGCAGGGCCTGGAGATGAGGGAAGGCTTTCCCAGCGATGCAGCTGCTCTGCAGGACACAATGAGGCAGAAGAGGACTTTTGAGAAAATAGATTCTTTAGAAAAGAATGTGACCAGCCAGACAAGCTTGGCTTCGTCGGATGCCACCCGCCACTCCTCACAGGTACAGGGAATCGAGGGCCTTGGCTGGACTGTCGTGGTGCAGAACTGCTCCCGAGGGGGGTTAGTTCAAAACACGTCTTGGCCTGCAAAATAGGAAACGGGTAACAAACCTTCACAGCTTTGCAGGTGGAGACCTCATTTCAGGCCAGTAGTGTGAGAGGAGGAAGAGTTGCGGGGACTAAGGGCTCATGCCCAGCATGCCCTCAGCACTGCTCTGTTTTTTGGGTAAATCTGCTGCCCCATCAATTTACTGTCACCCGTGTCTTTGCTGGTAGCCCTTGCCCCTCGTATGTCCCTCCTTTGCTGGGATGATCTGAGTCAGTGGGGTGCAGGACACAGCCGTCAGGATTTATGTGGCCATGAGGCAGCAATTCCTCTTTCTTCTTTTTCTGATGACTCCTCATATGCTGTTCTCCCTCCCAATTCCTGAGCATCAAATAGAAACATTTAGAAAACCAGTGTTTATTATTTTAAAGCCCATTAGTGTGCCTGCACAAGGGGCGTAGTTTTTCTCTATGACACAGCACTTCTGTAGAATTTAGTTTGCCAAGTACCTTGCTGTCACCTCAAATCTCTTGGAAAACTGATGTCATGTTCCTGCATTTCCCATTTTTCAGGCACAGAGCCAGATCAAGTTTATTCAATCTACTGTTAATAGTTCAGGAATTTCATTTCACAGCCTCTTTAGACTTGGTGGAAAACTGCTCTCTGGTCTTCCAGCTGTGTTACACCTCATTGCATTGACAGGGAGAGCTGAGACTTGATGTCTTGATTATCCACAAGAGATGGTGGTTTGGGGATAGGCTGTTAGCCTTGAAAATGAAGAAGAATAGTTCATGTGTCATAATATGGGGAAGGAGAATACAGTGGAAGATGTAAGGAGATGAGTGTTGTGATAAAGGCAAAGAGTCAGTAAATAAAGAAATATTCACAGAAATACTCAGACATGTAAGAGTCCAAGTAAGGAGAGGAGGAAGTTGCAGAGAACATGGCAGCAAAATTGCTGCCTTAGCTGAAAATGGCAGTGAGTGGCTCGAGTCATCAGCAATGTCCTGTGCTGGGCCTGTGAGATGGAGAGAAGAACGAGGAGACAAGGACCCTCATTATCTGAGGAGGGTGGGCAGAGGTTCTGAGACAGGCTGAGCTGTGCTGTCAGTACCAAGATAACAGCTGGGGAGCTGTGTGAATGAGATGTGAGAGATAAACTTCAGAGAGAGCAGAGAACCCGGAGCCTGCTGAACCTTGAGAGTTACAAGGAGGTGGCTCCTCAGAAGGAAGATGCTGAAGGAGCAGGTAGGGTGATAGGAGGAAAACCAACCCTGGGCAGGGAAGGTGAATTGAAGGAGTCTGAGGATGTGGAGATGGCAGGGAACTGCAGGCAGGGATTTTTAGTCAGTGTGTTGAGTGAATTCAGAGAGGGTGAGGAAGTAGAGGAGTAACTCAAAGGATACAAAGCACAACGTAGAAAAAGGGGAGAATTGATTGTGCCCCCGGCTGGCAATAAGAGGTGGAATGTGATGTGTGCTAATCCCATCATCCACATGTAGGGACATGTTGGGTGTAAGATAGGGAAGGGTTGGACTGCATAAGCCTCTTTCATGAGTTCAGCAGTTCCTCTGTACGAAGAAGAAAATACTGACTTGCCCTAAACTTCTAAGAACTAATGTGTGGTTTGGGGTTGACTGTAGACCATGTGTAGAGTCTCTGTAGAGCAGAGTGTGGCATGCAAGTTAAAGGTGGTCTGCAGAGAAGGAAAATACATGTTTGATTTCACTATTTCCACTTCAAAACCAAAATTTACTATATGTGTTTTTTGTCTTCCTTTAAAAAGCAAAAAGCTCTAGATTATCTTGTTTGGCTTTTTCCGCTTGCTAGCGATCTCCTTGGAGAACACAGAGTGAAATGTGGGCTCTTTAGCTCTTGGCTGCTCCATGTGGGAATTTCAAGTCTAACAAAAAAGTCCATTTCCTAAAACAATTTTTTGGGTGCTTGGGTTCAATATGTGTCCCAGGCTGCCACTTTCATCCAAAACTAAGAATACTGGATGGGCAAAAGAAGTGTCTTTTCTCTCAAGTAATCATTACTCATGTTTTCTTGGGACCAGTACTACCAAAGCTCTAATGATGATTACTGGGAAAGAAGGATGGCAAGGGCTGCATGTAAAAAGTGCGGACAGAGTCTGGGAGGAAGGAAGGTCTCTGTCTGTGCTGCTGATCTCTGTGAACCTGTGATCAGTGGACTTGTCCCTGGAGCAGATGAGTTTGATAACTGCAGGCTGTGGGTGGGAGCAGCTGTCCCCACTTCTCTGAGAACTCAGTACTGTGAGCAATTCTGATTTAATTTGGGGAAGGTTGTGCCAATGGGGAGCGTGTTGCAGAGGTGTCCCTGAGTCCTGTGCAGCAGGACTTGCAGAAGCACCGGTCTGTAGCCACAGCTGGTGCCTCCCCTGTAGCTGCTGAGGAGCTGGGCTGGTTTGGCAGGAGGCCGTGGTGGGTCTGTGGGATCTGGCAGCACAGGAGATGGCAGCTGACTCACACAGGTACCTGCTCTCCTTCACTTCACCAACTCAAACATGATCTATCCTACCTGGGTGACAGCCTTGCCATCAAAATACCCGTGCCCGTTCTCCTGTGTGCCTCTCAGCTGCTCCTCTCCTGTCTGTGTGTCTCATTAGTCTTTCCAGTAAGAAGGTCATGGTGTAATTGAGATATGTGATTTCAACACCTCTAGTGCAGGGACTGTCCAGGCACAGGCACCTCCAGAGGGTTGCTGGCTGTGTTGATTTGGTTTGGTTTAGTTGGGGGGTTTTTTGCTAGAACTTGGAAAAATAGTGAAGGTAGGAACCAGGTATGGGATTGTAGGGGCCACAGTGGGTAAGGTTGAGAAGGAAACAGTGCTCATATTGCTGTGGCTGGTTAGTCTCTGCTACCTCCTGGTGTCCCCACCTGCCTCCTGGACTCCTGGAGCTCCACAGGAACCGAGAGGTGAGGAGTGGGGAGGTGCTCGGCTCCCCAGTGCTTGGTTGCTGTGGGAGTTGGCCCAGCTCCTGCCTGGGCTGTCCCCATGAGCTCTGAGACAGCTTGGACATTCAGCGCTGTTGCTCCATGTCCCAGCACTTCCCTTTGGGACTGCAGCAGTGTGTGGCTGTGCCAGCCAGGCTCTTGCAGAACTATAGATGTCAGCCACAGATCCTGCACCAAGTCATGTTTGCACAGACTCAGCACTATGCAGTTCCTGGTAGCTTCATGATTCACCGTGGGTAATTTTCCTAGCAGGGTAAGGAGTCACCTAAGCTGCTTTTAACACTTCTGTTCTTCTTCACAGCCTGGGACCATAGAGCTGGACCCCAAGCAGGAGGGCAGTGCCCAGGGCGGGGGCTGCGTGGGATGCCACTTCCCCTACAACACCCTACGGAAGCCCATCTCCCAGAGCAGCATGGCAGACTGGGCCTCCAAAAACCTCAACATGCACACGCAGGGCATCTTCCGCCGCAGGATCTCCATCTCCAACATGCTGTCCTGGAACGGCGGCTCCATCAAAAAGCCCATGCTCATCACCAGCAACCGCACCATCAAAAAAGAGGCGTGTGAGATGTTCAAGCTGGTGCAGAGCTACATGGGAGACCGCCAGACTCGCCTGGACCGCAACCACGTGGCCTTGGTGACGGTCACCAAGTGCTGGAGCATGCAGGGGCTGCGGGACGAGCTCTACATCCAGCTCATCCGGCAGACCACAGACAACATGTGCTACCGGAGCCTGGCGTGGGGCTGGGAACTGATGGCCATCAGTCTGGCCTTTTTCTCCCCGTCACCCAAATTTCAGTCTTACCTGGAAGGTTACATTTATCGCCACCTTGACAGTGATGAAAACAGTAAGTGCCTCATGCACCTCCTCTGCACCCAGCAGCGTCCTGGTGGGTTGTTCCACTTGGTCAGGGTTGTCTGGGTTTTAAAAGTACAGGTAGTTCCCAGCCAGTGCTGTGGGCTCTGTCAGTGAAAGCACAACGTATTGGGCAAGTTCTTCCTTCCTTAGTGGGATGAAGCTGCCATCAGCTCATCCCCTCCCAGTTCTCACTTGTGTCTGACAAAGAAAAGCCAGGCCCAGAGCGTGCTCACCTCATCCATCAGCACTGAAATGAGCTGATTTTGTCCCACCAATGGCAGAGTTTCTTTGGGTTCTCTGAAGACATTTATTTCTAAGTAAGTAAATGAGTAGTAAAAAAGTACAGTCTGAAGACTTTACTTCTAAGTTCCTTAAAGCTGGGGGAAAAAAAAAGGATGATTGTTAATACCTAACTTTTGAAGGGAGCCATTGCCAACACTGGGAACAGGCCTTGGCTTGGCACAGTCAGGGACCCTGAAGAATTTGGGCTTTCGGTGCCGTTTCTCTGTCTTTCAGAAGTCTGGGGACCAGCCCAGCAGGTCCCCAATTTTAATGTGGAGTAAAAACAACAACAGCGCTGACTGTGTCCTGTCCAGTCTCAGGCCAGAAACCAGAGCACTTATTTCCCCTTGATCTGTGAGGGCTTCCCCCTGTGTTTGAAGCCCCCCAGGTGTGTGGGGTGGGTGCAGCTCTGCCCCAGTACTGCCCTGCTCACGTGCACAGGTGGGACCGGGGGCAAGCAGTGCTGAAACGTCAACCCTTGCCTCCTGGTTTTGTGCTTGTAGCCTTAATGTGGGATTCCTTCACTGAACTGTCGGGTGTGCAGCACTAGTTTGGGTTTTATGAGGATCCTCTACCCTTGTCACTTCTCCCCAGACCACCCCCTCCAGCTGTGCTTGGCCCAGAGTGCAGGCAGCAAGAAGGAGCACTCTGAGCTGTCTGAGCAGATTGTTCCTTCTGCTGGTATTCAGGCAGCAAGTTTATTTAGGCTTCTCAACTGTTTGGCCATTTGGAGAACTGAGTGATGTTCTGGGCCCCTCACTCAGTGCACTGGGAGCTGGCTGTGCTGCAGGACCTTTCCCCAGACTCCTCTCGTGCTGGAGTCAGGCTGGCTGCCACAGCCAGGGGCACTTCCAGGCTTTGGTATTTTAATATATCACATTATTAATCCAGATCCTCTTTTGATTCTTCAGTTGCCCAGCGCATCAAGGAGCTTGTGGATCTGAAAAACAAGAAGAACTCGAAATCCAGGAAAAAGAGGAAACAAAACACAGAGGATGAAGGTAAGGGGAGGCACAGGGAGCCAAGAGGGGGGTCTGCACTGATCTCAGGCAGGCAGGGATTCTGAGCTCTGCTGAAAATCAGACTATTTTTTTAAGTGCATAGACCTGGGAAAAATTCCCTGGTGAGTGGCTGGTCCCTGAGCTTTGACCAGAGCGTGGATCAGCAGTGTGGGTGGCAGCTGGGCTGCATGTGGGACACGTGGGGGCCCTTTCAGTCAAACTAATGTGAGAAAAGGGATTTTAATTTGGATGCAGACCTGGGGCTGTAGTTCAGCTGGTTTGTGAATGCCAAGGAGTTTCTAGAGCATGTTCCAGCCACATGAGCCAGTGTGTTGAGAAGATCCTGTCTCAGTCATGTAAATGGATTTTGTAAACCACTGCCTAACCTGAGGCCCTTCGGGGAGGATGGTGTACCTGGGGAAGGACACAACCTTTTTCTCTCCAGTATTGGCTTCCCTTTCTGAGCTCTGACAGCCCAGGGCCTGCACTGGAGTCCCTGCTGAGAGAACAGGAGCTCACACATTCCTCCAGACTCAGTTCAACTGCTGGCTGCAGGATAACACTTTATCTGGCTAAAGTCTTGCTGAACAAAGCCCATTCAGTATTTTTCTATATTGCTTTCAGGAAACTTGAGTCAGCCCTGTGAATTCCTATCAGGCAGCAGTTTCTATCGAGTGGCGTCGGTGTTTGTAATCTGTGAGAGCTGGAGTCCAGCTCCTGCATTCCTGAGCCCTACCTGACACCAGCAGGCAGCTGTGCTCCCTTTGGTGGCTTCCCTGTGTCACTGCTGTGTCACTGCTGTGTCACCCTGTGTCACGAGGCAGCTGCAAGGGAGGTGGCTGGGGAGGGCCCTGGGTTGGAGCCCCTGAACTTCAGAGGGTTCATTGTTTCTCTGTCTCTGCTGGGATTTGGAGCAGAGACCTGAAATTGCACAGAAGTATTATATTTCTGGTAGGAATATGTGTTTTTCCTTTCCTGTTCGTGCCCAGGAGAGTTCAGCCCATTCTGAGCCATTGAAAATTCATTTTTCTTGTGCTCAGAGGGACTTAGGCATCTTCATGGGACAACTCCATGGAGATTGCTCTGTGCAGGGTGTGCTGCCTGTGGGCTGAGCAGGCTGTTCTGTGCAATTATATGTCTATATTGCGTGTGCTGGAGGTCTGCTTAGGAAGATAGGGGTAGTTTTTACCTAAGAACAAACAATAAATTTAAAATAAAAAAAATAGAAGACCAGCATTTGGACTCGATGATCTTTGTGGGTCCCTTCCAACTCAGGATATTCTGTTTTGCTTCTATCATATATATTTATAAATAAGTATATGAAATGTTATGCAAAAGGCATGCCAGGATAACTTCATAAAGTTTCCAGAATGAAGCACTTGAGAGTCAGCCGTGCGTGTGTGGGCTCAGCTGGGGCTCTGGTGACAGGTCACACACACTGTTCCCTTTCATGGAATCACAGATTCATTAAGGTTGGAAAAGCCCTCTAAGGTCATCGAGTCCAACTGTTCCCCCAGCACTGCCAAGGCCACCATTAACCATGTCCCCAAGTGCCACATCCACATGGTTTTTTAACACTTCCAGGGGTGGAGATTGCACCCCTGCCCTGGGCAGCCTGTTCCAGTGCCTCATTACCCTTGCAGTGAAGAAGTTTTCCCTTATATCCAGTCTAAATCTCCCCCAGCACAGCTTGAGGCTGTTCCCTCCTGTCCTTCCCTGTGTGCTCTCTGGCACAGGAGGCTGCTCTGGCAGTGGCTGGGATGGATGAGCTGCTCTGCAGGGGCTCAGCAGAGGAGGCAGCAGGGCTGGCAGCTCACTCAAACCGGCTTTTTCACAGGTGACTGAGAACTCTGAGGACTTTTTCTGGGGCCTGACCTCAGAGTTCCACGTGAAGTAAGGGGAAATCCTGCAGGACCACTCCAGGTTCTATCTGCTGCTGGCTGTAAAGGTCAGGCTGTTCCCTGGAACACCTGGTTCTGCTCCACCAGCCCCATTTGCCAGACGTGTGAGTGGTGGTAGGATCCCTGAAGCTGCAAGGCTGTTGTGAGAAGCTCATTAGTGGCTCTGAAATGTGAAGATGTTTATGGATGATGTAGCAGCAATTTAGCAGAGAAATCCATAAGGAAATTAAATATACTGTCTTCAGTCAGAACTGAGTAGTAGATAAGCAGGCATCTGTGTAAATCTTTCAGTGAAAAATGGAGTTGAAGCAGTGATTTCACACACACACACTCCCTTCAGTGCAGAGGCTTATAAACACTTAGGTGAGTAAACATTTACCATCTGACATACACCCAAAGAAAGAATTTCAAGTTTCCCACAGTTACCGCTGCAATCTTCATCTTCTAGTGTAATTCTCTGTGAGTAAATGAAATATGAAGGTGGTGTGAGATCTTTTCGTGCATCAATAACCCATTGAAAGGCAGAAGAATAATAGGTAGAAATAAATGCTGTGTTTTCAGAAGGAGGATTGTCTGCTGATCCTGCAGGAATGTAAGCTGGGCTTTGGGTTTATACAAGGAGACAAATCATGAGCTGGCAACTCAGTGTTGATACAAAATTATTCAGGACTGTAGAAGTGAAAGGTGCAGAGGGATCTGGTGAGGGTGAGTAACAGAGCCATCAAGCAGCAGAGAACATTGTGTCACCAGAAGCAGGGTTTTACGTGGGGCAGAGGTCCCTGAGTGCAGCAGCAGCAGCAGGCCCTGCTGGTGCCCTTCAGAGGAGGGAAGGACATTTTGCAGCTCATATATGAATTTCCAGAAACACATGCACAGTGCTGGGAAGAGGTCAGAGACCAAACAGATGATGGAGAGCTCGTAGGAAAGGGGCAGAGAACAAAGCAGCCCTGGACTGTGCTGTGCTGTGCCCACCCTGCATGTGCTGCCCGGGGTCCCTCCGAGGCTGATGAGTGACACGGGAGCTGGGCCTGGGGGAGGGAAAAGGGGAGAAGGTTGATGGGCTGAAAGAAACTTTAGGTCACCTGGGGAAAGCAAGAAGAAAATTTCTCACTGTTTGTGGAAGCAGCAGAGCTGGAAGCTGCCTGGTATTGGTGTTGGGCAGCAGGGTCAGAGCACGCTGTCCTGAAGCACAGAATGAAATCGTGACGGGTCAGCGAAGCAGGGGGTGGTGCAGGCTGGGAGCATAAAGAGGCTTAGGAAGAAATGGGACAAATTCGAAGAAGGGAAGTCTGTCTGCTGCTGGTTAATGGTCCAGGTGCAGCGCTGCCTCAGGGTATTGCCCACCTGCTGTTAGCCAGGAGACTTTGGAAGGGGAAGACTCATTTTGCAGACATCTTGTATCTGTTTCTTATCCTGGTGACAGGTGCAGGCTGCTGGCTCATCCGGCCCTTTGGGCTGCTGAATATGGCATTTCCCACATAAGGAATGGTGATGGAGGAGCATTGCTGGGATGCAGAAGGAGGCACTGGTGGTGTGAGGAAAAGCAGCTAAAAGTGCTGTAAAATGGGGGTGCCTGGGCAGATCTCAGACAGGAGAGCAGCACTGCTGGTGCCAAGCCCAGCTGAGCTGCTTGGGGGCACCTCCCCCTGTGCTAAAGAGCGCAGTAAGACAGGATCCTGGTCTCAGACCCTGCCTCTGGCTGAGGTCCAAGAGGCTGTGGTAGATCAGAAAAATATCCAGGCAACAGCTTCTTCCTGTGCTAAAATACATGTCCCATAGGCAGGTCCTGTTTGATGCATTTTTAAGACCTTTTTTGGCAGGAAAGCATTCTAGTCTGTTCCAGAAGGTATATTCCTGCATGTGTCGGGATTTTAACTTGTGTAAAAGGAGAGATTCTTTAAGATGCTCTTCACATGTGTTTCTAGGCTGGCACGTGGAAAAATATTTTCCCTTGAAAACTGTTTTTCACTGTGTGGGCTGTTGATATTTTTCTGTTCCTGAGCTCCTGAGGCTACTGTGGTACCACAGGAAATAACAGATCATCTTTGATTTCTCAGATTCATGATGTGCTCACAGAAGTGGAATTGCCTTCAGGATTAGCCCTTTCCAGGTGGTGCAGACAAAGCTGCCTGGCCCTGCACCACAGGGCATGAGCTGGGGCGTTGGGGGGGTACCTGACCCACATGTTGGGACACCAGGCCGTGTGTGAAGAGCTCGGTGCCAGGAGCTGGGCACTGGCTGAGCGTTCCGGAAGCACCAGATGGTTGGGGCAGTTTGCTGGTTTGGAAAAGCTGAGGCTGAGTTCTGCTCCTCTCCCACATGTTGCTGTCAGCAGCTCACTGTGTGCCTTGTGGCCTCTCCACGGCTCCGCTGCCCATCCCACCCTGCACGTGCCCCGGAGCTGGGAACGCCTGTGCCGGGGCAGGGAGGCCTCATGGCCTCTGTGCTCACCAGGGCCAGTGCTGCTCACCCTGTTCCTCAGGGCTCTGCTGCTTTCTTGGCCATTCAGCTCTCTGGGCAGTATCTCCTCCAGCCTCTCGTGCACGCAGCAAGTCCGTTTTCCAGTTGCCTCACACTTGGTTGGCCTCACCTGTGGCCCCAACAGGCCCCTTTGGGTCAGAGGCTGCAGCTTGGTCGCCACGTTGAGCAGGAGGCCTCGCTGCAGAAAGTGCTGGATGTTTTAGGCTGTTCCCAGGACCAGGGAGCTTCCTGGGAAAGTATGAAACAGGCTTCAAGCAAACATGTCTGCTGCCCACGCATCAGGCTCTGCAAGACACCAGTTCCTCTGCAAACCTTGTTAAGCTTTTGGGGTGATTATGGGTTTCATGGTCTAATTACAGTGTGAGAAAACATTTCCTATTATTAGTTTTGAATGTGCTGCCTCCTGCATAATTGCTGGGATGCAGAGACACGGTCCAGCCTCTTTCCCATCCCCTCTGTAAGGGGTGACACCTCGCTTCGGGGTGTGTCTCACATCTGACAGCAGAAGCTGTAACCTGGGATAGTGAAGCACCACAGAGCAGCTCACTGGGTTTGTTTGCTTTAGTCCTTAGGCATTCCCAGTGTAAATCATGCCTGGGATTATAAGATTTTTGCTTACAGTGAATATTTTGCTTTAGATATTCCTGAGAGAGAAATTCTTAAAACTGGCTTTCCTTCCCATTGCCTGTGGGAGATGGGAATGCTGTTATACCTCCTCTGGCGTGGCTTCAGGAGTGGGGAGAGGCTGCTCCAGCTGTGAGGCAGATTGATGGAGGCAGGGGGTCCTTGTTTCATCATGAGGAGCCAAGGACTGTGGCTTGTCTGATGGCTGAGAGGAGAATGGGGGACAACATCTCTCTCACCTTTGGGAATTGTTGCTCTGCTTGGGAAGAGCTTGACCTCCTTCTGCATTGAGGGGTTTTGAGGACCTCCAAGTTCCCGACCAGCTTACCTAAGCCTTAGGGTGTGTGAAAGGCTGATCTGAAACATGCAGCATCTGACCAGAATGTAGATTTTCAAAGCCACAAGTATTTTGAACTCTGCTGCAAGCTTTAGGCCTGGCAGGGAATCAAATAGGGCAGATCTATTCACTGCTTTCAGCAAGCAGTTTGGGTTTTACTTGAACAAGAACAAAAGGCCAATGGTTTTGGAAAAACTCTCCCAGCAATCAGTGCTCTGTCATTGCAAACATTTCTCTTGGTGTCACGGGGGGATTAGCTCTGTGAATCCTGCCTGTGCTCGCCCTCAGAGTTCACTGAACCAAGCACAGCCAGAGCAGCCACTCTTGTGGAGGGACAGCAGCTTTGGAGGTGCAGTTCCCAGGCTCTGGTGTGTCCCGTGTTCCCCATCTCTCAGAGCAGCCCTGAGCCCCACAGGACAAGGGTTCGAGGAGGCTGCAGGCAGGAGCATGAGGAAGCCTTCTGCATGTCCTTGGGATGCTGACACCCTGCCATCTCCCCACACCTCTCCCTGGGTCCTGAGGTCACTCTAGGTAGTGGTGCTGCCTCTCTGGCCGCACACACCTTTCTCTGCTGCTCCTCTCCCACTGGCCAAGGAACTGAAGTTCTTGGATCATAAGCAATTGGTTTAAAACACTTTATAACCTTGCCTGGCAGAAGGCTGACTGTGTGCTCTGTGGCTGTGGTCTAGGAGGATGTAATTACCTGGCCCTGTGTCTGTGAGGCACTTGCCCTGGCTGTGCCAGCGGGCAGGAATTGGGGGTGTGTGTGTGCCCAGGCTGTGAACGCTGAGCAGGGGCCATGCCCTGAGTCAGGACTGGCTCCTGTGAGGGAGGTGGAGATCTGCAGGAGTGGGGCTGGGAGGGGCAGAGCTACGAGCCTTGACCAAGGAGATGAATGCCTCCAGGCCCAAGCCCCAGCTGGCACTGACCCTGCCTGCCATGGGGCTGGGAGGCTTCAGGGCACTCGGTGCGAGGTTCCAGCAGCCCTGCCCTGCCACACATGGAGAGGGCTGCTTGGGCTGCTTGTGCCAGTCTGAGCTGCTGTGCTGGAGCTCTCTGGAGGGCTCTGGGGTGGTGGGTACATGCTGCTGTGGGCTGACCACTCGTTCCTCTTTCCCTCCAGGTCTGCCCATTAGCACCTATGCCAAGTACTGCTACCGGAAACTCCAGAAAGTGGCCGTCACTGGAGGCAAAAAGGTGAGCAGGGCCTGGGGGCTGCCCGGGGCACTCTGCTGCCCGGGTCCCTGAGCACTCACTCCAGGGCTCAGGAGGTCACCACTGACCCAGTGCTGGGAGATGCAGACAGAGCGAGTGGGGGAGGTTTGCTCAGGCTGCGTCTCCCCCTGCACGTGCGAAGGCTGTGCCCAGGTCCTGTCATCCTCCTGGCAGCTGCATGGCTTGGTGCCCCCTGGCCTTGGGGACAGACACAAACCCGACATGTACTTGTCTCCAGGGTAAGAGGAACTGTGTGCAAAGGATGCCCATCACTTGGTTTCTTCAGGTGAGGGAAGATTCTCCCTTTGCCACTGAGAGCTTGCGTGGGCTGGGTCTTGCAGCTGGTTTACTGCAGAGTTATTCATTCCCAATTCAAACAGTCACACAGCAGAGATGTCTGGTGTGAAGGGCAGCCTCTGTGCTCTGTGTTATCTGAAAATCCTCCTCCCTTCCCTCTGCACGGTTCTCTGTGTGGCTGTGAAAGCTGGCAGGTGGCCTCAGCCTGTCCATTCTGGGTCCCTGAGCCAGATCTGGTCATCTTTTATTTCTGCAAATCCCTCTGGGGCCTCCCTGCCATCTGGACTTCGTGTACAGCAAGCAAATAGCTGAAATATCTCGGGAGGGGTGAAGGCTCCTGGTGTCCTGGCGGGGGCAGGACAGGAAGCCTCTGGACACACAAGGCACACAACTGCAGCCCTGGCCACTGCTTCCCCTGAGGGCTTGGTGGGAACTTCCCCCTGTTGTGCCTCCCTCTTGGCTGCAGGGTCACTGCCAAAGGCCACCGTGATGGGCAGCCTGTCCCCCTGTGCCAGCTCTGCTCCCTGTGCCAGCTCTCCTCCCTGTGCCAGCTCTGACCCCTGTGCCAGCTCTGACCCCTGTACCAGCTCTGCTCCCTGTGCCAGCTCTGCACTCCTCCGAACTGCTGCCACAGGAGATTCAAAGCCCCTCTCAAGTGTTGGTGTCTGCCAGAAGGGACAGGTACTAGTGCCTGCTTTTCAAAAAGTTTTAGCACTCTGAGAGCAAAGCTGGAGTTGGAAATACCTGGAATTCCCTTCTCCCAAGGGTTGTTTTTCAGCTGTCCCTTGGCCAGGCACTCGTCAGGGTACAGATGCCCTCTCCTACCTCCCTGTGGCCAGAGGCAGGCCAGGCTCCTTCCTGCCTCCCACACCAGGTGGAGCAATCCCCTCACAGAATCCCTGCAGAACCACCCAGAACTCTCCAAAGTGGTCTCCTCTGCTCCTCTTGGGCCTGATGAGTAGAACAACTCTTGATGTTAGGAAGTGGAGGCTGTAGAACGAGAACCATGCTGCCAGGAGGCTGCCGGGGTGACCACATGCGTGGGCATTCTTCTCTGTCCTGGTTGCTCCCCCTCTCTAGGTCCCTGTTTCCCTGTGTCTGGCTGTGCCACGGCTGCTCTGAGCTCTTCTCTGTCCTCAGGGCCTCCGCAAACCCACGGTGGAGGAGATCACACACGCCAGGAACGCCATCCTCACCCCGTCGCTCTTCGGCAGCTCCCTGGAGGAGATCATGCTGCGCCAGCAGGACATGTACCCAGGGAACAAGCTGCCCTGGGTGCAGACACAGCTGTCACAGCAGGTCCTGGCCCTGGGAGGGGAACAGACGGAGGGGATTTTCAGGTGAGCTTCTGGGCCACTGCATTACTTTTGAGCCACCCCCGTGTCAGTCCTCAAAGCCAAGGAGTCAAGATTGACCTCCACGTGCTTCCTCTTCCCTGAAAATAGCACTTTGCTGTGGATTGGACAAAATCCAACCTTCCCCAGGTTCAGGAATCACCTCCTGAAGTAGCATTAGCCTGTTTGCATGTGTTAACAGAGGGGACAGCTCACCCGCAGCCAGGCAGTGAGTTCTCATCAGATCCAGCGGTGGTGGTTGGCCAGCTCAGGGGAGGGAGGAGCCCCGGGGTCCCGGCACAGACCTCATGCAATGCAGCACATCAGCCCTGGTGTTGCACAAGGCAGGAGGAGTCGAGAGAGACACAGAATCTGTGTGGTGAACACGGGGCATTCTGCTTTGAGTTGGGTTTTGTTTGGGGTTTTTTGTGTGTGGTTTTGCTTTGTATTTAAGATTTGTGTTAGTTTTTCAGTAGCTAAACATGGTTTAAGGTAGGCAACAAAATGCTCAACTTTGCCTTGTAAGGGTTTCTAATGTCTTGGGATATTTAGCCAGAGATACTGCTCATCTTTGGTCTGAACGTGCTGCAGAGAGGCCTGGTTACAGACAGCAATCCCTCATGAGGACAACAACAGTTGATTCTGACCTAGTGGAAAGGAGACAAGTGTTGCTTCTACCCCCACTTTAAGACTGTGTGTAAAAGCAGGCACCCCCTTCTCTCTGAGGAACTGCTGCTGTAGCTGCTGCTGGTGCCTGCTCCCTCCTCCCCGAGGCCCCAGGGGCAGCCTGGGAGCCACGCCTGGGCAGCTGCCACACCCAGCACATCCCGGCTCGCTCTCAAAAGCACCTTTGCTGTGTCTCTCTTTGCAGGATACCTGGTGACATAGATGAAGTGAATGCATTGAAACTGCAGGTGGATCAGTGGAGGATCCCGAGCAGTCTGAGTGACCCCAACATCCCAGGTACAGCAGTGTGCCAGGCGTGTGCTGGCAGCCTCGGCCGTGGCCGGGGCAGGGGCAGGAGTGGGGGGTGTGCTGCTGCTTGGGGCTGTGTACACAGGCTGTCTGTGCTGACTGGGATATCATGCTGGGCCCTTTCACTGCCTTTCCAAACACTGCCCATAGAGGAAACAGTGGGAATGGGGAGGAACCTCTGGCTCTGGTGCAGTGAGGCTGTGCGAGCTGGGCAGAGCGGTGGGAGTCCCTCAGATCTCATTGTCCTCTCATTTAGGCAGCCCCAGAGCTGCTTCCTGAAGGAGCAGGCAGGTAGAAGCCAATGTTTCCCAATAACTGGCTAGTTTGGCTGCCTGAGTGTTTCAGAGCCAAGACTGAAATAAGGTGAAGCAGCACAAGCACAAAATCCCATCTCTGCCCTCTGTCTCACTGCCAAGTTTGCCCCCGAAGGGGGTGAGGAAGTGACCAGAGCTGCTCTAATGCAACTTCTTTCTGCCCAGCCTCTCTTCTCAAGCTCTGGTATCGGGAGCTGGAGGAGCCTGTGATTCCCCAGCAGTTCTACAAAGAGTGTATCAGCAACTACGAGAACCCCGACGCTGCCGTGGCCGTGGTGCAGCTTTTGCCAGAGCTCAACAGGCTGGTGCTGTGTTACCTCATCCACTTCCTGCAGGTAGGCAGCCCCCACAGCCCTGCTGGCCAGGAGCCTGGGGCATGGTTAGTGGGGCAGCTGTGCTGTGCCATTGGCAGGGTTTTAGGACCTCCTATCTGTATTTAAGGTGGGCTTGAGGGAGGGAGCCCTGCTGGCCTTGTCCCTTATGGGAGCAATAAACCCTGCTCCTGCTGCTGTAGAGCCTGGGGCCCGTTCCCTGCCTGCCAAGGCTGTCAGCTGTGTCAGAGCACAGTGCTCTCCCCCTGGGCATGTGTGGCTGTTGGGGCACTGTCCTTAAGGCAGGCCCCATCTCTGCTCTCCTTGCTCCTTCACTCGCGTGTTCGGACTTCCTTGCCCTTTTCTCCTGTTCCAGCTGAATGTCTTCTTGCTCTCTGCAGATCTTTGCTCAGCCGTCAAACGTGGGCAGAACAAAAATGGATGTGAATAACCTGGCCATGGTGATGGCCCCCAACTGCCTGCGCTGCCAGTCCGACGACCCCCGCGTCATCTTCGAGAACACGCGCAAGGAAATGTCCTTCCTGCGCATGCTCATCGTGCACCTGGACACGAGCTTCATCAAAGGGCTGGTCTGAGCCGCTGGCCCCGGCTCCACACATTGCTCTGGGGAGTTGCTGGGTACCCTAAATCTTCTCCCCTCCACGTAGTTTTCTTCCATTGTCCTTGCTGTTGTCATGCCCTGGGTTAGCCCTTGAGCATCTCCCGGCACACGACCACAAGGACTGGACATTCCTGGAAGGCTCGGTTCTGTCAGCACCAGGAAGTCCTTGGACATGCCAGGTCAGGTTCAGCGGTTCCTGGCCTTCCAGTGTGTGTCAGAGAGGGGCAACCCTCCTCCTGGGAGCCACAAGACTGGTTGCTCAGTGAAAGGGCTGTGACATCTGTGAGGGACTGCTACATGGGGCAACAAGACTCTCCATTTCCCTTCTGGAGGCACAGTTGGCTTCAGGTAGGAGGACATCACTCCTGTGCTGTGGCATGAGCTGGTCCTGGGGGAGATGCTGCCTCACTGGGGATAATCCTCCTGCTAGGGGGCAGCCTGGTTCACCTCTGCAGACTGTTGGCTGGAGGGCTGTGGAGGTGCAGGGGATTTGCTGAGGCAGAAAAGTCCCTCGGGCTGTCGTGGTCAGTGGAAGAACACTGCAGCCCAGGGAGAGGAGGTCTTTGAGCTGCTGCTGCTGGGGGCTGGATGGTCAGACATTCTGCACTTGGGAGCTCTGGCAGGCCAGATCCACAGCATCCACCTCACCTTCTTCAGAGAGCTGCAGAGGTGTGCAGCAGCACGTGGGCCCAGCACTGTGCTGAGCACCCACCCACACCACAGGGCACAAAGAGAAGGCCATGCACCTGACAGGTAAACAACCACTGTGGCATCCTCCTCACAAGGGCCATATCCTCTGCAGGGGTGACCCCAGCAGCCTTGCAGCTCCTTTTTGGTAAGGACAGCATGAGCTGACACCAGCTTTACTGAGAGCACCAGAGCCCATGCTCAGAGCAGCCTTCGTGGCTCCAGCACCCCCTTCCTGATAGCACATCCTTCCCAGACTGCTCTGCTGGGGGCTGAATACCAGTTTGGTCCCCCTCCTGCTTCTGAGCCCAGGTCTGAAGAAAGCTGGGAAGGCCCCAAAAGTCAGAAGTGCTCCTGTTCTCGGAGAGCAGCAGCAATGCTGTGTGCTAGTGAAATGCTGGTACTGCCTGTAGTCAGCTGTGGCACTTGTGCTCTTCCCACTGAATTCCCACAGGCGTTGCAGAGGGGTTGGGAAGGGAAGGGGAAGGAAAGAGGCAGGTTGAGCAGCTGAGGTGTGGTGGAGCCTGAGTGGGGGTAGTGTCAGGCAGCAGCTCAGCGTTCTCACAGCTGCTGTTGAACCCCTGTGGCTTTCTGTGTGCCACCAGAGGTGAGGCACAGCAAGGACAGTGTCCTCTGGATCTCTCCGCAGCCTCCAAATGCTATTATATGTTCCTTACCAAACAGCAGATCCTAATTCCGTGGCATCCTAGTGTTACTCTTCCTCTGAGGTGTTTTCCTTGCTGGAGGCGGGTCTGCCGCAGAGAGCCGAGTTTTGGGATTACCGGTGCAGTGCTAAGGCTGCCAGGAGTATCCAAGGTTGCATTTGTGTTTCTGCATCCCTCTCCCTTTCCAGTGGGGACCTGGGATCATCCTCTCCAGACTGCAGTGGGGAGCCGAGCCCTGCCAACAGTGAGGTTTAGGGCTGATGCCTGATGGGTACCCAGTGGGGGCAAGAGGTGCCACGTGCAGAGAATGCCCCAAGCCTGCTGGCTTGCCTGGGGCTCTGTGTGAGAGGGTTCCCAGAGCCTGTATTTGGATGAGTTTGGATGAACTCCACAGCAGGAATTCAGTTTGTGCCCAGCTGAACAAAGGTCATGGTTCCTCTCCATCTACCAGATGCCCCTGTGGGCCAGGAAATCCTGCTGCCTTGTCAGGATTAGCTCTGTCAAACACGTACCAGCGTGTTTCACACCCCCCGTCCCACGCTCTGACACCGCGGGGCTTGTCCGGCCCTCCTGCAGCGCTGAACAGCGAGTTCATGTTCCCCAGGGCTGGAGCTTCTGCCCCAGAGGTGCAGACACAGGCAGAGGTTACCAGCTGTGCCACTGTCCCGAGGTCTGAGTCAGTGAGCAGGCTCAGGGTGTCCTGCCCTGCGGCCCTGCCCTTCTCATGGGGCTGCAGAGCCCTTCCCTGGGCTGGGCCCCGTGGGTGACCCCCGCTGTTCCTTGCACTTCGCTGTAGCAGTCAATCAAACCATAGGCATTTGCTGCTATTACAAATGAATGCTTCTTGCCAGGGCTGTAAAATAGGCTAATAAAGGACACTGGATATTATTTTCTTTGCCAACAGATTTGTAAATACCAATCAGTAAAGTAGCCTCTTCTCTGTTCTAATAGTAATAAATAAAATCTCCATGGTTGTTCTTTTTGCGCATTGGATTTTTTTGTGAATTTCTGAAGCATGATTACATCTGCCTGGAGCTGCATATTTCAGCCTGGATGTCAGTGTCCATGAATAAGATTTTGGAATCAGCATGAAGCAAGCACTTGGAAACCATGCCGTGGGCTGGTTCTGTTGTTCTTAACTCTCAGACAGCTTCTAAGGGACACTCAATGAAGCTTGGAAGAGACTGAGTTTAAACAGATGAAAGAAAATACTGCTTTACATAGGATCTTCAGGAGCCTAAAGGGTCATAAAGGTATGAGAGAAGTTTTTGGGCAGTTGGAGGCTGCAGAGAAGGATGTTCTGCTCATGTCCCTCCTCCAGCAGCTGGGAGTGCTGCAGGGGGGCTGTGGGATGTGACCACACAGGCATCCTCCCCTGCATGGTCTCTGCTGCTGGAGATTGGGTTAGTTGGACTCTTGGGCTGACCTGATGGAGACATTTTTATGTCTAGAGTGGAGGATTCTCTGATTGTTCCTCCATCTGTGCTCCAAGGAGCCGCAGGGAGCAATTTGCTGGTGCTCCAGACTGGTGCTGGTTCCCACTGCAGTGGGGCTGCAGCACAGGCCTGGC
The DNA here is from genome assembly GCF_003984885.1 of Neopelma chrysocephalum. NCBI lineage: Eukaryota > Metazoa > Chordata > Aves > Passeriformes > Pipridae > Neopelma > Neopelma chrysocephalum. Next base: position 256,100 of record NW_020897948.1, read on the forward strand.
TGTGCTGCTGCAGCCACATGGGGATGAGTTCCTGCCCTGGCTCCAGCTGGTGCTCTGGAGGTGGTCACTGTCCTCTCAGCACTGGGAAAAGCTGGTGCACTTCAGGCAAAGCCAGCAAGGGCTGCTCTGTCACACCAGTAGTTTAAGATCACCTGTGCTGGCCAAATCACTGGGTCTTCCCGAGGTCTGGCTGGCAGGAGGGTTGGGGCCGGCCTGTAGGACAAGTGAGAGCAGAAGGAAGATCAGGAGCATCGCAACCTCACGCAGCCCTTCCCTAAGTACATCTGCTGCCCAATTTCTGAGTGTTCCCCAAAGCTTTGCTTTGAAAAGAGCTGATTTTGGCCAAATCAGAAAAGCCCACAAACCAAGTGCTTCAGCTCATGCTCTGAGACTCAGGCTTACTTGTGCAGTCCCCTTGGCCTGATACCTGGATCACTTAAAAAAGTGATGGCCAGAGCAGCAGCTGGGCTTGGAACATGCCTGTGATTTGTTCTGGGATTCTACCAGCAGTGCAGTTGGACCCTGTGCCAGAGGGTGGCTGGGACACAGCTCACTCGTCTGGCTGTGAGAGGAGGCAACTGGGGCTTGTCCGTGACCTGCTGCCAGTGCTGGAAGGGTGATGCATCCCAAAGGGGCACCACGCCTGCAGCACTGGCTTTCTGTGGCCAGGTTTTGGTAGCATGGGGGGCTACAGGGGTGGCTTCTGTTAGAAGCTGCCAGAAACTTCCCCCATGTCGCCAATGCCAGCTGGCTTCAGGACAGACTCACAGCTGGCCAAGGCCAAGCCCATCAGGAATGACAGTAATGCCTCTGGGATAACATATTTAAGAAGAGAAAGAAGGTCACTGTGCAGAGGAAAAATTGCAGCACGAGAAGAACGGAGTGAGAATGTGAACAACTCTGCAGACGCTGAGGTCATTGCAGAAGGAGGGGCAGGAGGTGCTTCAGGCACCAGAGCTGAGGTTCCCCTGCAGCCCGTGCTGCTGCTATGGTGAGGCAGCTGTGCCCCAGCAGCCCTGGAGGAGCATCGGGGTGCAGAGACCCCCCTGCAGCCCTGGAGGAGCATCAAGGTGCAGAGACCCCCCTGCAGCCCTGGAGGAGCGCACACCGGAGCAGGTGGATGCCCAAAAGAGGCTGTGACCCCATGGGAGGCCCGTGCTGGAGCAGTGTCCTGGCAGGGGCCAGGCAGAGACGGGAGGGTCCTTGTCCTGCCGCTGCCCCAGCGCTGGTTCGATGGTCTGTGGGTGCAGCAGGTTCGGCACAAGCAGCTCGTGGAGGCGGCACCGAGCGGGGCTGTGCCAGGCTGGGCTCTGGCTCCGGCACCCCCAGGGACTGTCTGCAGGACACTCACCAGCAGGAAGATGGGGAAAGCTGATTTAGCTGCTCAGCGTTGCTGCTTTTAGAGCTCCTGTTTTCCCACAGCATTTGTCAGCTATGGTCAATGGGGGAGAGAACTGGGTGTGGATGCAACTAGGGAAACGAGCTCAGGCAGGATGAGGGGACAGGGGCATTCAGAGTGAGGTGGACCACGGAGGGACCCTGCCAGCATTGACTGCTTACAGGTGGCCATGCAGAAAAGCTTTTGGGACACACGGAGTCACTTTTCATTTCTATTGTGCCTTCCAAAGCAGGGGACACCAGCTGAGGACTCTGCCCAGGCCACGAAGGTTTGAACCTGCCTATCCTGCCCAGGCCTCTGCCTGGACCTTCCTCTGTGTTACCGAATAAATGATCCCATATTGTCTGAAGCATTTAGTGTTTACTCCCATAAAGGGAGCTTGTGTCTGAGGGCTAGAGGACTGTGTGACCTCAGCTGTAGGGGACAGGGGCTGGCAGGAATTGGTGCCCAAGGCCATGAAGGTGTTCAGAAGCTCAACGCTGGTCTGCAAAGCTGTGACTTCTCCCAAAGGAGAACTAGTGGGTTATGTCATCTCATCTCCACTTGCAGCCCCATTTCCTCCATCCCTTCTGTGCCATGTCTGGTCCTTCGTTCAGCTCACAGGGAAGCGGGGAGATGGGATAGGTGGTGAGGAAAGTGTAGGGCATGGAGTGGAGGGGGAGCAGGACCCTCTCCTTTGAGAGCAGCGAGCTACTGGATTGCCTCAGCTGTGAGGTTCAGCTTCCCTGAAATGACCTTCCTGCTGGGGAAGACAAGGACACTGCAATTGCAAATGGGAAACACTGGGCTGGGTGTCCCCCAGTGGGTGCTATCTCCCCACTCTCAGGGCAGTTTAGCCAGACTCTAAAGCCCCAGGGACCACAGGAAGGCCTGTAGAGCAGGGTCTCAATCATCTGCAAGTAGACAGCCCCACAAAGGACAAGGATGTGAAGGGTCTACAGCCTGCCCCCTTCTCCCAGCTGAATCAGCAGGGATGTCTGGGTGCACTGATGTAGAAGGCCCAGCCTGTTTGTGTGTCTCTCCCAGCCACTCCATGGTTGGGGCTGTGCCTGCTCTGGCCAAGGGCACAGACTGAGGGTGGACACTCTTCCCTGGAAACCTGCAGCCGGTTCCCAGCCTCTGGTCTGGGGTGCCCTGGTTGGCAGAGAAGGGGTGAGAAACTGTCCCAAGGTAGGAAGTAGCCAGCTGTGGAGTGCTGCTGTGATGCTGGCACGGTGAGTCACTCACCTCCCACCCTGGGAGCAGCCTGGAGGTCAGGCAGACCTGTGGGACCCCCAGCAGCGTCTGACAAGAACAGGTACAAGCAGGATGAAGCACGATGGGGAGAGCTGGACGCAGAAAACTCGTGCCTGGCCTGCTGCACGTTGGTGCGGAGGGCAGGGACTCTGCCCAGGTGAATGTGTGACCCCCGTGCGGTGCCGGCCCGCATCTCCTCCCCCGGGGCTGTTCTCTCAGCGCTGCACAGGCTGCAGTGACCCCGCGTGGGCTGCGCGGAGGCAGCCGAGGGCTCCCGCCTCCGGCAGAGCCCCGTGGGCAGGGACGACAAACCCTGCGGGCACAGAGCCCCCTTCTCCCCCTGCCACGAGGGCCCAGGGGGGCCGGGCAGGGAGGAGCGGAGGGTCTCGGGCAGAAATTGCTCCCCCGGCCCTCACCGGGGCTGCTCCTCGGGGCATTGCCCCTCACGGGAGTGACTGTGCTGGGACGTGGCCAGGGCAGCACGGGCAGTGCCAGCAGAGCTGCTGAGCTCGGGGCCAGCTCTCCCACAGCACTGCTGCACTGAGGACCTGGAAGGGAGGGAGCTGTAGGACACCCCACTGGGAACTTCCTCCCTCTTCCTCAGGAATGTCACCTGATCACAGAGCCTGCCCTTGGGTCTCTGCCTGAGCTGGGTCAGCTGTTTCTGTGATGATGGGGACCCTGATCCCAGCCTGTGCACTGACCTCCTCCCCTGACCTGCCTCATCCCTGTGGGATTTTCCAGTGCTCACCTGATCACTGTCACCGTCCCTGCTCTGCTCCCATGGCCTGGCCTGTGCTGGTCAGGGCAGTGCCCTGCCTGTCCCACCTGTCCTGTCAGCTCCCACTGACAGCAAATCCTGTGGGGTGCACAACACTGCCTGTGCTGAGCATAAATGAAAACTTTACAGATGAGACCTGAACAGCTTCTCAGAGAAAGCAGAGAAGGCCCCAACCCATTCCTCAACTTGCCTGACAGCAAAGCTTGCCAAGCAAGACAAAAATGCTGGCTACTCCTTGCCTCCCTACCTCTGATTTCCTGTGAAGCTGTGTCTCAGTGAGACTGAGGCTGCAGAAGGGAAGAGGATGGGACAG
>NW_020897948.1:269828-404774 GCF_003984885.1 Neopelma chrysocephalum
GGGGACGGGAACCCGCGTGGAGCAGGTACCGGCCCCGCCAGGGGTTCGCCGCGGCCAGGGGAGGCTTCCGTGGGCGGTACCGCCGGCTGGAGGCTTCGCGCCCTTCTGTGTCCCGCGAAGCGAGGAGCGCGTCTCCATCCCGCTGCGTTTTGTCCCTTTAAAATGTTTTAAAGAAACAGAAATGGTTGTGGATCCCTGCGCTGACGCCTCATGGCGTGCAGTTGGGAGGCACCGTGGTGTTCTTCCTGGCAGGCCTGCCTTTAGATACGGCTTATTGCCGCCGAAGGGGGGTTTTGTACCAGTGGGCTTAGTGTGGATGCTCAGGCTGTAGCCATACCAGGGCGAAACAGGTTATCAGTACAATTTCGGAAAACAGTTGTATCTCCTCTACTTATTGAAAATCTTTTGGGTACCAGAGATGTTGCTGTGATCCCATGCTATTGTTTGTAGCCTAAGTACTTGAAAATAGATCAGGAGGGATATCTGAATATTGATAAGCCCAAATTGGATAAAAGAAAAATGCCATCTTTCTGAGTACAGAATTTGGTGTTGTATGCAGTAGGAGAATTAAATCAAGTGTTAAAAACGATGACAATGACTTGAATTAACCTTTTGTAAGTATATGTACAGCAGCTTGTAATTGAGCATCTCTGTAACAGAGATGCTTTTGAACCTGGGTTCATTTAATTTTCTGTAATAAGTAAGGATCCTTTCACGGGACCAGTTTCCAAAAAAAAAAGCCAAATGAGAAGACTTCAGCAAGGATCAGTCATAATATAGTTCTCTCTTTAATTTTTGTGTGACTTTTAATAGTTTCATGATGGAAGGTGGCTTCAGTGAATGCACTTCATTTGACCTGAGTCAGCCCGTGGAAGAGTTCAGTTTACATTCCTGCAGATAACTCTGTGGATGTCTCCTCTATGAAAATAAAATCTTACTTGAGCAGGCTGAGAGTAAAATCTCTTTGCCTGTAATCCTGAGGAATTAATTAAGGTCAAATTGGGAATGTGGCTAGAGTGGTAATTGCTCATAACAGTACTGCCTTGACTGAAATGTAAGAAGCATGTAATTAATTCTTACCTTTAATTGGCTAAGTTCTCTGTAGCACTTTCTTTTGCTCTTGTAGTTCCTGGATGACCTAGGCAAGATATTGACCTAAATTCTCCCCCTTGGCCAGGAAAGGAGAGTGTGATCCCTAATTTAATTGTAGGTGGTGATCAGTTCTCTGTAACTGCACATTTTATTTATAACTGCACCTGTAGAAGCCAGGTATTGTGTGTAGCTGTAATTTGTCAGACTTTGGCAGGAGCTGACACTGGCTGTCCCAGCATTTGTCCCCTCTGTCCTGCCTGTGTGGCACTGTCCTGCACAGATGTGGGCAATTGCCTTGTGAACTGAGCTAAAGAATGTACCCAGGGCAGGGGGAGGATTTGTTGCTCAGCCCTGCCTGTGGTTGTTGTCAGTATTTATACTGCAGTCTTGATGGTTGTCTGGTTGTTTGGACCTACTGGTGCATCATATGAAGAAGTCTTGTGAAGTGCTTATGAGAGTTCATTGAACTGCTGAGCAAATATACTCCTTCATACTTCTGTTCCTTGCTTGCCTGCAGGTTTGCTTTGACTCCTTGTGCTTCCTCTGCAGGAAAATACTTTTTTTCAGGTAAGAAATGGTGACTTAAAACTTTTGGTTTGTCTTTGCTGTCAAAATGCCAGTAGCTACATGGGCTGCATATTTCTGAAAACCTTTTTGGAACCGGTGGCTTTTCAGGTTTTTTGTGACTGCAAGTGCCGGGCTAAGTGATGATGTGTGACCATGTGAGTGTGTCCGTGCTGTCTGACTGCAGGTAATAATGCTTACTGCAATATAAACACTCCTTTATGAGACATGTTAGTTTGTTGACGTGCCTTTGTGTTTTACAGGGCTTAAGAACTTCCAGCCAGCCTTGTTTAAGTGTAGCCAGCTGCAGTCTGCCTCATTTTTTTATAAACCTATCTGAAATGGAATCACTAAAATTGCTTAAAAAGGAAAGCTTTCTCCATCTGTTCCACCTTTAGCTTGGTAGCCTGTCTGAATGGAAAGAGAGAAAGCACTACTGCTTAGTGTGGGGTGGTGGGGGGTGGTTTTTGGTATGAAGTTAACACCAAGAGCTTTCCCGATTCTCAAGGAAATGGAGAATGTCCTCTTACTGCCCAGTCCTTGAGTCAGGAAACTCTCTGGAACATCTGTAGTGCTCTAGATGTGGAGCTGAGCATCCTTAGGCTAGACTTGTGTGTCAGTGGTGCAAAGACAGTGCTCTTGGTCGGGTCTGAGTCAGGATTTTAGTTAGGCTTAAAAGCATGTGTTGGCACAGCAGAGGTTGTGAGTACACCAGGCCTGCATCGCTTCCTCCCTGTCCTGTAGTTTGCTAATGGCTTTTTTATTCCATGATCCCCTGTATTTGTATCGGTCCAGTGCTTGTGCTGCAGCTGTCTTCTCTATATTACTGTTATCAATCTTACAAAAAAATGCACTGATTTTTTGTTTGTTAGTTTTTCCTGCTGTACTTTCATCTCAGAGCTGGGAGACAAGTCTATAAGCAGCCATGAAGTGCACCCCTTTCTTTCCTTTTTATAATAAAATAGGGGAGTCACATGCTTTTTACAGTGTGGCACATGCACAGATGATGTGTCTGCTTAATGAGTTAACGAGTTATCTTCAATAAAGACAGTTTTTCATCAAAGCTCATGGCAGTGTAACTTGGAACACTTCCTTTTATTTGACTATCATGAAAATATCCTTTATTGACGAGTAGGGTAGATTTAGTCCTGTCCAGGCAGGAAGCAGTGGAATAAAACTGAGAATGCCATGTCTAGGTGTCAGAACACTGTGTATTGACTGGGTGGACACAGTGCCCTGTGGGATTTTCAGTGGCCAGTATTGCAGGTGGTATAAATTATCTCTGAAAAAATGTTTCTCAGACTTTTTTTTATGGATGTTTTTACAGGTAGACTTCTTCCAGGAGTCATAAGTCCAAGTCCAGTTACTGCTGCAGGTATTGTAACCAGATAATTTTTGTGCTTTCTGACTTGCTCCCTCCATTTTCAGTCATAACATTTTCATCTGATAGCTAGAATTCATGTTGATGCTTGCTGATGAGAAAAATCTTAGGTTCAGCATCCTGCTGTGTGTACTGTGCTGCTGGAACACCCAGAGCAACCTCAGAGCCAGGGGCAGGACATCAAAGCTGAAGAACTACTTGGTCAGCTTACTGACCACACATAGCCTAAAGTATTAAATTTCTATCTGAAATGTGGGTTTCTGTACAATACCGAGGTATTGTTTTCAGAAGGGATGTAGGTGGTAGTGCTTCAGAGCCACTTAATTCTTCAGTGTATGTGCACACTCTGAACTATGGGTATTGAGTGCAAAATGGTGTCAGACTCAGTACTTTGGCATTGTAGTCAAGCAGACTGTGTGTAAGCAAATGGAAGTTGTATTCTTGGACTCTGCCCATTTTTTAAAGCTGTGTTCCTTTAAGAGGATACCTGCTGTCTTGGTAAAATAGTGACATTGAGCCCACGTGGGGTTCTTGTCCTGATTTGTCATGCAAGGCTGCCCTGACAGCACTTGGTCTGGGGTTCTGTAAGTTCAACCTTAGGCTGCTGCAGCACCACCCTAGACCAAATATTTAAATGTAGTCCCACTGTAAGTCAGTTTGTCCAAGGAGTTTTGTGGGATTGTTGTTGGTTTTGCTTCTGAGGGAGTGTAGAATGGCAATGAGAAGCAGTCCACTTTTTTTCCTTTTCCACATTTAATTTTTATTTGTCAAAGGCACTTTGAGCCCACAGGTACCCATTAGGCAGGGCAATAAGGTCTTTTTTGGGGATGGTTAGACTCAGTGCATTCAGCATCCTGAAGTGGTTTGTCCTGCTGGCCAGGACAGGGTTAATTTTTGCCGTAGCCAGGAGGAGGCAGGGGCTGGGCCTGTCTGGTCTCTGTTGTTGGGCTCTGCCTGTAGTGGTGAATCACCTGAATCCATCACTCACCTCTCCTGTACACTTCCGTTATGAATATTGTTACCTTGGGTGCTACCTTTGGGAGTCTGTTCCCCAGCTTTTCAACCCCTTTTTCTGCTTCAGGCATGTTACAACACCTTTTGTGAATTTTGAATTCCCTTTGGATGTTAAGGAAAGCATGTTCTTGTCGCTGAGTCTGTCAGGTCTCCTCAGTGTGGTCCACACCACGTTTAGAATTAGGAAAGATATTTCTAGGGAGGTCTTGCAGAGATTTGCCCTGAGGGTGGATAGTCATGAGTGGCATGGATTGTGGGAGGGCATGGGCCAGTATCTGGAGGACTTCTCTCTTCTGATGGTTTGGAAGTTCACCCCTGAACAACTACAGAACCCTGATAAAGTGATAAAATATGTGGAAGAAAAATGCTGTGGCAGTTGCAGAGAGGTGCAAAGTTTATGCAGCCTGCTAGGTGGCAGAATGCCAGGGCAAAAGGTGTCCAGTGCCTGAGAGAATTAGCTGTGTTGGAGGTAATCCATGGGGATTCAAATAAAAAGCAGTCCCCTGGACATCCAGAGGAGGTCGAGTGCACACACTCCATGTGGCAGAAGTTAGTACAGAGCGTGCTGTCGTTGTACACCAGCTCATTGGCATTGATGTCAATGAAAGGAGGAGGACAAACAGGGCTTCAAGGGGACTACCTGACTCTGGCAACAGGAAGATCATCTTTTTTTCTTCCCTACTGACCTGCGCTTCTGCTGTGCAAAGACTGTCCAAGACTGTGGACAGGCTCGAACAAACCAGAGAGGAAATGTCCCATGCCCTGCTGGTACGGACCAGAGTCTCTGTGATTGGGATAAGTGCCACCCAGCTCGAGAGAGGGGACACACCATGAGGTAACCTGTGGGTTTGCCTGACCATGCATGACCATGGAGAGGATATGATGAAGTGGGATGGAAAACCCACCTCTGCCCCAGCAGCACAGGTATTGTGTGAGTTGAGAGGGAGAACAGCCACCACAGGAAATTCTTCGAGGGTAAATGCTGCTCTAGTTTCCTGACAGAACAGGAGGGCTGATGTTACTTCCCATCCTCGTGAAGAGACCTGCAGTTCCTATTTACAACAAGTGAGCAACGAGTGCTATGACCAGAATTAGAGGTGCCCTGCCTCCGGCCAGGTGGACAGCTGGATCTACTGGACCGTGTGGATGCTGTGGCCTGGCACATCAGACCCACAGGAGCATAAGGCTTTAGTGGACACTGGTGCACAGTGTGCCCCAATGCTATCAAGATACGTGGAGGCAGAATCCATCTCTATTTCTAGGGTCACAGGGGGATCCCAACAGCTGACTGTACTGGAAGTTGAAGTGAGTCTGACTGGGAATGTATTGTAAAAACACCCCCTTGTGACTGCCCCAGAGGCCCCATCTATCCCCAAAAGGGCATTGCTGGGCTTTTTGGAATAGCTGCTGTGGAGACAGAGGAAATTAGGCAGTTGTGTACCTTGCCTGGTCTCTGAGAGGACCCCTCTGCTGTGGGACTGCTGAGGGTTGAAGAACAACAGTTACCGATTGCTACCACAGCAGTGCAGCGTCGGCAGCACCGCACGAGCCGGGACTGTGACCCCCAGCCAGGACATGATCCCTGAACTGGAGACCAGGGAGGGGTCAGCAAGACTCGCTCCCCCTTTAACAGTCCTGTATGGCCAGTGTGTAAGTCCAGTGGAGACTGACAGTGGGCTGTCATGGCCTGAATGAAGTCACACCAGCACTGAGCACCGCTGTGCTGGATGTGCTGGAGCTTCAGTACGAGCTGGAGTCCAAGGCAGCCCAGTGGTGCCACTATCGACATTGCTAATGGGTTCTTCTCCATTCCTTTGGCAGCAGAGTGCAGACCACAGTTTGCTTTTACTTGGAAAGGTGTGCAGTACACCTGGAACCGACTGCCTCAGGGCTGGAAACACAGCCCCACTGTTTGCCATGGACTGATCCAGGCTGCACTGGAAAAGGGCGAGGCTCCAGAAACTTACAGTACATTGATGACATCATCGTGTGGGGCAACACGGCAGAGGCAGTTTTGGAGAAAGGGGAGAAGATAATCCAAATCCTTCTGAAGGCCAGTTTTACCATAAAGTAAAGTCAAGGAACCTGCCCAGGAAATTCAGTTTTTAGGAGTAAAATGGCAAGATGGACTTTGTCAGATGACAGTGGACGTGGCCATCAAAATAGCAGTGGTTTCAGTGGGAACACTAACTGGGACAATACCATTCCTAAACCAGGACAGGTTCTATACAGCTTCAGTTAGGTAGAAACCAGGAGAAATGGCATTGAGTGCCCAATCTGCAGCCTAAATTGGGCTTCTGGGAACAATTCAGGTGGCTGTTTGTGCCACTCCTGCGGTGTGAGGAAGCCTGTGTGTATTGACAGGAATTGGATTTATGGATGAAGAAACTGTTCTGGAGAAACTCTTTTGGTTTGTTTCTTGTGTGAGCAAAACACAGCTCCTTCTGCCACAGGATGAATGTAGTTTATCCAGCTGAGGTTGTCTTTGTTACCAGGAGAGGACTGCTTAGTTAATGGGTAGTTAGTTACTACTGCAGTACCTGGTGCACCAGAGTAGGAGTAATGGTAAAGTTACAGGTGACTTTTATTTGACTAAGGGTAAATAAATGCTGGAGAACTTTGATGTGGGTATGCACAGGGAGTTATCTGTGTGTCTGTAAGGGTCTCTTAAGTTTCTCTCTAATCTGGATCACAGCAGCCTCCTGACCTGTAATTAAATACTTCCACATTAAATTCATGTTCTAGAGGTGTTATTCTGTTATTGGGATATTGTTGACTGTAGAGAAAATATTTTTCTGAACTATGAACTACTTTTAGTCTCAGAAATCACATGACTTATTTTTCCTTCCCTGTAGTTGTACATCAGTGTTTGGAATGTTTGTGGCCACATAAACAAGTTTCTTCTAGGTGAGTATAAGCACAGATTCTTGTTATTGTTAATTGTAGCTTTTCTTTAAGCCTTTGAAGTTTTGCTTTAAAATTGAGGTCTTTCGTAATTCTTGCAGAGGTGCTGTGGGTAATATTTATCTACATTAAATTCTTATGTTCTTAAAGACTGCGCATTTTCAGTTGGAGGAAAAATGGGAGTCTCATTAAAGTAGGTTTCCATTAATGTTGCTTTATTTAAAGAAAACTTGGTTTATTTCATGTGACTCAACCCTTTTTCCAAAATGTTTTTGCTTGTTTGGTGTTTAGGAATGTTTGTCTTTTACCTTTAGTGTTACAGGGAAAAAAGGGGAAACCAGGACAGCTAAATAGGACATGATCAAATGACTGAAAAGAATTGTTTTCAGTAATGAGTGTTTATTTCTTTAATTGCACTTGGTAATTCAAATAGATTTTATTATAGAAAATATTTTTTTCTGTTCTGCTAAATTGCTCATATTCATAATTTCTGCTTCCATTTTGGTCTGTTGCAGTTTTCAGCACCAATTTGAACTGAACACAGTTACATGAAATGTTGCTGAGGGCATGAAAATTAATTCTCTGTGTCCTGTAATCTTAGGGAGAGTGTGAGATCTTGCTCTGGGGAGGGTCAGTCATGTAACACCTTTTCAGTTTTGTCACTGAGCACTTTGAGAAAGTCTTGGTTTCTGCCTGAGGAGGAGAGCAAATGCAGATTTTTACTGGTGTCAGTTCTGTTAACCTGCATGTATAAACTAGAGGAAAGTAGGAGTCTGAAATCCAGTCTGTTTTATGCTTTCAGGGAATGTTTCAGTGTTGTACAGCATTCTTATTGTGGAAATACTAAGTGTCAGTTCAGGAGCCAGTGTCAGTGTTGAGTGGCTCAGAGTTTGCCTGTGTAGTTGTAAATTGAATCTGGGAAGCTTTTAAAGCAAGAAATGAGTGCTGGTGAAGATTTAGTTGAGGATCTTACATTGTGCAAATAACAACTGCATATACTCCAGTGTCTTGTTTGAAATGTGTCTTTTGAATAGGAAAAGGGAGGTGATGCAGTATTCCTTGGAATTTGTTCAAGTGTCAGAAGGTCTTCCTGCCCAGTTTGAATCTTTCTTATTCCTTCTCCTGTTGCATTGAAAAAAAAAACCAAACCAAAACCAAACAAACAAAAACAAACAAACAAAAAACCAACCCCAAACCCAAAAACTTGACTAGAGATCTGAGGCATTGTGGTTTGAAATAGTGTGAAGGACATCATCTGATGTCCTAAAACAGTCACCTGGCTGTGAAATGATACCCAAACAGAACGGGCAGGAACGTGGACATCCTAGGATGGATAGCTAGCCCAGAAGCTGTTCTTGGGGTAATGCTTTTAACAGGTTTAATATCTGTTTTTGTGTGCAGGGTCAAATACAGTGAGGCATACCATACTTCATGGTAACAGTGCTGCAGTAGTCGAAGCCTGGTAGGCAGAGGTTCTTTTGTCTGCAGGCAATAAAGGCTGTTGCAATCAGCTTCCCAAGTCAGTGCCAATACAGTTTGAGGTGCTTAAGTGTTTGTGAGACTTGCACTTAGTCTTCCTAAGATGCCATGAGGATTGTATAATATAAATGGTGTGTGTAGATCCTGTTTTGCAATCTGACATCATGGCTTTTCTCCTGTAGGTGTGTGGGTTCAGCACAGCATGGCTGCAGCCATCCCCCTGCAGGGTGTTCTGACTGCAGTGGGGACCATGCTCTGCTCTGGAGTCCATTCCCCATGGGGGTGGGCATATTGTGGGGGTAAGGCTTTGTTTTACCACTGACCCACTGATGGAGGTGAAAGGTTGGTGTCATGTGTGTAGATGATATGAGTAAAAGGTCAAAACTGACTATTGCAGAGCAAAAAAAAGCCCTGATGTGCAAAACGTGAATGGACTTAGTCCTAGGCAGTTTCATACTGGGCATGTGGGTATGCCAGCAGGTTTGGAACACTGGGGAGGATGGCAGAGTCAGCTTAGGCTTTGTGGGAATCAACTGTGAATGTGTTTTATCCTAGAAGGAATCAAAACAAGCTTGTGTTGCTTGTGTAGGAAGGGCAGTGCTGCCTGCAGTACCCAGGACGGTTCCACATGTACTGCATCTCCAGGGAACACAGGACAATCTCTGGCTAGTTGCTTTTACTCCCTTGTTTTGGCACTGCTTTTTATTACTGTCCTACCAGGTAGTCCTGCTGAATCACCACTGAGGTTCTGAGTGCCTCATAGGATTGCATATCATACTATCCAGAATAAAACTGAAATTTTCAATGGAAAATAGCTCTATATTTATGCAAACTGTTGAAGTTTACTGTTCTCCTTTATCAAGTTAGAGAACTGTATTTGTTTTTTCATGGAGTTCCTCTTTTTTCCTCTCTATTGTATCCTTATGACAGAGGGAGGGAAGTCCCTGGGTTTGGTGTGGATCCACAAAAGAATGAAGGAGATAAGGGGCTGAATTGGGGGAGGGAGCTGCATTTCTTCTGAGCTGCTTATGAAGCATTGCATGGAGACCACACAAAATTTGAAAGTGAGACTGATTTCAAGGCAGGGCTTTTGGTGTGATACTACGTAAGGAATGTTTTAATCACTCAGCAGGCATTTGGAAAACAGTCTTTGCCAAGGTAGGTGTGGTTTGGAAAAGGCTGCAGTGATTCTGCAGTTTCCAGAGAGAAAACAGTAGAGGCTGTTCTTAGTGAGAGTTTGCCATAACTGCCTGGGTTGGCTCTATCTGATAATATGAAACATTTCTTCAGTTTCCAGAGGAACCTTCTCCTGTTGGAATTTGGTGATTCGTCAGGTTTGGGGCTTGGCACTGACAGCCTAAAACTGGAGAGAGTAAGAACAGCTACAGGTGTACAGCACCTGCACTGTTAGCAGAGCAAAAAGCTTTTTTTAGAAGTCAAAAATTGTGACCCCTGAGGGATCAATATTAATGTAAGTGTACTCTCTTCTGCATTGCCCTGACATAAACATGCTGTCTGATTGGTACCTTGAAGTGTCTGAATACTTGACTAGCCTTCAAAAGTTAAATTCCCTCATGGTGACTTTTTGATGGGGAAGAAAAGACTTACCCTTGTAGATTTAGAAACATTTGTGTTGGATGTAGTGACTTGTCTAAACCCTCAAGTGTTTTTTCCTGAAACAGATCTAATCTTTATAGTGAAATAAGTTTTGGAGAAAAGCCATGCAGTTCTCAGGGTAGGCTGAGTGACTACCCCTTGTTTTAATCATGGTCTTGAGCACACAAGAAAAATGTATTCTCAGAGTTACCAGAGTGGAGAGCCTGCTTGTGTCCCATTTTAGGTACCAAGTCAGTACAAATTGATTTTCTGATGAAGAAAACTTTAGAAGAGATGTTTTGGTGAAGTGTTCTTATTTCCAAGTTGTAGCTATGACTGTGTCTGATCCATGTGGGATTGTTGGTTAACCTCTTTTAACGTGGTTCCAGGTTTTTAAGTAGGCCTTGCAGGAGAGGACAGAGGCTGAACCATAAAATCTCCAAGTAGAGGTGAGTGCCTGTGCTCAGTGCTGGCTCTCTGAGCAGTGAGGTGCTTGCTGCACGTGGTCGGGGTTGTGCTGCTGAAGGTTGGTGTTGCCTCTTGCTGTGGTTTGTGCAGAGCCATGAGGTGGCTCCCAGGGAAGGTTGGATCTCCTGGTTTCAGTCTTGCTCTAAGGCCGTGTGTTTCAGGGTGAAATGGTTCAGACCCTCCAATGAGTAATTTCTCTCATGTGATGTTCTACCAAGTATGTCTGGTTGAGGAAGCTGTTCCTGACCTTGGCTGCCAGTGGAAAAGCCAACCTGCTTCCATGGCACGCTCATCATGGACTGCTGGGCCACAGGGCACACCAGTGGTAGGATGTGAGAGAGAACCCAAAGCAGCCCAAGTTGCCTAACTTGGGAGGGGAGAGGAAAGAAGAATTTGGAGAAGGGGGTAGTGATATGAGATTTTTGCCCATAGAGGTTTTTCTTCTCTTTCAGCTTTGTGGTCAACTGCCATGTAACAAGCTTGTCCAAGCTGGTGAAGTGCAGTATGTGTGTGCTGTGACTAATGCTGGTCAATGTTAGCTGACTCTAGCTGTGTTCAGATTTTTTTCATGGAATCTGTAGCTTCTGTAAATATGATTAAATGGCTTTGGCTGTTTTATCAGATTTTTTTTTTAATTGTGATACTTGTATTTTTTAAAATATTTGACTGAAACTATAGTAAGACCTTCCTCACCAAACTTGATGTGTTTATATAGGCCCTATTGTGCGAGATCCTGTTTCTGAAGTCAGGAGAGGTGTATGCTCCTCTCCAGCTCCATGTAGGTGAGCTGAGTCCCCTGTGTCCAGGTGGCAGCTCTTACTGAGAGGAACCACTGCCATTGCTTCTGGGAGTACGTTGGCTTGGCATGTCCCTCCTTAGTGAAAAGAAAAATATGGGAAAGAGTCATCTTGCAGATGTCATTTCTTCCACAAGTGTTAAGCAAAATGTGTCTGCTCCACATTTGAAGGCACAAAGTTCCACTGCTAGCCTAAGAAAGGGGTATTTTTATGATGTAAATCTGCAGAAAAAATAGTGGATGTTTGAGTTGTGGGTGGATAAAACACTTGAAAATAAAATGTAGCTTTGCACTTGCTGCTTAGATTTCCTTTTTGTTTTAATTATTACATTCTAATGCAAAATAGACTGTAAAATCCCAACCATCCTAACTTTTTCTTGATTACCTTCCCAATTAAAAGTTACAGACTCCCACTCCAACCTTTAGAAGACTGGGCTGATTCAGATCCATGCTGTGTGAACTCAGTCTGTTATCAGATGCTCCAGAAAAGTAACCTTTTCAGTTCCTAGGTGGCTAGAATGTTTTATCTTTTGGTGTGAATTAAGCTTACAGGCAATAGCATTTTTTTCCCATCCCCTTGCAGGCTGCTTTAACAGAGGTGAGGATCAGTCTAAAAGCAGTGCTTTAGAGGAAGGCAGCAGAGGAGCTTTTGGTAGAGAGATTTCTTTGCAGTGTGGTGGTTGTATGGAGGTGGTTGGGCTGCCTCTGTGGCCAGGCCTTGGCAAATGGCCTGGCTTACAAAGTGTGGTGAAGGAGTAGCTTTTCCCTACCATAGAAGCTTTATGACTTTCCTAAATATCTTTGGTTTCTGAACCACACTTGACCTTAGAGTAGTTCTTCACAATGTCAATCCTTTCATAGATGCAGCTCAGTTGATACCATTGCTGTTTATGCCCTGTGTGAGCCAGAATGTGCTGCTTATTTGTGTGCATGTTCCTTGTTCTTGTAGTGTGAGACTGGATGGTTTCTTATTTTAACTTGCATCTGTTTTGTCCATCTTTAATGGAATCTTGAAGATACAGCCTTACTGTAAGGATGATGCTACTGAATAAAACTTACTTGTGATTTTTTTGGATCTTGTGAGCTTGAAGACTGCAGGAATGGATGATGATTTGTATCTTATAATTGTGGGGAGTGACTGACAAAAATTCAGGGAAAAATAGCACCTGAGCAGGCTTTCCTCTAAATGTACTTTGAAAGAAATTACTTTGGCAAGATTTCTTAAACTTTTATGTTAACTGTTGGAAACAAATCTTAATGAAGACTATTTATTTATATTTTCTGGTTAAAATGGTAGAGGAGTTGGATGAAAGCAGTGCAAATATGCAAGCAGTATAGACAGTCTTCTAAAACTGGTTAAAGAAACGACGTATTTCTGATGTCTTTGAACTCTATTGCACTTGTAGTGATGAAGTGACCTAGTGTTCTGGAGTGTTTCACTGTTGTGGTAGCTGTTGAAAGATTGTCATTGTGTTTGTTTTTGCCCACTTCCTGTTTACTGGATTCCTTGTTTTCATCAAAACCGGGAGGGGAGAGAGAATATTACGAAACTTCTATCTCAGTTATGAATAAACATTGGGTTGCATGGTTCTTAATTGACCTGGAACTTGGACTGATGGGCAGAGGTTGAGCTTCACTCTTTCATGGTCCAGTAGCTGCCATTTTGAACACATTTCTGGAATGATTCTGCACACTGTCACTTGGGAACCCTTGTTTAAGAGATAATTGCCCCTGTTACTTTCTGCAAACCAAAATTACAGCAGTTCCTTAACATCTAGCTTCTGGGGATTATAGTGCATAAGCTTATTTTGTATATGTCTTGATTAGTGATTGATATTTAATTGCATTTTTCAGGGGAATAAAATCAGCAGTGTTGATATTACAAAATGACAAAACATCCTCCGAATAGAAGAGGGATCAACTTTGAGGTGGGAGCCCAGTTGGAAGCCCGTGACAGATTAAAAAACTGGTATTTTTTTAAAACCATTCATATTATATTAACTTTAAGTCTTTAATATCTTAAACATTTTGTATTGGTACAATATTTAGAGTCCTAGTCATTGGTTTGTAGGAAAGTAGTTAATTTATAAAAGTTTATATACCAGTGGTTGAAATGGGCGATAGATGTTGCTGTGTTGTGCTGGCCCTTGAGAAGTGTCTGGTGCTGTGTCTGGGAATAGGGCTGCTCCAAAATCTAGTTGGACTTCACACTCTCCTTCTCCTGAATTCACCCTTCAAGTTCTGTGCTGTACACAGACTGCAGAGCAGATGTTATGGAAGAATAAATTCTTTGCAGTAAAAAATACCCAAGGCAGTTCCTCACTGCTTCCTTTCCCAGTGCTGTTGTGAATTCATAGGCTTTAAAGTCTGATTGAATGTAGTGACCTGTGCTCCTGTGAGGGTGGGTGGTGGGGAAACATATTCTACTCTAACAAAGTCTGCTCTGGAGCCTGTCTTGCAACCCTCATCTGTGAGAAAAAGCACTTTCCTTGACTAACCACTGCAGTAGGAAGATGGAAAAGGGCCTAAAAGCTACTTGGGCTAACTTTGAACTTTGTAACTCTGTCCATTTCTGGTAGTCAGCTCAAAACTTGGTGTTTAATAATTCTCAGTGAATGAGGCATGCAATGAAAATTGTTAGAGTCAAAAGACCTCTTAAATACAAGAAATAATTTGGCTTTAGCTCCTGTAGATAACTTCTCTTCCCAGAAATCAGTTATAGTTGACCTTTATTGAGGAGTCAGTGTGGGTTAGACATGACTGTACTTAAGGCTCTGGGACCTGCCAATAGGCTAAGTGTGCAAAGCCAGTGTTGAAAACCATCTGGACATCTCAGAAGGATGGAGCACTGCCTTAGATGTAGGGAATTTGTTCCAGAATATTCTGGTTGCATGCAGAGTATTTCTCTGTTTTACAGGTACAGGGGGATTGGCATTGTGAAAATGAGTAAACATAGCTCTTTCCATAAAGAACATGAACACTAAATCATATTTACATGTTAATTTGGCTTACCTGTGTAACCCAGAGTTGCATAGGTCAGCACTGATCTGAATCTGCCTGCATCTTTGGCATTCTTGATTTCATTTATACAGCAAAAAACAAGCAGTCAGGCCTACAAAAATGAGATCTCTTAGCCTGTCTCTACTGTAGGCTTATTAAAGATGCAGTTTGGTATAGCTGGTGTTTGAGGAAGGCTAATAACCCGTGTCCATGACTGTTATCCTTCTGACATGTTTGCACAGCCACTGTCTGAGTATGGGTGTACACAGCTCTTGCATGGGAAAACTTTGGGGGGGGGAATTCAACAACCTGCTGTACTTTCCACATAACCCTTGGCCTAAATTTGAATTTTGGATATGCTGAATGTCCAAAACCAAACCACGTTCTTTGGGTTTTGGAAACACTTGATTTTAAATGGCTTGTCTTACACACAGTGCTTTGCAGCTCTGATGTTACAGCTTAGTTATGAACTCTCCAGTTGTGAAAGCTTTCGTTTGCTTGCTAAGCTTTGAAACCTGTGTTGTGTGTATTTCTGTTTCCAGGGTTTCTGAACCATAATTTGTAAGAGCTGGGGGCTTATTTTCTCTGAGCAAAAATATCAGTGGTGTCAGGCTGACACAACTCCTTGGTGTGGATTTGTAGAGGACAGCAGACTGCTCTTTCCCCTGCTGTGTTCACCTGCCCCTGTGTGACCACAACCACCCCATGGTGTGGTTACAGAACTTTGTTTGCTGACACTTTTCCCAGTGCTAGACCTTTGGAGGTTTAATTCTCCTGTTTGATCAGAGGGCTTTGATTTCTGTGCTCAGTACCAAACACATCCGTCAGTTCATGGGCCACTACTGCTGCTCAAATGGCAGTGGTGCTTTGGGAAGTACTTCATTTCAGAGCCCCATGTACCTCTCTTTCATGGCAGTGACTTGTGCCCTGAATTGCTAGTTCAGGACTTGGAGGGTGTTTGGATGTGATGCCAACCCTACTGAAGAAGAGCAGACTGTGTGTGTGCCAGCAGAGTAGTCAGTGCAGGGTCTGCTCCTTGCCAGAGTGCAAAGTTGCAGCTGTAGAGCTCATGTTGGAGGTTGCTGTGCTGTATTTGGAATTGCAGCATATTGGAAGTGCACTTCACTCCCTGGTGCAGTTGCCTGTCCCCTCCTATGCTCAAACTCCAGGGAGTACAGTGAGTACTTTTGGTGCTTGGCTTAGTTCTTGGGGCTTGGGTTGATGCATCAAAGTTGTCATGAAAGACTCGTGACAGTGTCTGTTGACCTCGAGGTGCTAAAGGAGGAGAGCTCTGGCTCTATGGAGGTGCCCCTGTGCCTGCTGGAAGGTCTCCTATTACATAGTGCTGGAGTTAAGAGGGTGGAGGAGTGGGACTGCTCCAGTAGGACAGTCCTGCATGGACAGATCCCACAGGGGGTTATAGTAGTGATGGACATGGACACACTGTCCTGGCTGAATTGATTTCCTGAAACCTTTTACATGGGATCATTGAAACTCTTTAGTGCTGGCTGGCTGCATCCTCTCTTACTAAGAAGACAACTGC
Organism: Neopelma chrysocephalum; assembly: GCF_003984885.1. NCBI lineage: Eukaryota > Metazoa > Chordata > Aves > Passeriformes > Pipridae > Neopelma > Neopelma chrysocephalum. The sequence goes on from NW_020897948.1 coordinate 285,666, forward strand.
ACTGGTTACCTGTAGCAGGCAAATAATGGCATCTCTTGTGTTACCTTATTCTAATGACACCTCCCAAGTTTTTCAGTCTGTTGTCTGAGTAAGATGGATGTGAAGAGACTTTTGATTCTGGTTAGGGCTCTAGAGTGTTGAAACCAGATTAGTATTGTGAGTGTGTGGTGTCCCCTGTTAAGATTTAGATTGTCAGTCCCACGAGTTTAATTGTTCATGCTGTCAGGAATTGGTGTCAGTACTTGAATGATGAACCCCCATGCCTGTTGTCCTTTGCAGTACTGGTTCTTCTTTCCTCTCTGCGTTGCTTTGACTGCACTAAACTTGTCCCTTCCCAGCTCCAAGGGAGTGGGAGTTAATAGCAATTCTGTTTTGGTGTGTAGGAAAGAAGAATGGAGATAGAGTAGTCCAGAGAATTTCTAGATGTTTACGTCTTCCCAGAAGAGGATAGTTTTACATTTGTGTCTGCCATAAATGCATTTTCATACTGTTTGCTGTGCTTTGACAGCTGTGGTCTGAAGTGACCAGTCATTGCTAACTGTGATCTATTGAGAGTTACGCTCTTTGAGTTTTTGATTGTCACTTGGGTTCTTACAAAACTAATGCCAGCAATTTGGGCATCTTAAAAGGTTTTCCCTTACTGTTTAGCCAGTTCCTAAGGCCTTGAAAGGTAGAGCTCACCAATCCTTTCAAATTGAACTGGAAAACTGCTTGTTTTGCCCTCCCAGTAAATTGCAAGAAGTTGTCTCTGATTTCAGCTTGTTTTTCACAGTGTTTTAGATAAATATTCAAATCAGTACCAGTTGGGGATTTCTTACGCAGGATCAGTTAGCTGCCTTGAATACCCATTGAGTCAGCTGAATGCTTCCTTTGTGGTTTGGGGGAGGATGTGTTGGGCCTCCCTGGACACATGGCTCCTACTCTCTTTTAGGCCTTAGCCAGGCTTCAGCTATTGGCCTTTCACTCTGTGTGCCCTCCCAGAGTACGTTGTTTTTGATAAACAAGCCTGAATTTAAGTTACCTCTACCCCTTGGCGTGTTCACAGGCTTTTTGGAGGATGTGTATGGATGTGCTCTGTTACTCTTCTGTAGAGATGAGGGAACACTTGTGCCTCCTGACACGGTGTGCTTGCTCAGTGCTGTGAAGGGGTGCAGGTGTGGGAAGAAGGAAGCTTTGCACTGTCAGTGTGTGGTGCTCAGGGCTGTTGAGAACCTGTGAACCTTTCTGCTTTGTTTTGAAGCTGCCAGTGCTGTCATCTGAAAGGAAGGTGGTATTGGGGAGGGGGCTGTCAGAGTTCATGGACAGATCTAGCACAGATTCTAGCAGGTTACTATTCCAACTGAGAGCACTGAACAGACATTTGCTGATGTTCATTGCTTCAGAAAGAGAAGATTTTGAGGCTTTGCAGCATGTTCTCCAGGAACTGCCTGAGAGCTCTAGTTCAACCACACTAACTCAGCCAAGCTGAAATTTGGTCTCACTGTCAGGTGTGTTTTTCTTGATGGTCTGGACTCCCATCAGGGAGTCTTTAGAAGGTGAGGTGGGATAGGTGCAGATGGCACTGGTGTGTGGTTCTGGGATGATGGTTCTGACGGAGAAAGTTCTCCTTTTTACTGCATATGAAGTGGGGAACAGTCTTACATTGTGGACTTAGTTGGCTCTTGTCACTTGGGATTGTCTCTCCTCAGTGGGAGACAGTGAATTGTGTTTACCAGAGGTAGTTATCTGCATGAAAGGGATTATCTTGGTACTGAGTCAGTACTCTGTCACTTCTGTCAGCTTCCCTCTTCACCTTTGAGAACTAGACAAGTCCTAGGCCCACTGCAGTCCTGATGGCTGCTCTCTTATTGAGAGGACCTGAGATTTCCTACCTGTTTTTGCTGCACTCACATTGTAGGGAATGGGATACTGATTTTTGTCATTACCTGTACTTAGTGATATTCAAAAACAACCTATGTTTAGTAGAACTACTTTGTGACTGTGACTACTGCCCCCTCATGAACTTGTGGAGGGCAGTGCTTGAGGTCACCTAAATATGAAACACCTTGACTGTCACACAAAGGAAGTTGCTTCTTTTCTAGGAAGCTGGTAGTGAGTTAGAGATGTCCCTGCCATGAGTATCTTCCATTTGACTTCCTCTCCTCCACAGCCTTTGCTGCATGTGTTCTGGCAATACACTGGGATGAACTAATGCCATGGTTTGAGGCATGTGGCACTGAGTGTTAAGCAGGGCCTTAGTCTGTGGTTGCAGTGTAAGTGTCTAGTGTGGCTTATTTGTAGCTCTATCTAAACAAATCATGACTGGATGTGTCTCACATCTGTTGGAGGATTTCAGTTGTAGGGAGCTTTGCTTTTCCTCTGTGTGGGTAGGGTTGTAAAATGGTAGCCTGGTTTGCATTTAAGTCTTAATTCTGTTGTGTCTGGGCTTTATTGTGTAGTATCAGTCTCCTTTTGAGATGCCACTTCTTTCTACCTCTTGTTCTATCTTCTAAGTGTGGTTTACCAGGTAAAGAATACTTGTGGATTTGGGTTTTGTCTTCAGCCCTTTGTTCCAGAGTTCACCGAGGCCTTGCCTTTCTTTCAAAACACCAACAAGTGGAAATTTTCTCCTGGTGTTATTGTGGAGAGGAAAACATTGGTACTTGGGATGCTATCTTCAGTTGGGGTAGTGAAATATGCTGTGATTCCAAAATACTTGCTGAAGTTACAAATTACCAATGCAATTTAAAGAAATACAGAGTTTACAAAGTCTTCCTGATCAGAAACATTTGAATTTGACTCATCTCAGTTTCCTCTACTTCTGAGAGATTTATATTTAAAATCCCAGGACTTTGCAGATGAAATTTAACTTTGGGAATCTAAAACTTAGATTAGGTTTAGTGTGCCTGCTGGGCTTTTGCTGTTGCACTGGGAAGATGATTCATGATGCCTGTTGATGGATATCTGGGAGAAGTGAGTGCATTGACCCCCAGGTGTTATTCTTTATAAGAATGAGCTAAAGATATTAGTTTTGTAAAATGTGAAATATCTAGGTGTAGGGAATGTTCTTCTGACTTTTGGATCTCTAGTTACATTTCTTTTTCCACCCCAGACTAAGAACTCCTTAGTTGTCTCCTTTTGCTGCAGCCAACGTTTGCCTTTGCTGTTCAGTTTTGGGGTTTGTTCTGTGCTTTGCTCAGTCATTTTGTATCATCTTTATTGCTTATACAATTGATACATCCAATTAGTAATAAGACTGGAGAAGCTAAACCAAGCTCTGTTTGTATGAAGTGTCTGACACAGCTTACCTTACTCTTAATAAAGTATTTTAATCTGCCTTTGACCAGGTATCCAGCTCACATTGAAGAGATTGATTATGAAGAGGGAAAAGTACTTATCCATTTCAAACGCTGGAACCATAGATATGATGAATGGTTTTGCTGGGACAGTCCTTATTTGCGTCCCTTAGAGAAAATACAGTTAAGAAAAGAAGGATTGCATGAGGAAGAAGGTTGTGCAGTAAGTAGAACTTACAGGACATTTGAGTATGTAGCAGTTTAATGTGCAGTTTCTTTTAAATATTGGAAGGCTGATAATTGTAATGTTTTAATAAGGTTATATGTTTCAGTAATTCTCAGCTGAAGACACTTTTGACTCGTGTCTTGCAGGGCTTTCACATCAATGACCAGGTGCTGGCCTGCTGGTCTGACTGTCGCTTCTATCCGGCCAAAGTCACTTCTGTTAACAAGGATGGTAAGGACTTGTTTCTGGTTTTGTGATGGTTGTTAGTAATATATTTCTAATTGTGTTGGGACCTCTTTGCTTAGGTGGAAAGGTAGTACAGCAGACAGAAGAAAGCTGTGGGAAGTTGTATTTTCAATTGTGTTCGTCTGCCATCAGCTTTTTCAGCCTCTTATCCTGTTAGTGAGATAAAACCTTTCTGCTGGGATATCCAGTCAGTAATTTTTTTAAGTATATATTTGAGAAAAGTTATTCCTTAAGTTTGTTGTCAAGAGATGCATGTAACTGCAATAAAACTAGTGTCAGAGCTGTAAAAGCCCTTTAAAAAGCAGAGGGGATGTGGAGGGGAACCATGAAGGACTTGTTCCAGTGCTGGGCTTACTTTAGATTGACTGTGTTTTAAGATCAAGGAGAAAAAGGCTGTGTAATTATGTATCAGAATATTCCACCAAGAAAATTTTGGAATTTTTTGAGTAAAGTGCATCTAAGGAGCAACTCTGTAAAGATTAGACATGCATCTTTATTCTGACCAGAGTTATTTTGGGTAACTTTGCTGAGTCTCCCTTACTTGGCCTGTGATGGGAGCTCTGCTGTTGAGAGTTCTAATGATGTAGATAAGGCATCTTTTGTCTAGAGCTAAGTATTCAGCTGGAGTATTGGAGCTGGTAGGAAATGCTCTGTTAAATAACTTCTGATCTTTGAACTCATGCTTTATTTTCAAATTTTAGGTACTTACACTGTGAAGTTTTATGATGGTGTAGTTCAGACAGTCAAGAACATTCATGTCAAAGCTTTTTCCAAAGATCAGGTAGGTATTGTGCTTGTGCTGCTAGTGTATTTGAAGATGAACAGTTCAGGTGGCTGGATTTGATGAATTATAAAACATGAAATGAATTAAACACCCTTATTGCTAAAACACAGTATGTCTGAAATGAAGTGTCTTAAAATGAAGAGGTTATGTGAACCTTTGTGGTGTGATTTCCAAAGCTCTTGGGTTCGGGTTCTTTAAGTGCACCTCTTGAACTAAAGAAGTCATTGAGGTTAGTTTATTTATGCCTTAAAAATAAAGAGATGAAAACTGTGGAGGGGGCAGAAACTGTTCCTTTCCAGAGTAACTTCTTAATTGTCCTGAGACTTTTAAGGAACATGGTTATTAATCTTTAACCTCACAACTCTGAGAAAATAAGCTTTTTTAACTATTCCTTGTTCTACTTCTGTGGTTTGGCTGTTCTACCAACCTTCACCTGCTCAGTGTGGTGGGTTCAACCTTCAGCTCATGATGGAAAGTAGTAGTAAATCATATTAAAAAAAAAAAATTTCTCCTGCTTGTGGTGAGAAGGAAGAAATACTGCTTTGTACATTGATTTTCATGTGTGAGCACTCTGTAGGAAAGGCTGACGAGTTCTAGTCTTGAGTACCTTGGTCAAAGCTTCCTAAGTACCTGCTTCAGAATAATTTTCATTACAGGGAGGGTTTAAAAGTTTTAGATCTTTCATCAGCTGTAACCTGTGGTTTTTTGTCATGCCCTCTGCTTTTAGTTTTCTGAAACTTGTTTGAGCAAAGAAATTTACTCTGTCTGCCCAGCACAAGTGTTAAATACAGATTCCAGTAGTGAATTATCAGTGACACAATTTGAATCTGTCACTGTTGTGAGAAGGTGTGCCGTTCCTTGGAGGTCACCAGATTTCTATATCTGCTAGGCTGAGAGGGAAAACTATTTCAGATTTGCCACAAAGTGCCCTTAGTAGCTTTTAAATGGTTATCGAGGTGCCAGGTTGAAGGTTGACTAATACTCACAAGGGAACTACCTGCATAATCTTCATTGCCATGAGAAATGTTTCCACAATGTTTAGCATTAAATAGATGAAGTTGAACAGTCTGAAGAAAGATTTTGGATAAGAAAGCCAAAATATTTTGTGTCTCCTTTGGGGAGTTTCATGTTTCTGCATAGCTCTGGAAAGTTTTTGAAAGGAGCTGAAGGGTTGGGTTTTTTTCTCCTTTTAACCACTGACCAGCTTTCTCAGTCTAAGAGAATCTTTCAGTTATGCTAGAACATTTTTTCTATCCATTAGCATAAAGCAGTATAAAGTGAGTTTCCTAGTGAGCTCTGTTTACACAACAAGTAAAGTTTAAAAAAAAAAATCCTTGAGCCACTGGAGAGCTCAGGATTGGGATATGAGTGTGAGTTCCATGAGTGTAGGTTCAGGTACAGCAGCGTGTTGGACATGGAGGGAAGGTTTCTCCCTCTGTTCTTCAGGAGGGGAGGCTGGAGCCACGAAGGCACACATGGCTCATATCTTAGTAGTTGTTAAGGGAAAAAAAAGACTCCAAACCCACCTGATTCCTCAAGGGAGCATCATAAGCTGATCAGAATTTCTTTAATGAGAGTGTAGAGGGTGTAACAGGCTATACTGAGCAGTGATGGTAAAATGCTAATGACTCCAAACAGTGTGAATGTGCCTTTGCAAGGACATGCAGCTTTTGAGAGATCAGTGACATCAGGAGGTGAGTCAGACATACTGTATTCATGATTCAGTTTCCTGAGAATATTTTGACTAAGATGGCTTATGAGAGTTCCAGTAGCACAGACTGGATTCAAATCAGCTGGTTCTGTGAGCAGCACAAGTGCTGAAACATAGTGCCTGAGGGTTGTTTTTTGAGTTGGTTTTGGTTGGTTGTTTTTTTTTAATAATGCTTGAGTTTCCCCTGAAGCTTCTTCCATAGCTGTGGAGTCTATATAGATGTGGACCTCTAAAAAAGGTGAAAGGCTTTCTTCCCATTTGCCTAGTTGTTTTCATGAAATATGTGGCAGTTCGATTTCACACTTTTAAACAGTGATTTATTTTTGTTTTTATTCAAGTCTGTCCCAAGTATGGTTGAAATAATATAGAGGGTGAAGCAGATTGCATGTTCACCATTTTATTGCATCAATATTATTTCTTAGGGCTATGGTCTGAAAATACCTTTAAAGGTGTCACTTCATGTAAGCCACGTATAGACAGGAAGATTGGGGTGGGAAGAGGCAAGATGTAGTGCAGTACAAGGAGATAGTGAGTTTTAAGTGTATTCTCAGAATTTTTTATAGTTCAAATCAGCTGTCTGCTTTCTTTCCCCAAAGAATTGTCAAGGTATTTAGCCTTTGCTGTCCTCTGATCCTGGTTCCAAGCTGAAGCTTCTTGTGCCCTGCAGAACTTTGTCTGGAAAGGAGCATGGTTGCTCCTTAATGCTTCAAGTTATTAGGCAACAGGAAGAGAGAAGGTGGTTGAACTAAAGGCAGTGTTGGCACGTGACCAAATAGAAATTATTAATCCAGGTGCAAAGCTAGCAGGTTTATGTTCATCTGGGACAGCCTGTAGTAGGATCATTGGAAGGGGAAAAAATTAAAATCAGTGTATATCATCCTCTCCCTTCCCAGTGATGTTAATAGGAAACCTGATCACAAAAAGGGAAGGACATGAAGGAGCAGTGAGCTGTTGGTACAGGGTGTTCTTCCTGGTCCAGTGTTATCTAATGAGAGCCCTGAGGAAATGAGGTGGCAGTTGAATGTTGCATCAGTAGTGTGCTGCCCAGGGACTGTTAAGGATTTTCATGTCCTCTCATGCTGAACACAGATTACAAAAAAGTTCCAAATTTTGGGTTTCAGTTTAAATGTGTGAATTCTAACATCACATGGTTCCTGATGACTTTGGTGATTGCAGTTGCTTTACATGACTCTGCCTGGCAATTTTAGCAGCAATTTTTTAGCAAGCTAACTGCAGGTCTGTTTTGAGTGAGACTCTTCTGTGAAAGGAAAGCATTTTGCACATCCAAGTGATTGAGCTGTTTGCCCTTTTCTGTGCTCTGGACTCCCACTCCTTCTGCAGTGTCCCAAGTAGACTTCAAACAGTACTGCACAAGCCAGTAGGGACTCAACCTGCACCCGAGAACAAAGGAACAGCAAGTCTCTTCTGCCCCTGAATTGTGCAGGATGGATGTGTTGCACTGTGCTCTTGCTTTGTCCTGTTGGCATTTCACCAGCTCACGTGGCTCTGAGTTTTAACAGGGGTTGCAGTAGAACATGTACTTTCATCCTTTGAAAAACGGGACAAGGATGCAGGACTGCTCAATACAAAGGAGAGGGGTGACCTCAGACTGCAATAAGTTGATTTTATGTCATTCTCTTTGTCTAGAATATTGTGGGTGATGCTAAGCCTAAGGAAAGAGGTAATGAAATTCCGTCATCTCCTGAAAACCGGGAGAAATTTAAAGAGCAGAGGAAAGCAGCAGGTAACGCAAAGAAAGACGAAGATGAAAAGACATTAAAGACTGAGAAACGAGTTAAGCAACCTGATAAAGAGGGAAAATTTATAGTCATCTCGGAAAAAGGCAAGGTCTCAGAAAAGAATATATCTAAGAATGGAAAAGAAGATAAAGAGAATATATCAGAGAATGATATGGAATATTCAGTAGATACACAAATTGAGAAGAAGCCTGAGAATGACAATGTGAAGAGTCCACAGGAAAACACAAAAGAAACTAAACGAAAGCGTGGCAGACCACCAATAACACCTCCAACAGGTATGTAGCTAAGGTTAAATGTTTAGGCCATATGTCAGAACATTTCTAAACTTACCTACAGGAATAAGTGTCTTGCTCTTTCACAGCCTACATCTCTAGAAACTTTTAAAAAAATTTAAGCTCCTCTTTGTTCAGGACAGCTGAGAGCATACTTTTCAGGTTTGGAGCCTCAGTGGCTTCATCAGAGATTAGATTTAGGCAGGTAACCTTCATGTATTATAAAGCCTGTATTATGTATATATGCCTGCAGTAGGACTAAATGCTATTGTGTGGGCAGAAAACGAGGTGAAGCTGTATTTCTGCAGGTCCAGTATTTTAGGTTGTAAGGCTTTGGAATTTGTGTTAATGTTTCAGAGCTTCATATCCAGTCGATTTTTCTTCTCTATCTGAACAGAGCCAAGTTCCCAGACGCTGCAGCCCATAACTTTGGAGTTAAGACGTCGGAAAATCCCTAAAGGAGGTGATGTTCCAGCAAAGCGTCCCAGGATTGAAAAAAACCTGTGTGAGTGTTTTCTGGTACTCCGCTCTCACACTATTTATATATATAAAGGTCTTCAAGCTTGAGGGATGGGGGAGCGGGAAAAGTCTGTAATATTAACCTTGAACTCTGATAGATGCATTGACTGAAATTCAACACCTGTTTTTCTTGTATTGGCCATTCATATGTGGCATCATCATGTTGGAATTCCCTCCTAAATCTTGGAAGTTGGGTTTGGATAAAGGAGGCATCAGCTGTGAGCCTTGATAAAGAAGTTCACAGACATAGGGGAGGCAGTGATTATATTGCCTCCAATATATAGAAGGTTATAAAAGCCTTAAAAGTTGTAGAAACTCCTTAGTTAATAGATGCAGGATTTACCACATTGTTTAGCAAAGGCACTTTAATACTACATAAATATTCATGTCACTGCAGCCAAATAGCTTTCTGCTTTATCTTAGTGTATTGTGTGTTGAGGTTGAAGAGCTTGAGTGTGGTGATGAGGAAAGAAAATTATATTCTCTGTAGTAGTCTCAGGACCAAATTGGTGAAGATCTGAAGAAAGCTCTTTCCCTTCCTTAGGACCACAGAGTCTTAAAACTTCAGTGTGTGTACATTATCCAGCTTGGGGTCACAGTTGTTTGTGTATCTGAATTATCATCGAACTCTTGCTGTTACTTATGTCTCTGGTACAGCTGCTGTTCAGAACAGTGTTGTACCACATGCTGGTTGTATTTGTACTTCAATTCTGTTACTAGAAGAAAAAAGTTTAGAGCTCTATGTGACAGGCTTTTGCTGTATTTTTGTGCTTATTTATAACTGTTACAATTGTAGCTTTTACAGAGGCTTAATCACCCAGGCTTTTTAGATTTTGCTGTTAACCTCAGTCCTTAAACACACTTGGAAACTGTCACAGAGAGGGGAGAACTTAAGTTTGCTTGTGGGCTATTTAGTAATCCTTTAATTGCATGGTACCATTAAATATGTCTGTTCCAGCTCAGGAAAAATTTAAGAACTCTTCAGATCATGCTGAGAGAGACCAGATCAGGAGACGATCTTCAAGACTCTCATCCAGTATTAGCCATGAGATTTTAAATACGGATCTTGTCACAACTTCTGCAGAAATTCAGCCCTGGAAAGATGCAGTATGTAACCAAAACGAGTCTGAGAAGGGTAAGTGGCTTCCTGGTGTACTCTGGATTTGTGTGGTGAGGTAGTAATCTACTTGTTATAAGCTCTATATTTTCGCTTGCTTTACCTGCAGGCTCTGTATCTGCAATTAAAACCTGATTGCATCAGCAGTGCAGGGAAAACTCACGGAAAGTTTCTCTCTCTCTGCTGTCCTGGTTGCATTTTGCTTTTGATTCCCTCTCCATCAGTAACCCTGGCATTTCCCTTGGGTGGTGGGAGCTTTTCCACTGGAGGGTAACTGATAACTGGCCTTGCAGAAGAATATTTTTCAACCTCCAAAGAAATAGTTTGGTTTGATTGTGGGGGTGTTTTTTTGGTGGGGATAGGGTTGTTTTTGGTTTTTTGTTTGTTTGTTTGGGATTTTTTGGTGTTTGGTTTGTTTTTTGGGATTTTTTTTTTTTGTTTGGCTTGGTTTTTTGTGTGTGGTTTTGTTTCTGGTTTTGTTGGGGGGGGTGTTTTGGTTTGGGTTTTTGTTGGTTTGGTTTGGGATTTTTTTTCTTTTTTTTTTTTTTTTTAGAAAATGCAGGTTATGCTAGTGAAAATGAGGTAATTACAAAGTTTCAACACTTTCAGAATGTTTTATTCTTAGACTTAGTGGAGAGAACACTCCCTTTAGTGCCCTTTTGGGGGAGCTCTGATAGTGGTTTGAGGAGACCTGTCCTATTTTGGACTATAAACAATTCCTTAGCCTCTGTGTTTCTGGGAGCTGTAAATGTAGAGAGTTGCTCCAAGGAGCTGTGTTGTGTGTGACTCCAGGAGCAGTCAGAGCATGGATGGGGATCGTTCTCCATGTGAGGTGATGAACACCCCCCGTGTTCTGCAGTATGATTTTGTGTGCATTTTACTCAGTGGAAATCCTTCTCTTATTCCAGCCCAGTTAGAAATTCCTGTTGAACCTGACCAAAGTTTCAGTGAACAAGGATCACCTGGAAACACCTCACAAAGTGCAGCACTTGGTACAGATGCCAGTTTACAGGAAGGAAAAGCAGAAGACACTGAGTGTTCCTCTGTTACTGTCAGAAGTCAAGAACCTTCTGCTGCTACAGGTTCAGATTTTTCATATTTAATATTGGTGCATTTCTTAAGGCAACTGATGCCAGGTGTTTTGTGCTTGTACAAGTGTTACTAACAAAAACTGTGCATTCTTGCAATGTTAGCGTTGGTAGAAAATGTGTATTTTTATTCCTTATGGACTTGGTTTTAATCTTGTGCTTTGGCGATGGACAGTGATCTTCTTAAAAGTGGAAATCATAATTTCTAAATGACTGGGTGTAATATTTTCAGCATGAGTGATGAAGGTAACAAATGCTTGTTTCCAGTGTTTGGAACTCTGGATTAAGTTGGACTAGCATCTTAAAAGATCAGGTTCTTTTATCCTTTTCGTGCTGCAGGTATGTGGTAACGTTGCTGTTACTGCTGTCTGGGAATCCTGATTGTGCATTTTTATATCCTTATGTTTAGACTATTTAGATGCTTTAGTGCAAATTTATGAAATAGTTCAAACATTTCAGTGTCTGTCTTAATAATATATATATATATATTCTATTTTCTCTTACCTGGGAGTGTTCCTACCTTGCTTTTTCAAATTAAAATTTCCTATGCAGATAGTACACTGTGTCAAAATGTGGTGCTGTCCTGTGATTATTTCTCATAACTTTAATCCTTGGATCTACAGCTAAGTGGGAAAACTTGAACTACAGATTTCCTAGTTTCTGCTTTATCAAAAAAGCTTGAATTTTAAATGGAACAGAGCATTTGGAGAGATTTACAGTTGCTCAGCATTGCTAGAGTAATGTCTGTGTGCAAGCTTCCCTCCTGTTTGATTATTTCAAATTCCCTGCTGCTTGCACATACCCTCTTCCACTGCCTCTGGGGGAACTGCACAAGTGGGGTGTCCTCTCCCTTTCCACTCGTGTGCACCCTCAGTGCAGGAAGGAACCCCCCTCTTTCCTTTTGCTCAGGTTGGATGTGTAAATGGTCTTTTACTATTTAGAACTCTTTTGATGTTGGTCTCCTTCAGCTGTTGCTGAGCATTTGTAATTTGGGCTTAGACTCTGGAGAGTTCCAGCTGAATGTGTAACCCCTGTGTGTGTGGTGTCAGTCCCACTAATGGGGGTGTGGGATGTGGCCTTCTCCTGAGCCTGCTTCAGGAGGTACGAGCAGGAAGGCTGTGGGAGCAGAGCTGGGCTCACACCTACCCAAGGGCTCTGATAGAGCTTGTGCACTCTTGTTCCTGGCATTCCTGTCAGGACTTGAGCAAGCTGGATTAATTTAGGAATATGCACTCACATTGAATTCTGACTTGAAGTTCAACATGGTGGTGGTATGTACAACTCCACACTCCTGAGCATGGATTTTGTTTTATTTAATTAAAGCCATCTCATGTACGGTTATAAATGGCAAACATGCACCTGGGTGAACATCCAGATGTGACAAGCAGTTGTTTTTGTTGGAGAGAACTTGTAAGGATGGGGAATAAAAACTGTACTGGGTCTTCTTGAGTAAATACTGTCACCTGAAATCAAAGTACAAAAATCTACATTTCCATACTTAATCAACATTAAAAATGTTATGGACAAGCAGTTTATTGAGACGAGTTTTAAAATACATCGATTCTATCATGGATAAATGCTTTGTAGTTAAATGTGGATCTGTGTTTCTCTCCCCGTGCTCTGCCTTGCTCATGGGATCAGAGCAGTCCCTCCAGTGCTGAGGAGCTGCCCGATGGGGACAGCAGGGATCAGAGCAGTCCCTCCAGTGCTGAGGAGCTGCCTGATGGGGACAGCAGGGATCAGAGCAGTCCCTCCAGTGCTGAGGAGCTGCCTGATGGGGCACAGCAGGCCTTGCTCTTGCACCGGCTACTGGGGAGGGGTGTGGAGAGGCCTCTGGGTAGGCTCTGAAAATGCCTCCAAAAATCTCCTGTGGCTTCCTGCCCTTGTGGAAGGGGTGGTTGTGTTACAGAGCCTGGGCATGTTGTCCTAAAAATATCTGGTGTTGGAGGCTGAGAGCTGGGTTCACTCCTGCTGCGGGTGATTGTGAAGGGAGCAGGTATGCAGGGCTCCAGATAGAATAACTGTATGTCAGACAGTTATGCTTGTTATGCACTCAGTCTGCCCTGTGTATTAAACTGATTTTGGGGCTTGGGAAGGGAAGAAGTGCAGGTGGAAAATGGGGTGTTTATTGCATGCAAGATTCCCACAAAATACAGCATGGAAGTTCAGGTCAGCAAGAGCTTCTGATACACAGAACAAGTGCAATATTGTAACCCAGTACTAACGTTTTTATTTGTCTGTAGGCTTTAATTCTAGTCACTTGATGAGAATTCATTCTCTTCCTAGGAAATTAGGAAAATACTGCAAAACACAATAACATTAATAACCTTTATTTTCTTCAGTGTGATATGTTAGGGTTGTTAGCGAGTAATGCACCCTGCTAGTACTAGTTTTACCCTGCATGATTTATAGGAAGAATGTAATTTTTATAGCATTTGAATATCAGGAATTTTTAAATACAAAAGCGTTCTTTTTTAAGGGTGTTTTTTCAGTGACTGGTTGGTAGATGACTCAAGATTCATAGTAGTTGCCAAGATAACAGCACACACAATCTGGAATCCTTTTATGATTGTATGTTTTAAAATGTGTATGTTGGTAATGTGTTCTGAAAGGGCAGTACAGCATTTCTTGTCGAAACTTAAGCTCCTTTTAAAATTTTTTCAACAAAATTCTGATTAATGTACTTGAAGATAAAAATCCTGTTGTACTGGCTTTTGGCACCTCTAAGGACAAGGGACCAGACAGGGTGATCAGAATTTAGCTAAATCAAGTTGTCTTCCAGAAAGCTGGTGACAGTCTGGTGGCAAATCTTTGCAGCCAGTTAAAGCTCTGTTTCATATATCTGAAAACAGACTTACAAGCACTGTACAGTAGCTGTGAGTTTACTCTTACAAACTGATTGGACTTTAAAGGTGAGCTGCCTTTGCTTTGCACAGATCTGCTATTGTGTTTGTAGTTGTATTTCCCAGCACTCTTAAAATTACTTCTTTATTTGCATAGCCATGCATTGGGGATTCCATTTGCCTTATGCTTACACCTGTTTTTCTAATTTTGTTGCTCTTAGCTTTGGTTTCATTTAGGAGAAGCATCCATTTGAGAGAGCTGCTGTTTTCCTGCAGCTCACCTGGGTAGGCTTTGATCCCTTCAAGGGAGGGTAGAAGTTGTCACTTGGAGCTTGCCAATGTGGTAGGTAAATAAGTCCTTCCTGCCTTGCTCACTTAAAGCTACTTACAATGAGGCACCACAATCTGGTCCCAGTGTTTCAGTTACACCAAACTGCAGGTAGAGCCTTTACCTCCTCCCACCTGGCTCCTGTAAAGGTACATGGAGGGGCACATGGTGCACTGCACACTCACACCCTCACTGTGCAGCACAGGCTTCCCTGCTTTTATTGATACCAGTTTAGTTCCAGCACAGGGAGAAAATAGTGAGTGGAGGGTCATGGGAAATACTGCCGTGAGTAGTTCTTGCATCACCAAGTAGTGTTACAAGCTCAAGAAATCATGCCTTTATAAATGTGACTATTGATGCTGTATGTATTTCTTACACCAGGCATCTCCTTGTATGGATTCTGGATGCACTGGAAATGCTTGGAAGCTGTCCTTACCTAAAATAGTTTGAGAAGACCAATTAAGCAAGATGGTTTTTGTTTCACAACTGAGATCTTGAAAGAAAGAGGTTTTTGAAAATGAAGGAAGAAATATAGTTTGAGAGCTTAAATGATGATCAGGAACGCTTGGTGAGATCAGCAAAAACAAGATTTCAGAAGAAATAAGTTGAAAGAAATAAGTAATTAGTGAGGTGAGAAGTGGTCCAAAGCACAGTGTGAAAACTGTCAGAAAGGTCATGGTAACAATCAGTTGTGAAGATAATGTACCAGAGAATATGTGTCCTGGAGAGACTCAATGTGTTTATTTTAAGAGCAAGTGAAGAAATAATTTGATCTTCATGTAGTATGTCTTTGGAGACCAGAAAATAGAGACTGGAAGTCTCCTCAGTTTAACAGGCAATTGTATGTGGAGATCTAGTGGCTTGAAACTGCAGCCAGGCCAGCTTTAACTGGGGGAAAATGGGCAGAGTTCTGTGCACTCCTGGCTTGCTGGAGTCGCTTAGCAGGGCACTGCAGGAGATGCTGCAGGATGGCAGACCTTCAATCAAGGTACTGTGCTGCTGCCAAATATTCCTGTCCCAGCAGGAGTCAGGTCAAACAAAGAATGGGTGGTGGGGGAAGAACATCTCTGGTGGACTTGGGAGCTCCACACTGTGTGTTTTACTATGGAGTTAGTGCTCAGTGTGACCCTTGGATCATTCAGCCCTGTGAAAACTGAGGGGTTTCCTCACTGGAACACTGAGGGGATATTTTTGAAAGTTAAAGCAGACACTGATGCTTGACCTTAAGTGTCTATGCTTAATGTTGTAATGGGTAATGGAAAGCCAGATGAAGAGTTTTAATTTTGGTTATAAACATGGAAAAGAAATAGCAGGTGTGAACTTACCATTCACTTTCCTCTGTGCTCAGGGAAAACACCTACTGAGCTCCTCTGAAAAGGCAAGTGCCTGAAAATCTGAAGATAACACAGCAAAACTTTCTCTCTGTAGAAACCAGTTTTAGTAGCATGTGTTGTGAGCAAAAATTCCGTTTGTAAGGATGGCAGCTGCCCCTTTGGGTGTTGGTGTAGGAAGTGATTTCCACAGCACTCAACTGGGTGCGTTGGCTCCCCAGAGGCTTCCCTGGGTGGGGAAGTTGGGTATCAGCTGTCTGCTGTGCCCAGGTGACAGGGAGTTCTATTGTGTTACTTGTAGAGAAGGAAAATGCCTCCAAATGTGGTGGTGATGGGAATAAATTAAGCAACTTCAAATTGTGTGGGATTTTCTGCATTTTTATTACTCTAAAGACATTCCTTTGGCATGTCGCAGTTAGCTTCTTGTCTGCTTTCATTCCCCCTGCCCCATACCTTTGTTATCTCTTATTTCTAAGCTTCAGCTGACATGATCCTGTCCTCTCTTCTAACCTGTAGCTGATCAGTTAAAAGTCATTCCCTGTGTCTTTCTCCAGAGTTTGTCCAGCTCAGTGAAGGGGCAGTGCTCTGAGCTGGGATGCAGGGCCTCATCCCGACATTGTGTGGTGGTACAGCAGTTTCCCTTGTCATCCCTGTAATGGTTTTTTGCTGTCTTTGGACCCCATTACTCCCTTCTGCTGCAGTTACGTTTTCCTACCTTCGTGTTAGTTATTAAATAGTAACAAGTTCTCAGCATTCATAGTCCTGAATGCTGGTTTTTAGCTTTACAGTCAAGAGAACCCTTCTGTGTTTGCTTTCACTAAGCCCACAGCCACTGCACTGAGCCTCCATGAAATACTTTTTCCGTCTTTCTGAATGCAGCTTTTGATGGTCTGCAGCATATTTTGATTTTGGTTTGGCAAACTTTGTCATTCTGCAAGTGTGATTCAGTAGTCTGGCTTTGCTGCAGTCCTGCTGATGTCTCTGTCAGCACATTCTTAACATGACTATGCCACAGTGTCTTCCTCCTGCTCATTGCTGCTGTGAAACCCCCAAAAGCAGTGCCTTCGTTTGTACTGTTTCCTTCTGTAGAGTCACTGAGTGTTCTGTCATCCAGCCTGGTGTGCATGAGTTCACCTCCCTGTACATCAGCCTCTGTGGTGTCAGTGCTGCTTGTGTTTTCTCTGTGTTCCAGTTTTGTTTCTTTGTCGAGCCTTGTCCTTCAGTGCTGAGTGTGCCTCAGGCACAGCTGTCTTGGTGCCTCTGCACTGGGACATAACCTTTGTCTGCAGCTCAGTGACACCGTTTTTGTTGCTGCATGCCAAAAACCTGTAAACAAACTGTCCTGTGTTTTCATCCCAGGATTGTATTGACACTACCTTTAACACTCCCATTCGATGCCTTCCTGCATATGTGCACTTGTAGAAAATCTTATTCTTGTTCATAATGTTTCTGGGTCCTTTTATCCCTTGTTTTCAACTACTTCTGGTGCAATGTCTTGATTTTCATTCGTGCTCAGTCACTGTTGCTACTTCTGGATCTTACCTTTAAACACTTCTTGCTTAATCCTGCAAGTTGAAAATACATATAAATATGGAAATAATATTTTAGTACTGGCAAAACAAATTCAAAAATTGTATTTGGAAGCTGTTTTTTTAGAAATGACACCTTTTTGAAATTGTCTCCTAGCTGGAGAGGGATTTTGTGCTAGTGTGTGTATTAGTGAGGGATAATTGCATAGAGCTCTTTATATCTGAATGTTTCCTGATTTTTACCTCTCCCGTGTTGTATTGTGTACAGATAGTGGTGACAGTAATCTGATTTAGTTCAAAATGTTTCTTTTGTATGTTTCTTAGCAAAAACATGAATTAAAAGTTTCTGAAATGGTAAAACAGGAACTAGGAGTTTACCAGGTCAATTTAGATACAGCCCCAAGTTGCATGGCAGTGCTCTGTAGAATAGGTGCCTTAAAATGTTCTTCTGTTTGAGCCTGAAAACTTTCCTTGCTATTTTTGAGAAACTAGGTAACTATAGCTCATAGGGAATGTTTTGTAACAGATGCAGGCAGTTTTCCTTTTGCTTAGTTTCATGCTTTCATTGCTGCTTCAAAATTGAAATAAATTTCAATTTTACTTTAAAAAATGTTTTTCTGACATATTGCTTCCATTGTCCTTGGAAATAGCCAGGCTGCAGGGGTGGGAGCCAGAAAGCTGTAGCGAGGTAATGGTTAGCAGAGAAGCAAAACTGTTTTCCTTGGAAAGTGCTTTCACCAAAGGTGTGAATAGTTATAAACAATTAAATAAATACTTTATAGAACATTACTTAGAGACATAATCTCTGTGTGATTCAGTCTTTTATCTGAAGGAGCACTTATACACTGGTATCAGCTGTTGGGCAAGGAACTCAGGGAACCAAAATGTTGTTTTCTAACAGTAACTTACTCATAAAAACACTGACTCCGTGCCAACCAATTTTTAAGAGCAGTGTAGGCCAGAGTTTTCCCTTTAAAGCTATTGACCTTAAAGGCAGATAAAGCATTAACATTTTATTTTTAGCATTTCATGGCTAATATGTTTGAATGCATGCTTACTCTAACTTTTTTTGATGTTTTAAGTTTAGGAAACCATTTGATAAATATAGCAAATGCATGGGGGAATTTATCTGTTTTGTTCTTACAGTAACAAAACCTTGTAGGAGAACAGACTTTCTTGCATCAAAAAAAGCTGCAACTGTTGACCAGGATCACAAGTTTAGATGCAAGTTCTTGGACTGTTCAAAATCCTTCCGCAAAGCCAAGTTATTGCATTATCACATGAAATACTTTCATGGAGTGGAGAAGGCTGCAGAATCACAGCAGAACCCTGTAAAAAGAAATATTCAAACCAGAGCTTCTTTGGCTTCTGAAAAAGCTAATCAAGAAAGGTCAAAAAGAGGACGGAGCACAGCTGGTTCACTGTGTAAGTATGGTGCTGATCTCTTCCTTTTTTTTAAACAGCAGCAGGCAGGACAAGTGGAAAAGAACAGAAACAGATTTTCTTTTGGGCTGAAGGAGTCTTTCTAGGACTCAGTCTTAGCATTTTTCTGTGTGGAGAAGAAATATGTGTGCCCATGGTGTTTTAGAGAAGATAATACTGAAGAAATTCCCTTCTCTAGAAATATGGATCATGTTCTGGTAAAGAACTCACTATGCATCTTCTCTTACTTTTTTTGTAGCAACTCACACCTTAAACCTCTGTTCCTTTTTAAAAAATACAATTCCCTGAGTTTCTGACTTGATTTCTGTTTCTCTCCTGGCTTGAGAAATAGTATTGGTTGAAGACTTCTGTCCTTTTCTGTATTAGGGAAGATGTCTGGGTAACTCCAGTTCTGTCCTATTTCTTCCTTGGTCTTTACATTTCATGGGCTGCCTTCAAGCATGTGCCTGGCTAGAAATCCAGTTCCAGATCCGAAGTATTTACTGTTCTGTGGGCTGAAAAGTCCTAGTATTTAACAAATGCAGTTGTTTCAGATGGGCTTGAAAAAGATCCTCACACAACATATGGGTAATGGAAAGGAATAAAAACTTAATAGTTAGCAAAAAAACCCCAAACACATTCTTTTTTTGTTTGTTTGTAAGTTATAACCTTTTCAGTTTGCAAAATCACATTCGCTTCTGCTTCCCCTCATTCTCTGAAGCACTTTCTGCTCAGTGCCTGGCATGACACTGGCATGGCACTGTAGGTCCAGTGTGAGCTGCAGTGGGATTGCTGATAACCTGGGCAGACTTTGCTCTTGTGGACTGATGTCTCTTTGTACTGCGAGCCCATAAAATAGTCATGTCTTCTCTCTTTTCATTCAGCCTTTCTTATAAAATCCAGCTTTCTCCTTGCTGAATTCCCCAGTGTCTTTGTCTTTGCATTTGATCTTTCATTAATATTCTGTTTAAGAATTTCAATCTTGCAAGTTGCTTACAGAGCTCCAGCTCACCACAGCAGAAGATACCTTGTCTCACATTGCTTCATGGCTGCTTTTCTTAGGAGTCCAGAAAACAATTTTTCACTTGAGGCGCAACTGCCTGTTCCTAAAGAGATCAGTGAAACTTTACATACTTGTTATTACATGTAACCCCCAAATACTTCTGTAAGTTTAAATCCTACAAAGGCATAAGATTGGATTAGGTAGAGATAGTTTTCTTTACATATATTAGGATGTGATGGCTTTGCATGTGTTGTACTGTGCCCAAATAGTGCCTTGAGGAACACACCTGAGACCAGCAGTGTGAACACTGGCTGCTGACAAGTGCACAGGGATCAAAACAGGCTTTGTGCATCTCATGTGCTTCTCCATTACCAGACTTCTGTTAGGCTCTTTCTAACTCCATAATTATTTTGATTTGTGAAGTAGTTTTCCTGTGGTTGTCTTGGATGTACTGACTAGTGACTCAAGATCTTGACCCTTCCATTTATCCTTTCCAAGTGCACACTGTTGCTTTGGTGTCATCATCTCATCATAATTCCTTGTGGTGTTGAGATGTAACTGTATTTGCTTATTTTAAGCCCCCACCGCTCTCATTCCCCTTTTGTGGATAGATGCTTTTCACCTGGATCATCATTCCATGATGTGCTTCATAGGATGTCCCTGCTCACAGCCCCTGGGGTGTGCTGACAGCTGCTGAACAGCACATCGAAGTGGAAGGTGGGCTGTAAAGTTCTCCAGTCACCTTCACAGTCAGAGCCTGCTGGTGT
Source organism: Neopelma chrysocephalum (assembly GCF_003984885.1). Taxonomy (NCBI): domain Eukaryota; kingdom Metazoa; phylum Chordata; class Aves; order Passeriformes; family Pipridae; genus Neopelma; species Neopelma chrysocephalum. The sequence continues at coordinate 305,887 of NW_020897948.1, forward strand.
GAAACTACACTGAAGTTTTTCTTGATGAGGAAAAGTAATGTCATTATATATTCGTTACAGCCTGTGTCTGATACTAAGTGCCATTGGTTCGTAACTCTGTGTGTCCTTAATTTCTCTAGTTTTTATTGTGGTACCACACAGTCCAGACCAGAGTTATGGGGGTTATGAGCTCACACTGTTGTATTTGAAGTTCTGTTCTTCTGTCTTAATGGCACATGTAGGAAGCCAAGTCTGCTAAGCAAGACTTTCTGTGTACTGAATGCTTTTATGTCACCTTTTCAAAAGGCTTTTCAGGATGTACTGCTTAGAGTGAAGGCTTTTGAATCCATAATTCAGTCCAGGATGTGGTGGGTCTACTTTTCATCCTTACAATCCTTCTGTGAGCAAAAATTCTCCTGTTCAAAGAGAATATATTTAAATTATTTTACCTTTTGTGTAAATGTCCTTTTCTTGTACTTCACTGTGTTAGGTTGATTTTTAGTGCTTAAGAAAAGGTGAGTATTTCTAACAGATAAAGCTTTAGAAATTATGAGTCTTGTTATTCCATAAGCTTGAAGATGCTCTTGCTTTAGAAGCTTTGTCACACTTAGGTCCTTATTTGACAAGTTTTATTTTAGAGTTCTGAGACTCCTTACTGTTTCTGCTACACATAAAATAAATAAATGGTGGGGGTGGTCTGTTACTAGATGTAAAGTGAAAATACTTATTGCCCCTAAAGTTCTAGAAAAATCTGCAATATTCAGAACAGTAGCAAAACTTTTTCCATGCAGTGCTTAAAATTAGAATTTCAACACATAAAAAAGAAGATGGATGTAAGAAGTCTTCAGTGACCATGTTGTGGCATGTGAGAAGGAGCAACTTAAATATAATTGCTTTGCACTAAAGTGGAGACTGAAATTTTGACATCTGAAATGTAAATTGTGCCACTTGGTGTTGGCATCAAAGTTTGAGTGAGCTGGAAAGGTTAGTGTGGGACTGAGTTGTCCTGTCTCTCCCTTTTTCCAAAGAAGGATCTTGCCTTTGCAGTGGCACATTTGACAGATAGCTCTCTAAGTTCTGTAGTGGCTCTGAACAGAGGGGAAGGAACTACCATTGCCTGCTGCTTGTATTTTATATATGCCTTACAGAATATGCCTGAATCCAGTGACTAGGACTTCAAGGCCACTGGATGTGTTCAGGCAGTACCTCTTTAATTAACCAGGAAGTACTATGAAATCATGATGATGAAGCAGCTCCTCCCTCATGCCCGTGTTACAACACTTACCTCCACAAGTTGCTGCTATTTGGTCTCCAGGAAAGAATTGTTCTCCCAGAGAAGGCTGTTGATTTGGTGTCCCCCTGGACCACAGGAGCTGGAGGTGTTCCTGCCCTCAGCTCTCAGGTCACATCACACCTCAGCAGAGCCACCTCTGGTAAAGAGGAGGGTGAACCCTGCACTGTGTGTGGGTGTGGGAGCTTCCAAGCAGCATTTTGAGCCTGGGCCGCAGACACTTCTCACTTCTCTTTTGTCTTACACAAGAGAGTTGTTTCAGGTTTTGACAGTTCAGATTGAGATTTCTATCAGACTTCTCTCTTGGGAATTGAATGTGGTGGAGTATCTCTGACAGTTTTTGTCAGTTTGTTACTTGCTGATTGCTGTAATAACAAAATGGAGTCAAACTGGATTTCGTGCCTGTATACATTAGGCTTAAGACAGGCTTTTTTCTTTGTGGTCCCTTCTCTTTTGCTGCAGATCCCCTTTGTTTACTATTGAATTATGTCATCACATACTGTGACTTGTGCCCTACAGACACTTATTGTAAACAACATTCTCTGAAGGTACCAGTTTTCTCCTTCAGATATGTCTGTCTGTCCACGTAAAGTACCTGCAAATGGTTATTCTTAATAAAGATTGCTGTTTCTTGACCTAGACCACTCCAAGGGCACGAGGCATGGAATAGCTTCCTTTCATTCTTTCTACCTGCAACTCAGAATTTGAACATCTCAACTTTGAGTTTTTCTGAATTGGTGGCTTTCGTTTTTTAGTAAAATATCTTCATTTTGAGGTTCAGCAAAATGTAGTTCATGCTTTTTGTGTTTTCTGAAATCTGAAAGTCAAAACCTGAGTGCCTGCACAGCTGTTGTGCCCCGTGTCATGCCTTGGTGAGGCTCTCTACTTGATAAGGACTGGAGACTTCTCAGGAGACCCTAACCTCATTAGATGGGAACAAGGAGGGGAGTTGATATCATAGGTGATTTATGTGTTCTTAAAGCTCTTAATAACCACTTAGTAGTGCTGACAGACCTTACACTGCCCCTCAGCACAATTGTTGTAGTAACAGGGACCTCATCAGTTGATACCCGTTTGCTCCTAGGTCATTGTTCAGCTCCCCTGAGGAGTTTTGCTCCTAATGGAAGGTAAAATAAGTTTTGGGACTTCAAAAACGCTGTTCAGTATTAGGCCCTGGTTTGGTGTGTGGATGTGTAACAGTAGCCTCGGTCTGGGAAGATGCTGCCAGTCTTGGCTCTGCTGTGTTCCTTGCCATGAGAAAGAGAAGAAGGGAACAGATCTGCAGTTTGTAATTTGGAGACTGTAGAAAATCTGTCCCTACTGTGGAGTCCATAAAAGGCACTTAGAGAAGGAAAAAGTGTTTTGTCAGTAGGTTTAAATTTTTTTATGTAACTTCATTGTTAGAAAATTCTGCCTATTCAAAGTTAATTACAGTATGTCCTGTTAGTGAATAAATGACTTAATGCATGCATTCTTTAATGAATGCATGTAAAGAGAAAAGGGGCTTTGTCCTTACTCGTATTACTGATGAGATCTGAACTGTGCATGCACAGGGTTGGCAAACTTGCTTTGACAGCTTAAACATCTCAGACATCTGGTTGTTACTGGTAGCTGTTCACAGGTGAACCTCTGGCCTGTAGTGATTGTCAGGTTGATCCTTTAGGGGATTTTTCTGTGTCCTCTGAATTCTGGCTGCCTTTTTGCTAGGCAGTGGGATGTGCACAGTGATCTACAAACACAGGGCTTCTCCTGGCAGCGGCTGAAGATGTGCATGAACACCCTCCTTGTTCTGCAGAATTGCTGATAGTCATTGGCTTATCCTGACAACGCTGTGTTTGGTGTGTGGGGATGGCTGTGAGTCAGGATGAGACGTGGTCTTTCAAATCTTGAATGATATCCAAAATATCATTTGCTGGATATTCTCAGCAAATGATTTCACAGCTGTGGATGGTGAATACTGTCTGATTCACAACACAAGACTGGGAATGCAGTCTCTTTGCTTCCTGGGAATGCTGAGTTACCTTGTGACGTGGGGTCTGACATCAGTGTTCCAGGGGACGTGAAGCTCTTGCCTTGCCTGTCACCAAGCCTTGGTGTGCTTAGGAGTAAGTTCTCCAAAGCTCTGTCTTTGTGGTTTCTGCATGGCTGAGGTGGTTTCGCATCTCAGCTCTGTATTTGTTGATTTCTAAGATCCTTCACTGCTTGTGGGTCATCTCATCCTATGGAAGAGGATAATTCTTCCAGGTTTAGGAAGGAGGCCTGAAACAACTCCATGGGAGAGGGCTGGGGGCAGTTAATCAGGAAGCCTCCTTGTCTCCAGTATCTTGTGTTTAATCTGCTCTGATGTTTAATCACCATGTCACTGTTCAAGAACAGGGAAGGTGTCACTGCCCAGGATGTCAGGAGGCTTTTTGTGCCTTGTCTGACTTCCCTGAGGTGGGACACAGGTGCAGGTGTGTTCATAGGGCCTGCACAGACAGCTTTAGGGAACACATGGGGGTCTCCTATGCACTCCTAATGGGAATCTCTAAGAGTGCAGTCCTGCTGTCACTGCAGCCTCACAGCACAGTTGGCTTGGGACTGGGTGGAGGCAGAGGAGTAGGAAACCTTCTGGAGAGTGAAGGTTGGCTTGGGGAGTGCAGAGGATGGAAGCAGGTGGCACACTCTGCAAGGGGTATTAATGCAGGATGGGGGAGATGTGCAAGTTTTAAAGCCACATGCCTAAATACAAGGTCTTGATTGTGGTTGTTATGAATAATTGCACTTTGTTCTTTAGGGGATAATTTTATAAATTGGCCTGAGTTATACTTGCAAGGAGAGAGGAAAAAGGACACTTAAATGTGGAAGGTTTGCAAGTTTGCATGTCCATGGCATCAGTTTTGATGTTTGCTGTCCCAAAGGTTTAGGATAAATTTCTTTTTTAATCTCATCTTCCCAAATTTAATCACAACTCATAAAATACATTTCACAGTGCTCAGAGGTCTTGTAGACCCTCTAAACTAGACCCTCTAAACTTTTCTATCAGTGGAACAAAGGTGTTTCAAAACTTAATGTGTTTGTGTCAGTTATTGAAAAAAAATACATCCAGTGTATGATAGAGTACCTTGACCTCCCCCAGGACTTTGTTACAGGGGGCTGAAATATCTTAGAAATGTATTAACCTGTGTGTCATAAAAGATAAGACATATTCTTGGCAAAAAAATCTCCTTAAAATTTAGTCTCACAAAGCTAAAGAGACCCCAATGGACACGAAATCCTGTTCTGTTCACCCAGAGCCTGTGTGCTGATCTCAGCCCACAAGAAGCCCAGATGCCTTGTGCTCTTTCCAAGACTGGTGGGATCAAGGTGGCCATGGGGTTCTTAAATGTTAATTCATGAAATTAAGTTGAGCTGTTGGGAGCAGGGAAAGCTAGGAGGCCCGATGAAGGTTGTCTGATTTGTATGGATTTTTTTGTATTGTAATTTTGGGTTTCTCTGGGATGGCATTCTGTAAATATTTTTTACAGACACTTTTGTTGCAGCATGGTAGACAATCAGGAAAGCTGGAAAAGGTCTTGTTTATATGGCTTCTCACCCTCTGCTGCAACAAACTGTTTGCATTTCAGAAAGTTTGTTAGGGCACTGGTGTTCCCAAAGAGATTATGAAGTACTCTAATCTTATTTCTCAGCGACCATGTAATTATGGGGAAAAGTTTTCTGTCTCAACTGATGGTGTCTCGTTCAAACCCTAGTCATGGAAGTCCTCAGAAGAGCAAATTCTGTTATACTCTTTATACTTCTCTTTATACTTATTCCTGCAAGAGAAGTTAGTCCTGTTGCAAATGGGAGGTCATGCATGTACTGTGGTGCTTATCAAGGAGTATCTTCTGGTTTTGGTAATTCTTTCTGGACAAAACCTGCTCCTTTCTACAGTCTTGCAGCTCTTGAGGTAAATAAGCGCCCAGAGAAAGACACCAGTGCCTGGCTGGACAAAAGGCACCTTTTAGAGTCCTGTGTGGAAGTCAGGGTTTTGTTTAATTTCTGTCTTTTGGGACTGCTGTAAAGCAGTAGGGCAGGTGACTAGAAGATAACAGTTTGGTTACAGAAATAGATATGGGTGGCTCCTCTTCTTTTTTTTCTTTTAAGTTCTAATGCATCTTCAGAGTGAGAGGACCAGGGAAGATGTCATCTGATGGCCCTCAGGTTTCTGCATCTTGGACTTCCTTTTGCCTGAAGAGATCCACTTGATCCTGAAAGCTCTGCAATGTGCCTTGTTATTGCTTCAGCTTGAAATGTTGAGCAGGGCAGGGGGCTTGATACCATTTCTTCTCCTAAGTATGTTCTCTGGGACTCTTTTCCTTCTATTTTTAGTCACTTTCAGGTTCTACTCAGAATTATTTAATTAGAGGTGTCCAAGAGGCATGTTAATCTTCAGACAAGAAGGAGGTTACCTTACGTATCCACTGAACTTTTGAGGTGCTTGTGATGATAGAATGGGACATTTTGATGGAAGTCAGCAAACTGTCACCTTGGCTGCTGGGTCTCACTGACTTATTAATACTGAATATTGTACTCCAAAATGTCAGTGTACTGCTCTGGTTTAGTCTGCTGTACTACTTGCCTTGCAGCCTTAGCTTTTACCATCTTCCTCACTCTTTTTTCATGTCCAGGAGTTGTTCAGGAGGAGTTGCTACCTGGAGTTAGGAGAAGGAAACTGACTTGATTTAAATAATAACAAGTGGAATCTCAGGTGAAGCCATTTCAGTATCTCATGATTTTTATGAATTTTAGGTAGTGATCCTGAATTCTTACATCTCACTCTTACTTGAAACACTGTTGTTTCAGTAGTATGTATTTTAAAACTGCTCTTCCTTATATGTGCAGAGCTGCTTTATGGCACTTTTGTGTGCCTCCTTACAAAGCTCACTTTGAGGACAGGCTGTGGTTCCTCAAACTAAAATAACAGGGCTCCTTTTCTCTTGGAGAAACTAATAAAAATGACCTGACCCATATCTCTGCCAAACGGAACTGTTTCTCTTTCCCCTTTTCTTTGAAGTCGCAGTATTTCTGAAAGAACAGAGCTTTGGGGAATGCATGTGCATCCACTGTTTCTTTTTGAAGGGAAAAAACCCTCAACAAACCAAACAAGAGCACTGGAGGTTTGAGCCTTTCAGTCAGGGCTAGGACTGAGCTGAGCAGTGTCTGATCAGAAACGCTCCCCATGGACTGCCAGAGCTGCTGCTGCTGAACTAGACTGACTTTTGAAAGTATTTAAAGCTTGGACTTGGTCTTTGTTCTCTTTGTAGATGCTCCTCTACACATAGCCCTAAGGAGTACCCCATATAGAGATGAAAAAATAGAAAAGAGAAGAACTTCAACTCCTGTAAGTGCATTAAATAGTCACCGCCATTCTCTTAGAGACCAAACCAGGAACCACATAGCGAGAGCACTGCGGAGGCCTCGGGACAGAGACAGAGTTGGACATGGTACGGCTTGGGGTTTAACATGCAGAGTTAAACTTGGAAAGTCTTGGAAAACTTTTAAGCATTGTAAGGAACTGATAATGTTCATAGCATGTGTTCTGTATACCTGCTTTTAGAGAGAGTAATTTTGTATAAATGTACGTATGAAATGTAAGCAGTGCTGTTTCACTGTCATTTGGTAACTTTTCTTGCTGTCTTCATTGGGGTTTATTCTTCCCAGTCAGTGGGTAATATCTTTAAGATGCAAAAAGTACTTGAAGTATTAAAGGGCATGAAAAGCTTATTGCTTATTTTTACTGTTTGATATGTGGGTCTTAATGCTGTTAAACTCTTGACTGTCCAAAGCATTAAATGTTTGAAGTAATCCTGTACTTATTGAGATACCTAAACTTAAAAGGGGGGGATGTGGTGGGCATGGGGCACGGTGACCTGGGGTGTTCTATTTTATTAGGGGTGGTTTTTTTAATAGCATTTGTTATAGTGTGTTTATACTGAAACCTGCTCTAGTACAGGTGGGTGACAGCCATACAGTGGATGGGGGGGATGTGTGTGCACACCATGCACAGAAACAATACATATGTTAAAATACTTTATATGTATATAAATCATATATAAATAATTTCCAGCATACCTCTGGATTTAGTACATGGCCACTGTCAGATATATGGTGGGAATTTGAGTCACAGTGATGAGGAAAACACAAACTCTGAGCTTAGACTTTTCTGTCTATAACAGATGATCTGTGTCCTGGAGATCTTCACCTTTGCTGTCTGTGTGTTGTTCTGTTGATCCATAGCAGTGAGGCAGTGCCTGGCACCTCTCTTTGTGCTCGGGCATCCTTTGCTGCCCACCCTTGTAGGAAGGCCTGACTGAGATCCATCAGTCTCCTCGCTGTTCTGGCTCAGTGGGACACATCTGCCTAGGGAGTGTGGTATTTAAAGATTAGAATGAACTTTCACATGGTGGAGGATGATGAGTACTCATCCTGCTCCTCATGAACCTCTGCCATTCAAGGAAGTTGAAGTCTTATGTTTTTGCAAAAAAACCCCAAAGCTTTTAAAAATGTAGTTATTGAAAATGTAGCTTCATTTTTAGGATTATATAAGGCAGTTTATCATTCTGTTTGATCACACAAACCTGTGAGGATGCTCCTGACCTAGACAGTCTCCCTGTCTGGTCTTGGGGCAGTAAGAATTCATTACACTTCAGAGTGGTTGTGAGAAACAGTTTGAGACAACAAGATTCTTCAGTACACAGTTTTTGGAAGGCCCTGGTGTAACACTTGAATATTTATTCTTTGCAGATTTTTTTTTTTCAGGGAGCATGCATTAACTGTGGTGTGCAGTCAGAAGACAGCTGTACACAGAAATTTGCAAATACTTAGATTTTTTCAGATTTTAAGACATACAGGTTAGCTCAAGGGGGAAAAGCATGGAACAAAGTGACAATTTCTGTCATATTTATGATGGATATATTCCCAGTGACTGAGGCAGCTTACTCTGTGCTGTTGGATATCTTAAAACAAATCCAGCGATCTGACCGTGTGAATGTCAGTTCCCAAAAAAAAGGAAGCAAAATTTTCCTGCTTCTGTTAAGCTCAGTTATTCTCTCTTTGCCCTTCTGGAAGAATAAAATGGCAGAACTTCCTTGCATCCCTGTGAGCAGGGAGAAGGGAATGGTACCCAGAGAATCTTGAGCGTTGGAAGAACGGGAGATATGAGGACAGAGGAGAGTAAGAAGGAAGTTGTGCTGACACTTGAATAACCCCCTCAACAGCCATGGAGGGGGGATGAAGATGGCTTTTGTGCTGCCAGTCCTGCTGCCCTTGGAGGACAGGTGACTTGGGGTGGCCAGCTGCCATCAGGGGCAGCAGCTGATGTGGCACTGAGACCATCACTGCCCACGTGCTGGGAGAGGCACAGCGGGGGCAAAGGAGCAGGAGACAATCAAGGACTAAGAGGATGGGGAGGTGTGGGGCTAAAGACTCTCCTGAGCGTGTCTCCTGCATCACAGTTATAAACATGACTGAGATTTGCAGTTTCTCAGCTGTTTGTGCCATAAACACGCAGCCAGTGAATTGGGCAGTTTGCTATTGGTATGTATGAAAGATAATAAATGGGTACTGCTGGTTTGCTTCAAAGTGGTTAGAGACCAACTTAAATGGTTTGTGCGGGAGATTTCTTACAGTATAAAGTGTCTTTAGGTGCTTATTCTGCTATCCATCACCAGAAATTGAAATAAGTTTGTGAATAGGAGGGTGAGTGGCTCAATCAGCCAAGCTCTCTGAGAGCAGAGCCATTCTGAGGTGCAAGGCATCCCTCCAAGCAGGTGTTGATTGCACTGGAGCTGAGTCAGGATAATTTACTTAAAGAGCTGTGTAAGTATCTGGAAATTCTGCTGCAGAGGCCTAAATCTGAAGGACAGAAGTTGTAGACAAAGACTGGGATCTGGAATGCAAGGATTTGTGCCCATGACCTCACAGCACAGTTACGCGGCGCCGCGCGTGCTCCGGTGTCGCGCCTGGAGGATGGACAGGATTGACACTCAAACACATCCCATAAAATAGGATGGAGAACAGATGTTGAGAGAATAGTAATTAAAGCCAGTTGAACTAGTCATTACTCAATTTGCAATGAAAACAAAATATTTGACTGAGGAACTGAACCGAAGTTGGGGGGGGTTGGGGATTTGTTCTTGCCAGGCTTCTGTTACAATGCTACTGAAATGTTCATCCATAATAATTTAGAAAGTGGATATAACAAATCCTTCAGTCTCTTGTTTTTTTATAATTTCTGAAGCATGTAAATAATAAATGGGCACTGCTGTACAGTTGATTTCTCCCAAATGATATTCTAATTTTTTTTATGGGACAGTCAAATTAGAACTTTAAAATTCGCCATTCCAGTTGAGAGCTGAAAATTCTTACAAATACATTTTCTTGGGTTTTTTGTAGTGAAATGGCCTTGATTGTCCAAAGAAATCGTGGAGGTCTTTATAAGTAGAATAAATGTATATATTTAAAAATTAATTTGCAATATTGTCTAATTTTAGGTGTTAAAGAACATGAGAAGAACAAAGAAAGAAAATCCAAAGACTATGGAAGATCCAAGTCAAAGAAAAAGAAAAAAAAGAAAAAGAGATCTAAGCCTGGTAACGCTCATTTTTCTTCTGTAGATGAAAATGGCTCTATTATTTTGTTTTGTTACCCAGTCTAGCTCACTCAAGAGCAGGCATTGCAGTTCAGACTGCTTTCTTCACTAATCTGTTAGCTCTGATTTTATTAACTGGTTAATTTTAAATTGTGGTTGGCAAGATCTGTCCACTTTGAAGTCTGTGGGATCAGGGAATGTGTGTAGCCTGTGTGAGTAGCAGTGGGATGTGAGGGGCAGGTCTCCAGCCAGCAGTGCTTGTGTGCAAGTGCCTGTAAAGCAAAAGCATTTGTACACCTGCTCACCCTGAGGACTAGTTGGGCTGGAAAGGGTGGTCACTTAAAACCTTTCTTGCTTCTGTCAGCAGTGAACGGTGACTGAACAGCTTTAAATGTTCTGTTTCAGACAAGAACTTTCTTGCCTGTGGAAAGCTTGCCCAGCTTCCTGCAGCACTGTGTAGTCCTGGAGCCCCAGCACATTGAATGGGGAGGGGTCAGTGAATGGATGTGCCTGCTGTGGGCCTGCATGGGGCTGTTCCTTCTGTCAGCTTCTCTTGACCACAGATTTCTACTGCTAACACTTCTTACCATTTTACAGGGTATTCCGGCGTTGGGGAAAACACAGATGTCTCACAGGAGCTTTCTCCTGAAAAATCAGTTGTCACAAAATCTATTTCTTCAAATAAATCATCTGCCCACCCGAGCACACCTCTGCACTGTGCTGATTCTGGACAGCACAGGGGAAAATCAAAAGCAAATGGTGAGATGACTCTCCTCTCTGTCTTGCTGGTTATGCCTTTTGTTGCTAGTAAATATGTGATCTGCACTAACATACTTGAAATCTAGTTCTTATGGTGTGAATTTGGCTGTTCTTACACAGCAGTGTGTTTTTCCTTGTCCCTGCCTGACGAAGCTGGACCCATTTTGTTTGCCAGATGATGTTGCTGCTTTTTGCTTTGACTTCACCTTCATATACACGTTAAGACTGTGTTGCCCTTATTTTAGTAATCAGATTAATTTTGCATTTTTTGCAGCACCTTATTAACTCTAAAATAACCATGTTCAAATTTCATAATTACATTTTTCATATTTCGAAAGGTTTCTACAAAGTGAGAGCTCCTTGAAAGTTAAAAATAGATGCTTTGCAAGTTTGCTACAGACTGTGCTGTGTTTGAGAGACCACTGGGTGTGGTGGTGTGTAGTTGTGTGGATACACTGTGATACCCGGTCATAATGACTCTGAGCTTCCTAATGAGGAGCTCTTGGGTAGCTGTTTATTGAGTAGGTGTTTATTGGTGTCTTCACAGTACTTGGTACACAGTTACTCATAAAAATGTGGCTGCTGTGTTCCAGCTTTCATAATCCTAATATCTTGGTCCAAATTACTATTTACTGTCACAAGCTGGTACACTAAAAAAGACAGCAAACATTTTGTTCTCTCTCTTGTTCTTAAAGCTCACAAATTAGAGGAAATAGGAAATGTGTGACAGCTTGATGATATACAAGAATCTTAAATTTCTTATTGTACAACTGCACTGTGGAGGACTATTTGATTATTTTTTTTTGGACACAGCTCTCATTGTTTGGCATTAGGCAAAACTAAAAATTAACTTCAGTTAATTCCACTACATAGGCAAAACAGGAAACATTAAAAACTAGTGAAGTGCATTCGGTGGTAATGTCTTGAAACACATTCTGCAAGTCTGAGCAGTTGTGTTTTCAGACTATATCAACCATAGAACATACAGTAACTTGGCCATCAGTTGCTCAGACTTCTTTTGATCAATTCATAGACATTGAAAGTGGTGGAAAATATTGGTAATGGTTTTTATTTCACCCTTATCACAATTGCTTTGCTGCTTTTTGCATCTGCAGAAGTTGTACCACCAATAAAAGCTGTGCCCAGATGAACAAAGTGTGTTGTAAGTAGAAGTGAAGGTGCTGTGCAGGGTGGCAGTGCAGTGTGCCTGACCTGTCACTCCAGAGCACCTCGGGAGTGTCCCAGCTCAGAGCTGGAATGAGACTTTGCAACTATTGCATTTGGTTCTCAGCCCCTTTATTTGAGAACAGATGTTTCTCCAGAAGATGTAGGTTATACCACAGACTGGTGGCTCTAGTTTTGCATTCTGTGGTTCTGTGAGCTAAGTGATGAAAATAGTTCTACCCACTTCAGGTGAGACCCCACAACCTTACTTAAAAGTGACTGAAGTTTTCATCTTCCACTCCCCTCCAACTCATTAGATTAGTTCCAAATAATTAAAATCCTTGTCTTCTTCCTCCAACCCTCCCATTCTATCCCCGAGGAAGATGCAGACATTGATTAATATTATTGAGGTAAGAATCTCAATTTAACCTGCTCTTTCAGTAAAGATTTTCTTGACAGTTTTATTCAATCCAGAGATGCATTAATGCTTTGGCTAAGTAGTGAGAATGCATTCTGGAAGAATACCTTGGGCTATGCACTGCCCATGAGTTGATCAATGGATCCTAAACAGGAGACTAAATGAAAATAATAATTTCTGAAGCAGGATTAAATTCTGTGTTGGACTCAATGTTTCTGTCACGAAGACATCACTTTGTGAGATTGATTGGTTCATAAAACAGAACCCTCTTACTGCTTTTTGGGAGCTCTACACTAAAAGTGCCAAGTCACAATTCTGCACAAATTGCAGCAACTAGTATGAATGCTATTTGAATGTACAAGTCTGGTTTTGTTTATTATACTTACCTGTCTAAAGAGAGTTTGTGCCTTTGGTTTGAAACACTGTATGCTGAACTTACCATTTTAACAACAGAAGCTGTTAAGTTGGAATATTTTTAAGGAGCTATTAATGAAAATATGAAACTTCATGATGTAGTAACCTTCAATAAAGAGTTAAATTTTGATGTTCCTTAAATGACACTGTGAACTCATACTTTTAGGAATGTATATCTGCATACTTGGGATGAGATCTTGAGGGTCGTTTGACCTTTTTTGTAATCACTTAGGATTTTATGTAACTACTTCTTGTGCAGAGGACGACACCCTGAGTGAGTCATCGATGGACAGCTTGCTCTGGAGTGACGACGACTGCAGTCAGGATGTTGATGTAACCACCAACCCTGATGAAGAAGTTGAAGAAAGTGATTTTGAGATTGTTCGGTGTGTTTGTGAAGTAAAAGAAGAAAATGACTTCATGATTCAGGTATGAATTGGAGGGTAAATGCTCGTGTCAGTGGATACAGTGGAAGGTGTCAGTGGAAAAGCATTTGTTGTTTTGTTTTTTTTTTTCTTCCTGGCAAGAAGCTTGACTGGAACACACAATTCTCCAGATAGGCTGAACAAAAAAAAAGTAATTACTAGAGTGTTTTGCTTTGAAGCAGAGCTGCACTTGTCCATTCTGCAGTAGTTTGCAAATTCTTAGTTCCTAATCTTCATAAGGCCATCTGTCCATTCCACATATAGGTGCTATTTTTAAACCAGCTTCCCAGAAAACTCCGAGCAGCTTCTATTATCTCTTCTGCTTAAGACTGTTGGTAAAAACCTCTTTGGAAGTGCCCTGCCTATTTACTTTTACTTTTTGAGATGTTTGTAAATTGTCAGGAAATAATTCTGTACAGAGCTGCTTTGAACTGTCACACCCAGTTCCTCTCAGTTTCAAATAGTGAAGTCAAACAGATCAGTTCAACTTCATTTTGTTTCTCTAATTAATTTTGCCATTGCTCCTTACACGAGCTGGTCCACATAGCTAATTCCCCATGAGTTTCAGAAGCAGCATTTTTGTAGTTGCCCTTCTGAAGAAATGAGTTTCCTGAAGAAGTCAGTTGGTTTTGGGTGTTTAGGTTTTTTTTGTTTTGCCTTTTTTTTTTAAGCAGCTTCCACTTTCCTGTCTAGATCACCTTTTTCTTGTGTGGGCCTCCAATTCAAAGTGTCAGTAGTGTAGCCTTTAAGGTAATTACTGCATTCTTTTGAGGTTTATTTGTGAAAGGATATGGCATGACACTAACTTCAGAAATATTTTTTTGGCACATGAACCTCACTCCTCATCTGCAGCTTTTGAAGTCCCTTTCCCAGGCATAGTTGCTAACTTCTGCGAGGCTTGAAATCCACTTTACAGAACCCCTTACTGGTACAGTTCCTGGCCTGTTCTGTGAACTGTATTTCTCTTTGGCAGTTTGGAACTAGGAGGGGAGACAGAAACTAAGCTGAACTGGCTTCACAGCCACTGCTGATGTTTTGGTGGACTTTGCTTGAATGGAGGCAGAAAAGTGTTAAGGTGAAGAGGGGAGCACTGTTTAAATTGCAGTGTGAAGAATTCTTGACTTCTGCAACAGAACAGTAGAAACACCTTTTTTGCCCTGAACATCAACGGCCCAATTTTAAAAGTTTTTAATAGTGCTGCCCAATGCAGCTCAGTTTGATGTGTGTCCTTAACAGTGGAGTGGAACAGCTGCCTTGACAGGGGAGTTTTCTCTGGCCTTGCATGTGATTTCATGGAGGTTTGCTGGGGAAGGTGAGATACTTTGTCTCTTAGTGGTGAATTGACTTTGATGCCCACCTTTGTGTTGGTGTTGGATGCTGACCTGCAGGGCAACTGGTTCCTTGTGCATTGGGAGGGGAGGGTGCAGTGATGGGCAGATTGAAGTAAATCTGAGTGTACAGGGGAAAAGGAGTCTGACAGTGGGGAATAAAAGGGGTGAATGTTTACTGAAATGACTTTATACTCCAGACTACCTCTTTGTGTTTTAATTTTCTGGCAAAACTTGGTTCAACACTAGGTCAGCGTTGCAGAATGTAGGGAACTGTGAGCTGGCTCAGGACACAGCCTATGGAAAGCTTTCCTGGAATGTTCTGTGGGTTGCTTCTAAGATTGGCTTTCTAGGTTGAACTAGTTTGGGGTTTTTTTGAGCATCTTGCAAAGTTTTAAACACTTCAGCTGTTTTACAAAAGAATTGGCTGGGAGAGCAGGTTATTCCCTCTGGAAAAGAGATGCAGATGGACAGTGTGGTGAGTACCTGCATTCATTGTGGGGATTGAGGCAGTAGGAATTGGGAAGCAAGGAGGTGGTCACAAGATTTTGAGGGGCTGAGATGGGGGTGTAGGTTAGGTGGCTTGCTTAAGGAAGGAAATGCTGTGCTCCCCACAGCTTTCTGTCAGCCTGTATTTTTGGGGAAAATGTTTTGAACAGTCTGGTTGTCTGTTGATGTAGAAATACCTGACTTTACTCTTTTTAAGAACAGAGCAGTAATACAAAGCAAATCTGCTATGTTATACAACTGTGGAATTATCACAAGGGGAACCTATTTTCAGCTTTTCAGAGGTGGAGTGCCAAGATTGACACTTCCCTTTGGCTTTATAGAGCAAGAATCTGGTGTAGTTGTCATAACTTTATAATTAGGAAAGATTTCTTCCCTATTTTCCACTCACACTTCAATCTGACACTTGGAAAATGAATTCAGAGCTGTCTGCCCTAAGGAACTTGGATTTAGATTGGTCCTTTCTTTCTGAAGATAGGTCACTTTGCTCAGGTATGGGGTTTCAGAAGAATACTGTCCTTCTTTGCACTTTTCTCCCTTGGGGTGTTTATTTTCCCCCTGCTTTATTATTCTGACTGAAATGTGCTGGCACCTGGGGTACCTGCTTGAGCAGGCTGGGTACCCATCTGCCTGGACTTGGGATCAGGAGCAGGGCAGCTTCTTCATGCATGTGGCTGGAGGTTCATTTCTCCCAGGATACATGGATCCCCTCCTCTCTTACAAGAGGGAGAATGGAAAGTCATTTTCTCTTTGAGCTGTGCTCATTTCCATGAATGTGCCAAATTTAGAAATAATGGGGGAAAATGTTAATTTTAAACACAAGCACCTTATTTTCCCTGTAAGATTAGGGACAATTAAGGCTTAATGAAACTCATACACATTTAAAATGGGAGTTGGTTCCATTTAGGTATTTAAACTAATAAACCTCCCCCAGTTCCACTTAGAGATTTTATATAAACTTTCTTTATCCTGAACTTGCCCTAATTAATTGTCTTGAGCAATTTGTGCATTAAGAACGTCATGTAGTGCACCAGGGTGCAGAACTCTGGGTTTGCATTTATGGAAGTACCTGCTTCAGGTAATAGAAGTTAAATCAAGAAAAAGTATAAAAACCCCAATCTATTGTTGGTCAGTGCTCTTTTTCCCAGTCTCTGTAACTCTGGAAGGAGGTTACTAGATTCCATTTCTGGAGCCTGTGTAAAGCAGCTGAGTAGCACTGCCCTGGGTTCCCTCTGGAGGCACAGTACTCCCTTTTCATGGTGAGGCCCAAACCAGTCCAGACAGACTGTCACTGTCCCTTCTTTTTGGTGTTTATACCTAAACATGGATGTGTTTGTGTATGACGTGTATGATGCAGAGAATTCTGGGGCTGGGTTTGGTGGCCTCGAGTGATGGAACTAAATGGACTTGGGATGTTTTTGTTCAGGAATGTGAAAAGCTGCTTTAAATGCATGTCCTTTGTGTTCAGTTATTTCTGTTGTTACTTGAATTTCGATTGAAGTATTTTTGCACAGCACTGCATGTTTTTTCTCTTCCAAATTTCCTACTTGGTGTGCTTTGGATCTCCCTACTACTGCCTGGGCAGGGGTAGCTTCCCTGCAGTGTGTGTGCCAGCAGGAGCCTGGCCAGCCATGCTGTGCAGTAGAACCTGCAGGTAAATGGAGGGACCTGTGCCCTGATGGGGTACATACTTAAATATCAGTTGAGTAAAGTAAAAAAAAGTTGGGATGCTTCACTGGAGTTCTGGGCAAAATTGCTGGAAAATCACAGAGTGCAACCCTGTGCAATATGGCATGATTTATTGGATGCAGGTGTAACTAGAACCAGGAGCTCACTTCTTGTTTTTAGCACACAGTCTGTTTTTCTTAATCCATTTTCTTTGTTTTAGGACACCTTTTTCTGGCTCTAATAATCACCTTTGTGAAAGTAGGATGATGCCTTTTTTGAAAACAACTCCTTATTGCTTTAGGACTGTTCACCCATTTTGTAAGGCAAAACATTGTTGGTCCCACCCTTCAGAAACCTGTTTCTCTACAACCTTTTGCATTCTTTCTTCCCAGGGCTTCTATTTTTCCTCCACCCCTGGGCCACTCATTTAATGCAGTGAAGTATTCAGAACCTGGTTGTCTCTTTCTGTCCCTCCTACCTTGAGGAATGGCAACAGATAAGAAGAGCATTAATAAAAGTGGTGTTGAACACAGATGGGATGTTTAGCAAGTTGGCATCTTTGTAGGTCAGCGAGGAGCAGCAGCTGAGGTTGCTTGCAGTTGCTGATGGGGTGTGTTTTAGCTCATATTGGAATCCTCCACCAACATTAACAAGACCCCTGCATTAGGCTCTTGGCTCATGCTCTAAGAAATAAATCTCACTGCTTGGGAAAACAGTGATTCTGAACTGACATCACAGTTTCAAATCAAAATTGACTTAATATGTGGGGTTTTGTTCCATGTTTCAGTGCTCTGTAGGCTGCAGTCAAATTTTGTCTCCTGTCAAAATAGGGGAGGGGGGAGAAAATAACAGAACAGAACACATGAATATAGGTTTTTTTCCTGCTCTAGAACTGTTTAAGAACAGTGGCTCTAAGAACAGTGGCTCTAAGGCTCTAAGAACAGTGATTGCATTTTCAGTAGTGTAACTGTGCTAAATAGATCCAAACTGTGTCCAGTCTTTGCCAATATAATGCCCCCCCTTGGCAGGATGTTGAAGCTTTTGAAGCTGGTACAGCTGTATCTGCACTGCAGGTTTGTGCTGGCAGAGCTGCCTTTGAAATGGACAAAATGTTAGTGCTACAAGAATCAGTAAAGCATAATATTGGCTAGTCCTGTGTGACATAAGTGTCTCTGGGATTTTGTAACTGAATGTGGTTTACTGTTTGAGGGGGAAGCTTTTTAAATCAGAAAAATAGATCTGTTTTACTGGAAAAAGCTTGATTGCATACTGATTGCTGTCCTGGTTATGTGCACATGCATCCTGTGAAAGATCTTCATCTCCAAAGGGAGTGTTTTTGTACCTTTCAGAATATCTGCTTTCAGTTTTTAATTGTCATTCTCCAGAAATACACATGAAAAATGTCTGGGAAAGGCTCAGATTTTATTGTAATCTGATTCTTTAATGTGTTTGCTTGTCGCTGGAAGGTGGGGTGTGGGTCTTAATACACCTTTTTGTCTTAAAATATGTAGATGCTGTGTCTCTTAATTGATGTATTGAGCTCGTGGCCTTCATTTCTGTTAATGTGCACTTCTTGCCTTTGAACAGTGTGAAGAGTGTCTGTGCTGGCAGCATGGAGTCTGTATGGGTTTGCTGGAAGATAATGTACCTGAGAAATATACCTGCTATATTTGCCAAGATCCTCCAGGTACAGAAATTTAAGATTACAGATCCTTCTTACATATGTAGTACATTTGCTAGTTTTTATATATATATAGCTCAAAGATTAAACTACTTTTTTGCCCATAGCTGTGTCTGTCACTATAGGTAATTTTCTGTTACAGATACTGAAAGTTTAATTTCTGTGAATGTCCATGAGTCAATATTGTGGAATTACAGCTGGACAGGAACAGGAGTGAATGTTTTCACTGTGATGACCATCTGTCACATTTTGCTGTAGTAAGGACTGCCCTGTCTGGCTGTGAAAAATGAGTGTAGAAACACTCAGGAAGCTGAAGCAAAGACTCCCCATGGGCTCATCTCAGGGGATGTGGCTGCAGCTCTTCCCCAACAAGGCTGGGCTTCTGTGTTCTTTCTAATCAGTCAGCACAGGGCTCTGCAGCTCTGGCTCGTGTCATGTGCTGCATCCCCTGAGACAGCCTGTGTATTGGCATTTATCTGGGGGAACACAGTCAGAGGGGATTAAGCAACACTTTCCCTACTCCTAACGATGTATTTTTAAATGTCTTGGTCCACAGCAGGTAAAATTACACTTAGGTGAACATTTTCTGACTTCCTGCTCCATGGATTACAAAGCCTCGATGAAAATGGAAACAGATGAGGTTCTTGCTTGAGTCCATGTTTAAAAATGGCAAGAAAATGGATCTCTGTTGGCCCAGTGAAAAGACCTTTTTGGTTTATATACATAGTTGGATTGTGATCTCAGATTTTTTTGGCTGTTGAAAGATACCAGCTCTTTTGTACCTTAACTCATGGATTTGTGTAGTTGGTTTACTGATGTTTGTACTCACAGCAAGAAAGACATGCCACACTTAAATTTTAAACTATTTCACTGCACAGATAACAGGATATTTAAGGGGTTTTTTTACAGTATCTTGCTTGTAGGATTTTAACCCTTTTTTTTCAAGATATTTTGCTTTGTGTCAACTGAAGTTAGTTTTAAATGTAACTAAAACGCACATGCAAACTGTCATCACACTTGAACATCAGAATGCTTTTGTGCAAAAACTGATTACAGCTTAATTTGCTTAATTAATCATTAACTGTTCCTTTGAAGGTTCTAAAATTTACATTGGGGGAGCCTAATTTTTACCTCTGTTTTCAACAAGGAAAATGTCCAACTTTTTAACTGCACTGGTGGCTTTTCAATTTCAGTGACTCTGCTTTTGGCTTGAAATGAGCTAACAGGCTCTGTGGATCTGCAAAGAAGTGGCTTTTAAAACTGGGCATGGCCATTCAGCAAAATCTTTTTTAGGAGCTTTCCCCAGTCTAAACTGCTGAGATGTGTTACAGCACCACTTATGCTTCTGGAAATAAAAGCAAATTTGGTGTAATTTTGTCTCAAAACTGTACGAACTGCTATTTTACTCAATTCTCTTTGAGTCAAGTGGGATTTTTAAGACATTTGTTAACATTTACCTCTGCTTAATCATGATCAAGATGCTTATGATGTGACTGATTCATTCAAGCTACACCATATACACCTCAAAAGGGAGCAGTTTTTACCTCAGGGTACACATCATCTCAGTTGTTCAGCTGACCATGAAGTTCTAAAAGTCCCCGTTTTATTCTTCTGGACTGAACTTTATTTTCTGTTACAGATGGCAGCTTCTCTAATGCAGAGATAAATGAGGGAGGGCTAATGCAGGTGTGTCAGGAACATCTCCAACGTGGTCCTGACCATCCCTAGGAGAGTTCCTTCCTTCTTCCTACGGTGTGGGCTGAGCTGTTACAGCCTTGAAAATTCCTTCTTCCCTGGCTTGATTTCTGATGCCACTGAACACCCCTGTAGTGCCATCCCTTGGCCTTACTCTTTTCTTTTTTTTAGTTTCTCCTTAACTGCTGAAACCTCCAGTCAGTATTGGCCTGTGTATTGGAGAGCTTTTTGGGGCTGGTTCTCAGTCTGTGCTCCAGCATTGTCCCTGGGCTTGGGGACTTGCTGCCTGGGCTCTATGTAGGGCAGTGACTGTTTTTCAGGGTGCTGAGCTGTCTGCTGAGAACATCTGTTGTAAAAATACATTTTACAGGGTGTGGGGGAGCTTTTGTTGCATATTTGTTTGTGTGTTTGCAATTTAGCAAGCATTTACAGTTCTACTCTTTCCTGCTAATACCATTTTTTGGCAGCTTAAGTTGCTTTTACTGATGCATTTGTCACATTTAACATTTCAATTCAGTTGTTGTTGATACTCCAACCTTTTAAGCTAGAATTACCATAATCAATAGCCTAACTTAGGAGGTTTTTCCATCAGAACCTCATCATTGGTTCCTTTAAAATGTAGTTTTGAATACCTGTACTAATACATGTGTGATGTTTAAAAATAAGACCACTGGGAAAGGAAGTTCATTGCCTTTTTCTGTGTTTTGCTGTCTACAGAGACCTGCATTCAGACCGTAGTTTGTCATAACCATGGTTAGACTACTGCTAAAATATGCCTTTCTCTGCCTCAGCTGCAACTGCTTGTTGCTGGATGTCCTTTGATGGAATTTGGGGTCTGAATGGTTTTACAGTTGGGCAGAGGTTTTTGAGTTCCCACTTTACAAGGTCTTCATTTCTTCAGAGTTTTGTCTGCTTTTATAGGATCTTTAGTGGTGCTGTTGGTAAGAACAAACAAGCTTTTGCAGTGCTTGGAGATAATCAGAATTACTGCCAGTCATGTTAACATACCACAGTTAATGCTTCATTTTAACTCACTCATTACTCTCACTTTAGGTCAGAGGTCCAGCTTAAAGTACTGGTATGAGAAGGAGTGGTTAAGCAACGGTCACATGCATGGCTTAGCATTTTTGGAAGAAAATTATTCCCACCAGAATGCCAAGAAGATCGTGGCCACTCACCAGCTGCTGGGGGACGTGCAGAGAGTGATCGAGGTGCTGCACGGGCTGCAGCTGAAGATGAGCATATTGCAGTAAGCACATTTCAGTGCCTGCTGGCACCTTCTCAGGGGGAATTACATTGCAAGTAGAAAAATAATCACAAATTCAGACTTAGGTTTGTGCTGCTTTGTGGATTTATAACGTAGTTTGAATTGCTGATGTGATCTTGGAAAAGGGCTTGGCTGCTTAAAAGCTATGGGAGTGTGTTGAGTGTCAATTGACCACGTGTATAAAAGGGTTGGGAAAGTAGAAAGAGGGAAAAAATTAATAACAGCAGCTTCTTCTGAAGCACCTAAATAGATTTAAGTAAGAAGGGGAGGATAGGTGTATAACCTGTGGCAACATTCTTACAGCACTTCCCTTCTCCATTCCAGTAAATCTAATCGTAGCTTCTCCATCAGGAATCAGATGTTTTTATTGGGTGTGGTGTGTTGCTCTGCTGCAGTGGGAGAGCAGATGCACCTTCAGCAACCTGCAGGGGTTCATTTCTGTGCACAGCTATATATGAAGAAAGTAATATAATAATTTATATAAATCTTGATTTTTTTTTTTGTATAAAATCAAGGTTTCTGTCTTTTCCTGTTCAAAGTCATCCTTAGGTTGTGATGACTGAAAAAAATTTTTCCTAACTCAAATCCAGCAGTTTTAAATTGATTGAATTCCATTGTTATAATTTATTAGTTGATAAATTGCACAGCAGCAGCTATTTGGAAAGCAAAGCTTTTAGTGCTTTCAGGGTTCTTTAGACCTTTTCCTCTTATCTGTGGTGATGCAGGAGGTCCACTGTGGAAATGCTCAAACAGTGGAATAATGCTTGAAGCAAGAGAGTAGCAATTTTAACATAAGGTTTTGCTTTTCCATTATGAGATCCTGTAGTCAGATCTGTAAGTAATCCCTTCCCTCTTTGGAGACTGGAACATAAATATAAGGCCACTCCTTGGGCCTTTTGTTAAAGAGTGAGACTTCAAATTCTGATTTTCTGATTGTGAATTGAGATTTATGTAGTGCTGAGGTATGGAGCACAGGACAAGTACGTGATGCTTGTTACAGGTTTTGTTCTTTTTCTCTCCCATGCTGAAGTCAGTGTAATGGCCTGGGTTAGTTAAAGGTGAGCTGCAATCCTGTTTGGATCATCTGGTTAAAAGCTTCAGCCCCTGTTTTCTTTGTCATCACATAAATCAGAGACAATTTGAAAAATTACTGAATTAAAAGAATTATTATGTTGTTGATGCAGATCTACCATCTAGAGGAGAGGACATGATTTCACAGCTGCCTGAAATTATTAGGAGAGCATTGCTCAGTGTTTCAAGGAGTTGGCAAAGGATCCAAGGTGACAGTGGCAGTGCTATGGGAGGGAGAACCTTCAGCAGGCAGGAGTTAAAAGGTTACTCAAGTATTAGCTTTTGAATTTCCATCCTTGCGTAACTGGTGCATCATTTTTCAATTCTCTGTCTTCTGTAAAGTTATCCCTTGCTCTTTGCTGAGCAAAATAGTGTCTTTAGGTGGAGCAGAAGAGTGGAGCTAGAGCAGAAAGCTTTGGTGAGTGATCCCCTGGCTCTCAGTTTTGCAGGCATGCCTCAGAGTGGCCAGGGAGATCCATCCTGGCCGTGCCGGCTCTGGAGGCAGAGCTGCTCCTGGGAGGGGTCTGAGCAGGTCCTTGGCAGCTGTGCTGTGCTTCCCTCTGGGAGACATGGAGGAACCTGAGCTGCTGCAGGATGGGTGAGAGAGCAGTTACTTCACAAGTGAGCTGCTCATGTGTTGTTGAGTGCTTTGGTGAGCAGCTGGAAAAGCAGGATCAGCTGAATGGAGTAAGTCCATCCACCTTTGCAAGGAAGCAGAGAGGGGCTTTGGGGCAGCCCCCCCTCTCCGTGCAGCCCAGTGCAGGTGCTGTAGGGTCAGGGTTTGCTCTGCTTTGCTCTCCTTGTGCTGCTGGTTTGATGCCTGACACACACGTGGAAGAACATCACTTACCATGCTCAGTCTAAATTTTTTGTTAGTTGTATCTGTGTAACCTGATATGTATAGTTGTCCCTTCTGCTGGAATAAATAACATATTAGTCAATTTGAAAACAACTAAGATAAAACTTTTTATCAGAATAGGTGGAGGGGACAATGGTATGTTGTTGTACCATACCTTACTAAAAATATCCCAGTTAAAATTAATTTCTGCTGTTCATAAAAAGCAAAATGTTCCATCAAGGGCAACATTGGTGAGAAATTGTATGTGTCTATTTGCAGCTTACTTTTCAATTTTTTTCTTAATGCCAACATTTGGCCTATGTACCACATTATAGAAATGAAAATAGTGAACCTAACAGAACATTGTAGGAACATACACAGTTGAGGTCAGTGAAACTGTTATTTCAGAGTACTTGGGCAATTTTAGTGATTATGATGACTTAGCATGTAGTGGTTCAAATACTCTTACTTGATTGCCTTATGTAATAGGATGGTTTGCTCAGTCACTTTAAATGGGGTGGTGTACTTTTTTTTGTTTGAACAGAAATAAAGAACATCCTGACCTAAAGCTTTGGTGTCATCCGTGGAAGCACATCACAGTGGATGAAAAAATCCATACAAAACACATCATTCACTTTGAGGAAAACTGTTGCAAAGAGGAGACAGCAAGTTATAGAACTTGGAATGGGACAGTTGAGAAGCCCTCAACCATTCCTTCTGTGGAGGAATCTTACATTACAAGTGAACACTGTTACCAGAAGCCCCGGGCCTACTACCCTGCCATAGAGCAGAGGCTGGTTGTGGAAACAAGAGGTTCAGCCATGGATGATGGAGTAAATAGAATAAGGGAAAATGGAGATGATGCCCTGTCAGAGAGATTTGGCTGGAATCTGGACCAAGAAATATGCAAGATGGAAAATGAATCCAAACACAATTACTCTAAGGTATTTGTATTAAAATAGACCTCTCTGCAAAGAGCATGTGTTTGCCTGGCAAAGAGCAAGCCGCTACCTTTTTTAATAGTATTTGATTTGTATTAAGTTTTTTCTTGTGCTGTTAAAGTTACCAGTAAGAGTTAAAATGATAGATGTGATCAACTCCTTCATTTCATATTACAATTAAAAAAACTAGGTTGACTTCTGGACCTCAAGTCACTCAAAAGGTATGGACCATGCATTGTGGTCCACTGGCAGTTCATTGCTGCTTACTTTTATGTGTTAAATATAGAAATAAACACTTGGGTGCTTCTGTTAGTTAGTGGCAATTCATGTGAAATGTGGGCTGAGGAATGTTAGAAACGCTCTGGGAAATGGATGGACCCCCCTCTGCTCTGGAGCCAGGCTGGGAGAGCTGGGGGGGTTCACCTGGAGAAGAGAAGGCTCCAGGGAGACCTGAGAGCCCCTTCCAGTGCCTAAAGGAGCTCCAGGAGAGCTGGAGAGGAACTGGGGACAAGGGATGGAGGGACAGGACAAGGGGAGTGGCTTCCCACTGCCAGAGGGCAGGGATAGATGGGATATTGGTAAGGAATTCTTGGCTGTGAGAGTGGGGAGGCCCTGGCACAGGTTGCCCAGAGAAACTGTGGCTGCCCCATCCCTGGAAGTGTCCAAGGCCAGGTTGGACGGGGCTTGGAGCAACGTGGGACAGTGGAAAGTGTCCCTGGAGAGGGGTTGGACTGGATGACTTTAAAGACCTCTTCCAACCCAAACTATTGTACAATTTTATGATTCTATGAAATACTGAGCTCCCTTTTTTAGGTTAAAGGTGTGGTGAACTTTTATTTCATGCATATGTAAGGTGTAATTTGTTATTTTTGACTTCTCTACCAATCAAGATTGTGTTATGTTTCCCAGAAAAGAAAATATTTTATTTCTTCAGTCTAAAAGAACCATTTTCTACATCTTACCCTATTTCAGCAGAAGGATGAAAAAAGTAGACAGGTAGAATCAACACTGTTGATGGTGTGGTCACCTTTTGTAAAGGGTGCTAATGCTTGTCTTGAGATGCTTCAGTGAGAGTTTTAGTAGAATTGAGATTAGATTCCTTGAGGAAAAATCCCTTCTCGCTGCAGAATTGTTTGCTCTTTAGCTGATCACTGGCAGGTGAAAAACGGCCTCAGTGTTTCCTGGGATGCACAGATTCAGTGCAGAGTCTTCCAGATGGAAGGTGGCAGGGACATAACTACCCATGTGTGTTACCTTCAGCACATCAGATGCTTGTGAAGTGCAGAGAGTAGTTCTTAGCAAAATACCTATAAAAGTATGTCTGTATTTAGATCCTCTTGCCCAATCCAGTTTAACATCAGTGTCTGCTCTGTCTCTCCCCCGCTGCCCTGAGCTGAGCTGAGTGCTCAGCGCGGGGGCCTGGGAAGCCCAGGCAGTTTGGCTCCCCAGCTCTGTTCACTGTAGCAGATCCTCATGTGTGCATCTCTGCCAGGTGAGAGAGGCCGTGTCGAAGAAAGTGTCTCCAGAGGAAGCGATTGAAATGAAACTCATGGAGAAAGGCAAGGAAGGAGTTGTGAACTCGCAGCTGCAGTGGCAGCTCAATCTTCTAGCCCACGTGGAATCTCTGCAAGATGAAGTCATACACAGAATGGATTTCATTGAGAAGGAGCTAGATGGTAAGTAGTATTTAAAAGAATATTTAACTGAGCTACCTGTTCAAAACATGTTAACCACAATTTTATTTCTGCAGACCTACAAAGAGATGGGTGTTTCTTTATCACATTTCCTATAGAAAATAGATACACTGCTGATGTGGGGGGTAGATTTTCAAACAAAGAGCAGAATTTCACGGAACAAGTTCTAGTTAGGTCATCTCTAAATAGCTGCATCAGATGTCTTTTTGCTTTCAGGTTTTTGTCATTTTCCAAAATTCTTCTGTGTATCTGCACTTCCCTGTTACTCGGGGCCTTGCTGGCTGTGTCAGCCCATTCCGGGTGGCTTCGTTGGGGCCCAAGGCTCTTATCCTTTCCTGTCTCTTCCAAATTCTTCATTTAAAGGTTTTTTGAGATTTGTTTTCCTAGTAGTGGAAGACTTCCGAATCCGTTGATCCAGGATAGTTCTTTCTCTCTACATTGTTGAGTCTCACGGTTGGTTGTGCAGTGGTTACAACAGCAGCTTTTCTTTCAGGGGTGCTGGGAATACAATCTTTGCCCAAGTAAGAGCCCTCTCTTTATAAGTAAGGTACTGAAAAGCCGAACAGCTGAAGGGATATTTCAGGTAGTGAAGATCAGTCAGGCCTGTAATCAGTGCCTGTTTCATAAATGAAGCAGCTCTGGGTCCCAAAAGTTGGACTCTCTTATGTGCTGCTGAGCAGGGGGCTGTGCAAGGGATTTCTGCTCTGAGCTGGCATCTCCTCACTGCCAGGCTGGGCAATGCCCACCAGTTCTTCAGCAGGTCCTGCCCCTGGGCTGAACTCACCCGTTGATGTGGGCAGTGGTGGTGGCTGCTCTTGGCAGAGCTTTTCTTTCTGTCTTCAGGGTTTCAGTTTCCATCTGGTGTCAACATCCCATGAACTCATCACAGTTCAACCTGACCACCTTCCTTGTTGGCCTGTTACATTGTCACCTGAGTTGTCTTCCGCTCAGTGGGATTTCTGGTTCTTATTTCCCACTCAGAAGCTTTAGAGCAGGAGTTCATTTTCCTTTTACCCCCATTTGTGTTACCCAGTTCTGTGTTACCCAGTTGTGTTCTGTACTGATAACAGATTTCTTTCATTACCATAGTCCCATCCTTTTGGGATCTTCAGTGGTATCTAATGGTGATCCTGAAGGTACTCTGATGGTATAAACTGTCTGTACCTCAATGTCCTTGCTCTGGAATCGACACAGATCAGAGGATGTTTAGCACCAGATTTCACAATATCTGGTCCTGAGTTTTCCTTTCCTGCTTTTTCCTAGGGGCATCAGCTTCCCCCCCAGCCATTGATACATTTTGTCATGTATCAAAAGTTAATTGGTGTGAGGGGCCTGTTTTTCTGATTTCTCAAATAACCAAATGTGAAAAACATTGCCCACTGCTTTCTTGAGATTCACAAAAGATTAAAGAACTCCTGTTTTGTGACTTCAGATGAGCTGTTTGCTGAGAACTGCAGTAGTGACAGTTGTGGTTTTCTTTGCAGTTTTGGAGAGTTGGCTGGATTACACAGGAGAGCTGGAACCCCCCGAACCCCTGGCTCGACTGCCCCAGCTCAAACACTGTATAAAGCAGCTGATAACGGACCTGGGCAAAGTGCAGCAGATCGCCCTGTGCTGCTCCACGTGAGGCTGGGCAGGGGCACTGCCACTGGGCACGAAGCTGGAGCAGCTCTGGATCTGGACATCACCTTGGCATGCTGGTTGCATGGGATGCAGATTGACTTCAGGGACTTGTGAAGAAGCGTTGTTCAAAGAACAGCTAAAAGGTTATTTTGGGTTTATTAGGCAATTACAACACTGTGGGAGAGGCCATACCCTTGTCTCCAGAGGTTGAATGTCGGTTGATAAATTATACTTAAATTTTCACTCCTTAAAAGTTGCTCACTGAAACGGTAGACACGTTCATCATTAAATTGACTGAAAATTGTGCCACTGAAGAACAGAGTTCCAAGAGCCAAAAATGTTTGGTTGACAGAGGTTGTAAATAACTTTGCATAGTTTAAGTGACTCGTGTCATGTTTTATTCCTTCTGGTTTATGCATACTAGCACTCAGTATTTAATCATTAGGAAATGTTATAACAGTTTCAGACTTAGTAAGTATGAATGTCCAGCTCTTAACTATAAAGTGTTATGTGGAGGTTTGCAAGTAACGGTGGTCTGACCCCCACTTCTGTTACAGTAAATAATGTAGCAGGAGGTCACAGGTGGATTGCACTTATTTTCAGAATAAATGATTGTTTTCCATATTTATCCTGTCACTGTCACATGACTTGGTACTGGGGAAGCCCATGAACGTGGTGTTTATGTGCATTCTTGAGCTCTTTGATGCGGCCATCCTGTGCCTCCTGCAGCAGGACTGTGCCGGGAAAGGCCCGGAGCCGCGCTCCCAGGTCACTCTGCAGCATGGTCTGTCATGGATGTGATGTATTTTCTACCCATTTGTTAATAATTGCCATTCCAGTTATATTTGGAAATGTAGACTTTTTGCAATACTCTGGACGTGTTTGTTGTAAAGACTCGCTATGAATGTGTGGTTTGGGGAATCAGTTTATTTTATATTGGTGTAAATAAAGCCTCAAGATCTATGCATGAGGTGCTGTCCTTGCAGGCAGCGAGTGGGTTATTATCTTAGATGGTCTGTGTTCACAAAGTCCCTTTTTATACCTTAAGTTTTAATTTTCTGGTTTGTACTTTGTGAGAGCAAGGTGACAATGCTGCTGATGTTCAGTCACGTTATACAGAGTCTTTGGAAAGTCGTGAGTATTTGAGAAGTTCAAAGTATTTCGGCTGCAAATCACCGCTCCTGAAATAATGGCTGTGACTTTAGTTTTCCTTCCCAAACGTTGCTGAGTTCAGTTTCCTGTGGAACAGAGTAAGCTGGTTTTGCAGTGAGAGGGTGTCCTTAAAAAGCTGGATTTGTTACCTTGATTTTATTGTGTGCAATGGTACTACCAAAGGGTAACATTCAGGCACAGTTTTAATGGAAAGGCCCATGCCTGTACAAATCATTAATTTGGGATTATAGATCTGTAATGTGTGTATTCTGCAAAGAATAATGTAAACTTGAAATATCCAATATTGTTGTAGGAGTTACAGTATCTACACAGTGAATATTTTATTTCCTTCAGAAAACAAAATAATTAGGCTGCTCTAGGTAGTAACTAAGGCTTTTGTGCCAAGATTCAGTTCAGGGAATAATTTGTCTCAGTTTTATAGTACTAGTTGATATATAGTGAATACAACACATGTACAGCAGAAAAATAAACTTACTTTTCTGTAGCACAGTTGGAATAAAGCTTACATGGTATTTAAGGATCACTTGGCTCTCTGAGGATGAGACCAGTGCTTACACCGTGGCTCGTTCCTGTCAGACCCCTGAGCTCACGTGTAGCTCTAGAGCAGGTTGCAGTGACCAGACCAGCAGAGCAGCATCCGAGCAGCCCCCAGCCAGGAGGGAATGTGTGGGGTGGGTTTGGGGTGGGATGGAGCAGACAGGAGCTGCCTGGGTGCCGGCTCTGATCAGCACTCCTGCCACCCTTGCAGGACACAGCTCAGCTGTGCTCCCAGGCCCTGGCAGGCTTCTTGCTCCAGGGGGGAACAACTTCTCAAGCAATGGCTTCTGTGTGCTCACTGTATGTTTTTACTTGTCAGTTAATTTTTGCTCAGGGCAGTACTGGAGGTTTGGAGGAAACGGTGGTTCCCATGGGTAGATCACGTGGCAGATCCTGGAGACTTGTTTCCCTTCAGTAGTGCTGGGGAAGCCCTTACAGATAAAGACTGAAAATATTTATTTAAAATAGAGTAGCACTTCTCCTGATCAGGAAAGATTCTTCATTTGTGCTCTGCCTGGATTCGTTTCTGTCCCTGTTTTTGCAAGTTTCCACATTGTTGTTATTAACCTGAACCAACTGTTCAGGCTGACAGGTCACTTTTTTGTTTCTTTAAATCACTGGTAAGTGAATGCAACGTGGAGCCTTGATGAACTGAGCAAACATTGCACTGTGGGTACCTATGCGTGTTTGTCTTTGTTGATGCACTATTAGAACCGAGGGGCTGTACATAGAATTTTGCTTTGGAGCAATATTTGCAAAACTTGAAAACTTCTGTATCTTGGTGTTTGGAATAAATAAATAGGCTTTTGTTGGATAAGTCTTAGTAAAGTCTTTGTTTCAATTAATGATTGCTCAATAAAATAACTTTGGACTTCTTTGCTTGACATCACATTGAAATGCAGGTATCGTAGTTTGTCAGGTATATAGATCTTAACTGTTCCTGAAGTCTGGAAATTATTGTTTTCTGGACTTTTGTCATATAAATCTGGAAATAGGCAGACTGTTATGTATTGGGTTTTGTTCAGTATTGTTTAATGAGGAGCTTGTATATTTTATTCCCAAATCCTAATATATGTAATGGATTAGTACCCAATATGTGTGATCTGACCCTCGTCTTTGTTCCATTTGGATGAGCAGCCTGGTGGGGCAGAGGCAGCGCAGGACTAGGGATGGGCTGAAGGAAGGAGCTCCATGCATTTAAACAATCCATACAGAGAAAACACGTGGGCAGGGGAAGGGGAGGAAGCTGGTGAGTGCTGGAGGAGCAGCGTACCTGGCACAGGCTGCCTGGAGGCAGGGCAGGCATTGCTGTGCCTTCAGGTGCATTATTGGTTCTGTCTCTTCCCCTCTGTTTCCCAAGCAGGAGAGCAAGTGGATTCCCTGCTCCTAACAAACTTTCCTTTCTAATTTCTTTCTCAAAAAAAAGCCACTATTGTAATACTGGATTTTAAGGCTGGAGGGCACATGGTTGCTGGAGCCTGGTTTGTGAGCCACTGGTGGCAGATCCCGCTGTGTCTCATGGCTCGGGCAGGTCTTTGCTGATCACTTACATGTCAAAATTGGGGTTTGAAGTTGCGGTCTGAATTTGACATAATTCAATGGTACGTGTGCCATGGCTTGCTGTGTTTTGGGAAAAGTGTGCCCTGGGATTTATTTCCTTGCCTGATCTGAAGGCTCCTGCAGATGCAGACTCTGACAGCAGAGGCAGCTGCTCAGTCAGCTGTCAGCCTGCCTGTGGGCAGAGTCACCTTGAAGCTGCTCAGCCGAAGGGATCAGACACAGCCATGTTACTGTTCTCACTGTTAATTGCCCAGAACAGGATCTGTGATTGCAGGATCTGGTGTTGATGATGGTGCAGCCCATGGCTGGTGTTGGTGCTCGTTGTGCTGGCAGTGCAGCAGCCCCGCTGGCCCTGGTGCCGCATCTGGCTGCAGGAGCGCTCGTGCCCGGGGCTGCCTCTGCTTCCTCGGTGGAGTTCTTGAGCACTGCAGGCCCCTGCAGTGGTTCAGCAGTGTGTGCTTAATCCTTCAGGGTGCACAGCAGCTCTTGTGAAGTGAAGGAACTAGGTACAGCTCTTGTTCTGGGTAAAACCTGCTGCAGGTACCCAGAACAAGGTCCTGTTCAAACAGACACGGTAACAGTAAATACCACATTTTCTTTCCTGGTAGAACACGGATGCAGACAGAAAAACTGAGAGCAAACCAGGTAAAATGGGATTCATCCTGTCCTGCTGTGGCATGTTGCTGCTGGTGGTATTTGTGTGCTGTCAGGGTGTTTGGACAGGAGGGGCTGGATAGGGCCATGGATCCTTGGAATGCTCCACACTTGGGCCTGAGGCCGTGCATGGCCCCGTTTCCCAGGGGGGGGGGGGGATGTGAGCTGCATTGGGCTCAGGAGTAGGAGCTGTGTGTACCTCCTGCGCTTTCAGACTGGTGGCTTTAAGTCCTAGAGCTTGAGTATGGACATGGCAAAGGACACTAGGGAGGGACCTGCTCCTAAAGGGGTGGTTTCTGTGCCCTCTTGAGTCTATTGGGGTGAGGGTTGGCTGGATGCTGCCCTGAGCCTGGGCTCCAGGCACAGCTGTGTCCTTTGCACAGAGGCTCAGAGCTGATGGAGACACTGCCTGCTTTGCAGCTCCTCTTAATCCCTTCAGAAGTCTTTTTGATCCCAGCAAATGCTGGGCAGGTGCTCCAGGGAAAGATGCTCAGTTTGGTTTGAGGGGGATGAGGGGCAGTGCATAGTCTTGTCTGGCTGGGTCGCACATCTGGGTGTCAGTAGGTACTTGTCACTTCAGAGGGAGCTGGTGACAGGGCTCTGGGCCAAAGTGGCCACAGCTCACAATCCCCTCAGGAGAGAAGCTGGGGAAGAAGCTGGGAATCCCCTGGGGAGAAGCTGGGAAGCTCCTCTCCCTGTGAGGGTCCTGGGCACTCAGAACACCGCCAGGGAGGACCTGCTGGCTCTCCAGGGCTCCTGCCCTGGGGCTGTGGAGGCAGCTGTGGCTCCTCCCCTGCCCTGGCACTGGTGGGTCTTGTCAGGGCTTGTTGAGTCCCTTCAGAGCCCTCGGTGTCCCTGTCCTGCACTGCCCGGGATGGGAGCCCTGTAGCCCCCCCTCCTGCTCTGCCCTCCCTGGCTGGGTGAGCGCTGCTGCTCCTGGGAGCTGTTGGACCCACTCTGTGCTTCTGTCACCTGCTGAAACCTGCCTTGTACCCACGGGGTTCAAAGGCTGCGGCGTTCAGCCCTGGGAGGCAGGAATGGGGCTGGGGCATTTCCCAGCAGGAGTGGCATGTGCCCAGAACAAGGAACTCTCAGGATGGGGAAGGTGGAGGTCTCAGAGGCTGCTGGTGATGGGACAGGATTTGAACAGCCTTTCCAACAACATCTGTCCCATATTACCTGGCTCCAGGTTAAAAATAACAGGAGCAGCAGCCTCTTGATTGTGGCAGTAGGACCACCCATGTGTGTAAATGCATCCAACAACCTGGTGCATGGTGGAGGAAGGAGACCAAGACCCTCCTCCCTTCACACAACGTGGGTCAATGGCAAAAGTAAAGGATGCAAAAACCCTCTGAGTTGCATCAGGGGCCCCAAGGGTGACAGCAGGAGCAAGGCCAAGGCTGAGGGGCAAACCCCAATTTCTGTCCTGTGCTGAAGCCACCTGGGCTGAAGGTTGGGGCTGAGCAGGTCTGTAAAGCTCTAGGCAGAGAAGGAAATGAGAAAGTGATGGTGGGTTGCAAGAGTGAGCTCATCAGACAGGAACAGGAGCAGGGGATTGGAGCATGTCCAAGCCTGGGAGGGGGGGTCCTGCTGCACTGGCCTTGGGGTGGAGAGGGGGAAGGAAGAGAGAGGGGGATGGTGCCGAGCAGTGAACCCTGTGGCTGCAGAGGAACTCCTGCTTTGCTGATAAGGGCCTGTTGAAAGTGGAGGCTCTGGAGTGTGGCTGCTCTGAGGTGTTTCTGCTGCTGCCCAGGCCCCTCAGCCCCATGGGGTAGCTGAGATCAGGGTTGTACATGAGGGTTGTTTGCATTCTGCTTTTCTGAATCTACTCCTGGCACAGACCTATTTCTTCCCCCATCATTCCTAGAACAGCAGTTGTGACATTAAATTACACTTTTAAACCTCTTAGGTTCATAAATTTGCCCGAAGAGAGGGCCAGCCCTGACCTGTGGCTGCTCACCCCAGCTGGGGGCAGGAGCAAAGCCCCCAGGCTGTGGTGGTGAAATGACCCCAGGGGCAGGTAACAAAGTGTTCACCAACTCTCAGCTGTGAAGGAGATGCCTTTTAATTGAGACACTACAGATGATTATTGCTGCATGTCCAGCAGGATCCTGTTTTATGGAACTTACAGTCCATCTGTTAAAAGGTTTAAAAATCAGCTGCTTTGAGCACAGTCAGAGTTTCCCCCCTGGCTTCTGGTCCCAGCAAGCAGATCAGTGAGTTGGGGGGGGTGAGACTATGAGGGTCTGTGGCTGCTGCTCACAGGCCCTTCCTGCACAGGCACCTACACCCAAAAATGTTTGAGCATGAACTTGGGGGGGTCTGAGGGGGTTGGGCTGTTTTTCCACCTGGGCCAGGATTTAGCCTGTTGGGCATTTACATCCTCTCTCTGTTGCCGTGGCAGCACAGATCCCAGGAGCATCCTGTGGGGTGCAGGCAGGGCTCCTTCTCTCTGCAGCCTCTGCTGCCTCCTCCTCCTCCCAGGGGCTCTGGGTGCTCAAACATCCCATCCCAAAGTGCCCAGCTGGGGGAGGATGGGCCTCGGGCACCCCCTTCCTCCGGCACTGGTGCCTGGCCCCACCTTGGCGTGGGCTGTCGCGGGCCCCCAGCTTCCCCAGCACCGAGGAGCTGGGGATTGTGGCTGAAAGCAGGTGAAGGCTGAGCTGGGGATGGGTGTCCAGCACAGGCTGTGGCCAGCCGGGGCCTGTCCTCAGCTGTTCTTTGCCTCTTTCCCTGCGGGGTCTGGCTCAGGGTTGTCGGTCTCTGAGAGGAGCAGGTAGGAGCTGATGGCTTCCCGCAGGCCCAGGCTGAAGGGAGAGTCCTCCGGGGGGGCTGCGTTCTCCGAGAGCAGGAGGGAGCTGCTCGGGGCAGAGGGGGCAGTCAGCAGGCAGCCCCAGAGCCCGCGGGTCTGGCAGGGCTGTGGGAGCCCCAGCTCCTGCCCTGGATGTCCCCTCACCTGTCGATCTTGTCCCAGTGCAGCGACGGTTTCTTGACGACGGGCGGTGTTGGAGCCCTCATGCCGTCTGTGGAGCAGGGCTGTCTGAGGGGGCAGCACAGCCCCGAGCTCAACTCTGGGCACGGAGCCAACAGCATCAGCAGCGGCAGCCCCCCAACCCCGGGGCACCTGGGCAGGTGGGGCGGGCACCTTCTCCCCCTCCCTCCCTCCGGGGCACAGGGCATCTCCCCACACACACGGCTCGGGGTGCAGGGGCTGATGGGGCATTACCAGAGTAGTGGTCCACGAGGCTGTGCAGGCTGGGGAAGGTGAGCCCGGGGGAGATGTAGATCCAGCCGTTCTCCAGCCGGTGGATGCGGTAGTGAGTCACCGAGGCCCAGGCAGCGCGTTCCCCGCGGCGCAGCGACAGTGAGTAGCAGCCTGGAGGGCGCGGGGCCGAGGGCTCGTGGCTGGGCTGCCCTGGGCGCCCTCCCCATCCCACCGCCCTGTCTGGGCTCTCCTACCCCCTGCGGGGGCTCTGCCGTCACACTGCTGGTGTCACCCTTCTCATGGAGCTTTGCATCCCTGTGCCAGCCCCCTGCCATGAGGACCTCCAAACCAACCCGGAGGAGGGGGGAGGGCTGGGATATCAGATGTCCTTGGTGCCTCTTGCACCACAGCACCCGGCAGGGTCTCCTCACAGGGTCCCCTTGGTGTGGCGGGGCCCCGTTTCATTTTGTGGGCTGATCTTTATCACTTCCCTCTGTAACCCAAAGCTGTAGGAAGCTGATGGTGGTTTGTTCTTTTGAGGCCCCGTGGCAGGGGCTCAGCACAAAGCGGGAGAGCAGCAACACCGAGGAGCAGCCCGTGGGGAGGGCAGGGCCATTGCCAGCGGGTGTGAGCGAGGGTTCCCTCCCCCTGCCCCTTGCCAACCCACGGGGGAGAACTGGGAGGGGAACAGGAGCAGGGCCCGAGGGCTCTCACCTCGCCTGGTCTGGCTCTCCCGTATCAGGAACGACCCGCTGTGGTTGCCTGGACGGAGCAGCAGCTCCTCCGCCTTCTGCCGACTGACGCCCTCGTACAGCCACCTGTGCGGGCAGGGACCCCAGGGCACAGCTCGGGGTGCAGCAGCACTTGTGCTGGGGACACTCCAGCAGGCCGGGCCACCTCCCCCAGACCCAGCACTGGGGTTTGGCCTTGGGGCTGCCCACGTTCTGCGGTGGGGCCCTGTCCCCGGGACCCTCCCTGGGGCAGACCTTTCCCAGCATTTACCCGTGCCTGATCTTGGCCACACAGCTGCTGGGGACGTGGCACTCCTTGCCAGACACCTCGGACACCACCAGCCACCACTCGCCGTCCCTGCGGGGAAGAGGGATGGCCTCTCCTGAGGGGCTGGGGCTGCAGGGTGTGGGAGGAGACCCGCAGGGTGGATGCCACCAGTGTGGCTCCACGGGCTGGACGCTGGTCAGCTCTCACTTGGTGCGGGGACTTACTCGGAGAGGATGCGGAGCTGCTCCCCCATCCTCAGCACAGCGGCCACCCCCGCGCCGGAGGGGAAGTCACAGAGGGCCAGGGCCTGGAAACCGCTGGGAGCTGCAGGGAAGGTGAGAGGGCTCAGAGTTTCCCCGGCAGCGCCAGCCCCGGCTGGGGCGGGAGGACCTGGCAGGAGGTGGGTGTTGGCCCAGCACTTACCTGCCTGGGCCGGCAGCGGGGGCTGCGTGGTGTCAGCAGGTGCTGATGGGACGCTGAGCGGCTTCTCCCGGCCAGGCAGATTCCCCATCCCTGGGGTTCAGCCCCTGGGCTGCTCTGTCTGGGAGGGATGGAGGGCCTCAGGCTCATGGGTCACATCCCCCGCCCTGTGTCCTGGGCAGGGCATTTCCTTTGGGATGATGCCAACACGGTCCAGGGCAGGGCTTTGGGCTGGGGCTGAGCCTGGCCGGCAGCTCCCAAGGGAGCCCTTCGAGGAAACCACCATCCCACCACCACCACAGAGGATGGGATGTCTGGGGACTGCCCAGGATGGGACATCTGCAGCCTCATGGGGGACAGCCCCTGGCCAGGCTCACTCTCTGCATGCTGCCATCCCACCCCAGCCCCCTGTCCCCCAGGGGCTGGGGCACCTCTCCCAATGCCCCAAGCTGCTGGTCCCCATGGGGATTCAGGGGCTGTGGAAAACACCTGTTCCAGTTCCTTGACCATGGAGAGGTGCAGTTGGAGCTGTGTGTGACCCAGACCCATCCCAGGCTGAGCTCCCCTCCTTCCCTGCCCTGGCTGTTCCTGCCCTAGCAAGAGGTGAACTGCACTTACCTGCCTTCCGCTGCTGTTACCATCATTTGGGTGCTGTCAGGCCCGAGCAGCCATGGGCCAGCTCAGCTCTCCCTCCATGGTGAAGCCTCAGGACACCAGGGTGCACGGGGACCCTCTGGCACAGTGGGTGGCAATCGCTGCCCTTGCCAGACCCCTTGGTCCACCCTCACCCGCTCCAGGGCTGTCGGGTCCCAGTGCTGGGGCTGCTCCCGGCGGTGCTGCCGTGAGGGCTCTGAGGTGCTGCGGCTGCGGTTGCTGCTTCCTGTGACGTGCACACACCAGACCGGGTTTCTCCTTTTCACTCAGTCCCAGGTCGCTCAGCTGAGCTCCCTTGGGCCCTTGGTGTGGGCACCAGACCCAGGAAAATCCCTGTGGGCACTCGAGGCACTGGGCATTGCATGGGATTTGTGGGTGGGCAAGTGGGAGGGATGGGCAGCACATGAGAGCAGAAGCAGAGCTGACACCAGGAATCGTAGGCTAAGCTGGACATGCACCATCCCCAGGGTGGGCTTAGTGAAGGGGGGGATGTCCCAGGGTGTCTCCTCACCTGCAGCAGCACCAGGGCCAGGTGCTGCCCTCAGTGGGTGAGTGGTGCTGGATGTGCTGGGCCGGGGGTGGTGGGGATGCTCCTGGGCACGCACAGGTACCTTGCCAGACAGCACTGCCCCAGAGCCAGCACTGCCCTACAACCAGCACTGCCCACTGTGCCCACCCCAGGCTGGGTTACGGGTGGGAGCAGCCTCAGCTCTGTCCCATCCCCACCCTCAGCCCATCCAGGCCCAGCAGCTGCTGCTGGTGTGGGACCATTCATTGCCCAGACTGTGTGTGTGGACCATCCACCTTCCAAAGCACACACTGCTTGGCTCAGCCAGCACCACCTCTGCTGCCCCCACGCCCCCCACCTGTTCCCCTCCTGCCCCCCCCCCCCGAGGTCAGGACTCTCTGATGCACACAAACATCCACCCCCCAGTCCTGCCCTGAGGAAGGTCCTTGGGATTTGCTCTCAGCAGCTCCTGAGCTCATGGCCCAGCTCTGCACTGAGGACTGTGTGTCCCCCCAGCCATTTCCTGCCGTGTCCCCGCTGTGGGAACAGACACTCGGCAGCCTCCTGCCACAGCTGCACGTCCTGCTACTGTTTGTGCTGAAACTTGAAAGTTTCTGGTCAGCTGTAACTGCCTTGACAGTGTGAAATGCACTCGGGTTCAACAGGGCTCCTGGGCCTTGTGCCGCTCTTGGGGCTCAGGACCCTCCCCCAATTCTGCCCTGAGCTCAGGCAGTGCTGTTTTGCAAGAGATTGATTATGTTTGGGAGGAGATTCAATTGCTCTTGGAACTGGTGGTGCAGCACCACTTGGCTTCTTTTGGATGTGAGGGACAACCCTTGGTGTGCCATGACCTGCCCTCCCCGACTCCAAGCCCTGCTCTGGGCTCAGGGCTGGAAAATAAAATAGAGCCCCAAGTTCCCCTCCCCAGCCTGAAGTGGGTAAAGTGGCTTTCTGGCAGCACGTGGATTTCTGGGTCAGCACAGCCTCCCCAGCAGCTGAGGCCCTGCAGCCCCCACGCAGAAACCTCAACCCATGGCTGCAAGTCACACTTTTCCATCAGTGACCCAGAGCTCTGCTCAGCCAGACTCACCCTGTGCTGCCGAAGGAGACACTTAACAGCACAGAAATTTGGCATCTTGGGCTGGACACGCCACTGAATGAACTTGCCCCAAGGTTTTAAGCAATTGGGAATTCAGTGCTAAGGGAATGGGAGCATGGCGAAGTGCTGGATCCCTCTGCCTGTCCTTCCCTGGCTGAGCCCCCTCCACTGGGCATCCCAGCTCCCAACAGCAGAAAGAGATCAGGGAAGCACTCCACCATTTTATAGGGACTTACTCCAACCTCCCTGCTGCCCCTCGAGGGGTGGGAATGCCCATCCGTGCCCTGCATCCAGCGGCATCCAGCTCACACCCCAGCAGCCAGGTGGGTTCAGGACCCCAGCCCAGGAGAGGCCGTCTTGAGCTTAAGCTCTTTGCCTGGATTTAGTTGGTGTTGTTCATGCTGCCCAAAGAAACACTATCCTTTACTAAACTAATTTCTCACCTTGTATTTTGCTTTGATTTTTTTTGTCTTTTTAACAGGAAAAGCACTTGCTTATATAAAACCAAGTTTACTTTTTCCTAGTTATTCTTGGGTAATAAAATCTATGGCAACCATCCCTACAGATCTTGCCTTGCTTCTGCCCGTGAGCCACCATGGCAACAGCACTCCCTGCTAAATCACTCCTCTTCCAAACTGCTAAAATCTCATCTCTGTATTAAGCCGGGCTCCTAGTCCAGGAGCAGCCTGGAGCTTGGTGCTCTCCTGCTCCACATCATCAGGAACAGCACTCACCAAGCTTGCACCTGCCCCTGCTGCAGGATCATTTCCTCTGACTCATTTCCCTGTCATTTAAATATTGTGTTTCCTTTTTTTTGGGCTGTATTTCCATACAGGAACTGGAGACAGGACAGTTCCTGGGTGCAGCCCACTGGCATTAGATCCTGGTGCTGCACCTACACTGGCTCCTCTCCCGGTGCTTTGCATCCAGCACCTGCATCCAGAGGTGCTGAACTTCCCGCTGTGCCTGGGGCCAGGTCTCCTCCATGGTCTCCTGTCTCCTGTAGATTCAAATGCCTGTTTGTGCTCATCCCTTTGTACTGCCACTACTCATTCACTGACACAACTGGCCAGGGTTTCCCATTTCTCAGCTGTCATTCAGTGAGCACTTCAGAAGAACACTTTGCCTCACTCCTGCAATGACCTCCCCCAAAGGTCTCACAGACAGTCCAGGCAGGATCCCACCTCACAGCACGACAGTGAGACTGGGACTAACTCGTGCCCAGCACTGTAACCCTGCTCCAGCCCCAGTGGGCTCTCCATGGATTATGGTGACACCCGACAGCAGGGCAGATGTGCCAACAGACACCCTGCTGCCACCCAAACTGCCCTCTGCCCTCTCGTGTCACGGCAGTGGCCTTGTCACAGGTTTGCAGGTTAACTCTGCTCCAGGGAGGGCAGGGGGCTCTGGGCACTGCCTGTCGGGAGGTGGTTCTTGCCTGTGTTGCAGCAAACCTGTTGTTTTGTCTCCATTCTGGATGTTTCTAGTCGCATTTTGGTAGAGGCCAGCTCTCTCCAGCGCCCTTGGACAGCCTCTGCCAGGGGCCACTGAGCCACCAAACACATTGTCCCAGTGCAGAGGTGCCCAGTCCTCTCCCTGCCATGAGGAAGAGTTTGCCTCTTGCTGCAGGAGACACCCAGACTGGCAAACCCAGAGGGGTGCAGGTTGCCAAGAGAAACACCAGGAGCACACAGGGTAACAATGAAACTCAGTTAGTTATAGCTTTATTCAATAACTGGTACAAAGTTCCCCTCAGGCAGAGCCTCCCGGTCCCATTCCCTACCTGAAATGGAGCAGAATGTGAGCGTGACCCTGGGAGGAGCTGGCTCCCAGAGGGTCAGGGCTGCTTAGCAGTGAGGAAAGGATGTTTTGCTCATCCATCAAGACCTGCAGCAGCCTGACCACTCGTCCCTTTTCTCCCATTAACACCAGACCCTGGCATGCAGCAGGTATCTGCTGTCCACCCTTGGTGACCCGGCCAGGTGTAAAAAGGCAGCAAAATTGTGAATCTCACAAAGACAGTAACTGGTACCTGCATAGAGTGTTCACTGCTCACCCTTCTGACCTGACTCACAGGAATGTGTCATTGCTGGCTGTCACTTACATTCCTGCCCTCAGGTAACTGCACCCTGTGCAGACCCTGCCTGGGCAGCAGCAGTGGGAGGCAGAGCTGGCAGTGCAGGAGATTTTGGGATCTTCACCTGGCAAGGGGCACTGCTTCCCATTTCACAACCTGCTCAAGGTTAAAGATTCACCTGGGCCAGGGTAGAACAGTGATGACATGTCACTGCATCCTGCCCTTCTGCCGGGTCAGAGAGGGTTGTGGAGGTGGTCTGGGAGCCAGGGCTGCTGGAGTTTAATCCCTTGTACTTGGTTAATAGTGCACCTTGTTAGTGGAAGTTTACTGGTAAATTATTTGCTCTTTCAGGAGGCTCAGGTAAGAAATCACTCTGCTCCTTCTTAACACACACACAGATGAGATCAAGACAGCATTCCTGACCATTTGTTTTTCTCATGGCTGCCTGGCATGTGGGAACACACAGACCTTCCAGTGGGCTCTGTGCCCCAGGCACAGCTCCATACAGAGCACTGCCTGCTCCAACACCTGGAGTGCCACATCCTCGTGGTCTTGCTTTCCCACGTCCCACCGATGCCGTACCAACTGCACCACAAGGGTCCTTTAGCAGAAGCACAACTAGAAAGCAATTCTAAACCTCACAAAGCCACAGAAATTATATTTAAATGAAGAGGGGAGACAACGGCTGTCATCTGGATTGATACACAGCACAGACAGGAGGTGGCATCAGCATGTACAGTAACAGGACTTACTAAGACCGCGGAATGTCGACGAGTTTTAAAGAGGCTCTGATGCCAGGGGAATACAGAAAGGATCAAAGTAATGCCAAGTACAGACTACCAAGGAGGTGGCTGCTCGGATGGGCATGCACAGGTTAGAGAGAACAGTTAATGCCATGTTGGACAAAATGCTAGATTCTGAGTGGGTTCAGTGGGGCAAGTGGAGCTGTCTAAATCCAGAAGAGGGGCTCCTGCCTAACAGGATACTTCCATGGTTTGAGGTGCAACCTGGAGGTCAATTCCTTCTGGGGTTCCAACACTTCCTTCCCCGTGGGTGCTGGCGTGGGAGCGGCTGCGGCTGCTCTCTCCGGAGCCCACGCTGGACGAGGAGTGGCTGCGGGAGCGCATCAGCCGGGTCATGCTGGCGGCCGGCACTGCAAGAGAGAGCACGGGCACTCAGACCAGGAGCAGCTCCTGGAGCCAGACCACAGTCACTGGGGCGTGTCACTGGGTAAGCACAGAAAGAGCTGTACCCTTCGTGAGGAAGAAAACTCACTCTTCACCGCCAAAATTAAGTCTTTGCACGTCTAAAGCAAGATGTTTAAGGCCCAATTTCAAAAGGTCCAAGGTGAGCCAATGCCAGCAGTGTAACTGATCATTTGCAAGTGCAGTCACGGCCAGTGTCTGTGCAAACCAAGGCAGCTGTGGCACGGGTGACCTTTTGAAAGTCAGTCTCGTCACTCCAGAAAACCACGGGGCTGAAGTCATGCAACAATCAACAAAATACAAATGAAAGGTGGAAACCCATGGCACACACACGGTACAACGACCAGCCCACCCACAGCAGGACATGCTGAGACAGAG
Organism: Neopelma chrysocephalum; assembly: GCF_003984885.1. NCBI lineage: Eukaryota > Metazoa > Chordata > Aves > Passeriformes > Pipridae > Neopelma > Neopelma chrysocephalum. The sequence goes on from NW_020897948.1 coordinate 347,730, forward strand.
CAAAGCACCCGGAGAACAGTTCCACCCAGCACACAGAGCGGGGCCGAGGCGGACGCACGGTTGGAGGTACCTGACTCAGTGCTTAGGTGGCTGAGCTGCACATAAGGGACTGGAAACAACATGAGACAAGGAGAGGGATGAATACAGGAAAGAGCCAATTAGTTGAGGCGTGTGAGTAGTGGCTGCACTGCTCCTGGGACCCCCAGACACCTTTCCTTCCGCTCCCCACTCACACGCTGTGCTGAAAGCTCCCAGGATTTGTGAGAACAGCTGCCAATGACCCCCTCAGGGAGACACCAAGCTCACCCAAAAACCCATCAGGGCAGATGTCTGCAAAGCCTTTAGCTGAAAATCACAATGCACCTGATGACATTAACTCCCCACTGCACAATGCACACCCCACACCTGCTCAACAGAGATGTTGTTTCCCTGTGTAACTCCAGATACGGGACAGATACCTGTGTCTTTGGGATGACAGAATCACATTCCTGCTAAAAAGCCTCCTGCAGGGCGTTACCTTCCACCTGCAGTGTCAGCACAGGAAGGTCCAGCTGCTTCAGCCAACGTAGAGCAGGCACAGCTGTTGGAGAACTGGCTTCTGCATTTTGAGCAGTGCCCAGCTGTGATTTGCTTCTCCCTTGTTCTCCCCAAGAGAGCCGGCCTTGCTGACCATGCTCTCCAGTTGGGAAAACTATTCTGGGATGAGCCACTACTTCTGGAAGAAGGAAATTGCCCCCGTCCTTCCTCATAGCTGCACATCCTCTTGACAAGAGAGCTGACCCCCAAAGTGATGCTGAAGTCCTTCTGATGACAGCACTTGAGACTTTGCTAACACCAGGAACACAAGAGACATGAATGTTGAAACGCTCTCAGGTTGTGAGGCTGAGGGATCCTTCTCACACAGCATTTTGCTCTGCAGGATCAGGTGCCTCTGGCCAGCCTTGGAGAACATCCCTGTCCTACACTGTTCCTAACTCTGAGGAAAAGCACAGAACCTTCTGCTGAGCCCTGACCATGATGTGGCAAAGAACTGCTGGCTGTGTGGAGACCATTGTGGGTGGCACAGCTGCCACGGTGGCCATGCTGAGCAGTCAGCCAGTCACACAAACCAGCTCCTTCCTTAACTCCAGCTTTTGAAGCTTCATCATCCACAGAAGGGAGCTCCTGGCCCCAGCAGGTGAGATAGGGCTGCTGCAGTGCACGGAGAAGCCCTTCTCCTGACATCCCCCAGTGGCAAAGCCCTTCTCAGAGGTAAAGAAGCCCTTCTCCTCCAGTCTCCCAGGAGCACCAAGGGAGAGAGCTGAGCAGCTGTTAGCCTGACACACTCAGGTGACAGTGACTTCTGCCCCCAAGCACAGGGAGGAAGCCAGAGGGCAGGGCATGCACTGGCTCAAAGCACAGCTCTCTCTGGGCTCCCTGGGTGTCTCAGAAGTCACCCAGCTCCCTGTTCAGCCATTAGAGGATTCGTTCCGGGGTATTGCTTATCCCTGGTGAGAGTCTGAGAGAAACAGGAACATTTGAGGAGAAAGGGAAGAGCCCTCATGTCCCTGTCCCAGCTGTGGGGCTGCACCCTCCTTCCCCCTAGAGAAGGTTTGCAGAGAAGAGTTGCTGTTCTTGGGAACACACTTTTCTGGACTGGCACAAAGACAGACTTACAAGGTTTTACCAACACCAGCAACCAAAAAGGAGTCACCAACACATGTCAGGGAACAACACTGGTTTGCTAAGGCTTGTCAGCACACTAGTTGATTTTCCAGCATGGATGAATCTCCTGGCAACCACACTAGATCAGGGGTAGGGACACAGATGCCAGTGGCCTTGGATGGACCAGAAAGGCTGAGTTCCCTTCATGACAACCCTGCTCCAAACCACAAAACTATGTTTGCCACTTACTGTAGCCCATTCCCTGCACAAAGTACTTGAAGGCTTCAGTCAGCTTGCCGGGCTGTGGAAACAGAGAGGGCAGCTTTAGTGCAAGCAGAACAAAGGGCTCTGTTCCACCCAAGTGCCCTGGGAGAGCCGTGGTGTGTCTCACCTGAACCACCTGGGGCAAACCCCCGCAGTCAGCCATCTGCAAGAGGAAACAAAAGGCAGGTTGAGCTCTCCTTCCCACCCCAGGAGGACAACCCCACACCAGCCCTGCCCACCCGCCAGGGCTGAGAGCACCAGCCTGGTGCTTCTGTCACCTCACCTCTACTGTGGCTTCTGTCACCTCACCTCTACAGCTGGAGCAAGGCTGGGTGACACACCTTTTGGGACCTGCTGCTGAGGGAACCCTACACCTTGGAGGCCGTGCTACCAAGCGATCTCAGGCCACTCTGTAGAAGGCCAGCAGTGACCCTCCACCGCTACTGCTCCCCCGGCCACTCTGCCCAAACCTGCCACTTTGCACTGCCATGCAGCATCTCTGCACACTGCGGGGCCACGGGGGAGGGGGGAAGGACTGGAAAAGGGAATTTGTTGCTGCAGAGCACAGGGTGGAGGCAGGGCACCTCTGCCAACTCTCAGCAGGTCTCCCCTGCAGGTTAAGCTGGCTGTAAAGCAGGGATTCGGGAACCCCCTGACAAACTCTTCCCTCCCAGCTCTGGCTCCACAGAGGAGAGAACACACTCTAAATGACTGTCTACAAACTTCTTAAAGCCAAATGCATGGAAGGCAAAAACCTAAGTGGAGCTGGGCTCGGCACAACCAGTGTCTTTGTGCAGGCCAGAATAATTCTGGAGTGGCACTCGCCTTCAGAAGGGTTGTTTTGGTTGGATCAAGACGTGAATTGCATTCCACCTAGAATAAAAGGAGAGAGGGACATGGTATCACACAGAAACCTTGAAGAGTCAGATGTAAAATGCAGGGCAGCTGCACCAGAGGCAGTGGCTGTCTTCAGCAATGGGAGTTTCTGTGAGCAAGAAAGCAGAGATCCTGTAGGAAGAGAACAATTAATAAAAGATCCAGGGAGGAATGCCAGGTATTCCATCCAAGGGATCTTGTGATGACAGATGTGACTTCAAGTGAAATCACCCCCTGCTTTTGCAATGCACCATGAAACCCTGGAGCACCTTCTGGGCTCTGACAGCAAGGGAGGGAAGGAGACTTCTGTGCAGTGCAGCATAAGGGATATCACTCAGTCCCCTGGCCAGAGAAGGAGGCCATGGCCTCTGTAAGGCTGTTGCAAAGAGGGAATAGGTGGGGGGCCTATAGGGAAAGCAACCTCAGCAGGGGAGGTTATTGTGGGCCGGGGACCTGGGCAGCCAGACAGTCATGCCAAGATGCAGAAGACCTTACCCTGTACCCATGCTGTGGCCAGGAAGCAATGGGAATCCTCAGGAATAGTATCCTAGCAAAGTCAAAACTTGCAGACTTTGTTTCAGACTTCCAGATCAAACAGAGTGATGAAAAGGCAATAGGCCATAGCCAGAAAATGCCCTCCCTGCACGTCTCCTAGGTCCAAGCTACTGCTTTAATAGAGTTCTACACTCTTCCATGGTTTTAGACAACTGCTTTTGTGCACAACCCCCTGGTCTCCCCACGATCACCGGCTGCCAGGGAGGAGCAATGTCCACCACAACCCCACTGCACTGTGCCATGCCCCATTTACAGCTGTGCTGGGAGGGCAGCGGGTTATGGGTGTCTGTAGAGGACAACAGGAAGGAGATGCTCCTAAGTGCTGCCTTCCCGATGAGGCAGTGCTTTAACAGAGCTCTGTGGGACTCCACACCACAGGAATTGGAGTCACACTGGATATTTTTAATCCCCTGGTAGCCTCAGTGTAACAGCAAGAGAACAGCAATCCACGACTCAAACTGAACTGCAGGCAAAGGACACGTGGTCCAGAACAGGGTCCTTTGCATCACGTGTCGAGTACGGTGCTCATTCAGATCCTGCCATCCTCACCTCGGAGCTGCTCCCAGGGCCATTGAGTTTCCTGAGCCTCAGCTCTCCCATGAGTAGCTGAGGGACTAGAAAAGAGCCTGGGACAAAGAGCCACTGTCTGTGACTGATTCTGGGCAAGGTGAAAGCACCACAGGGTTGCTCAGTGAGTTGTGGGTTAATGTCACGAGAGGAAAGCGTCCATGGGTACGTACCACTGCTTCCACGGCAGGAGAGTTGTCACCAACGACGAGCAAGGCAGGGCACCTGGTCAAAAACCAAAACAGATGTGTTACAGTGCATCAAAGGGATTCCTGAGAAGGTTGAGTTCTGTGAACCAACAGACTCATGAAAAGTTAACAAAAAAAGGCTCCTCAGAACTCCTGCCTGCCAGCACATCTCGGCATTTTGTTGCACCAAAACATTCTCCAGGGCTTGCACACACATCCATACTGTCCCCTCTGCACACACCACCTGCCACTGCTGCTGCTCACATGTGCTCTGACCCTGCCTTCTGGAGAATCTCAGGGTGTTCTTAATGGGCACCTCTGTGCCCCACTGCAGATGACAGTCCTGCACCGCAGCCCAGGACTGTCCCAGACAGTCCAGTGCTTGGGCTTGGTGGGGTTCTTGCTGAGAAAGCAACAGCATCTTTTCTGCTGTCAGTAACTGAGACAGGCTGATCCAGAGCAACTTACTTGAGTGTTTTTGCAGTGGTTTCATTGACACCAACAACCGGTCTCTCAATTTCCAGGTCTTTACGACTGAAAGATAAAACATAACAGTTCTCCATCAAATCTGCAGAGGAAACTGGTTATCATGGGAGCACACAAAATCCAACCATGAGTGCAACAGGTTATCGCTCCCTGTGTCATGCCATGAGCAAGAGCCCCAGCAGTCATCCCCAGGAAATAGGATCCACACTCTCCTGGCATTGCTGTGTGCCCAGAGATGATCTACTGAGGTGTCACAGGGTCTTGTGGGCAGACACGAGGGCTGGGCTTGGCTCAGGATAACAGCTGAAGACTAGGCTTAGGACAAAGGTTCCCCTGACATAATATCCAGTAGGATAATACATATGGCAGCACATCTGCTGAGCAGGGAAGCTATGGGAGCAGTCTGTCAGGCAAAAAGGTATCCTGTACCTGTTGTATGAGGTGAGGAACAGCTGAAGGTTATCTTGGTTAATGTCCTGTGCGATATGAAGCCTGTATGTTTGGATCAAATCTAGATTTGCCTGCAGTTCCTCCTGTACAAAAAGCAGAAGAATTGAAAGACAGGAAAAAATATTTTTCAAAAGTAAAGAAACAATAGTCATAAAAATACTGAAGCATTAAAGTGCCTCATTGCCTGTGAGTAGTGAGACAGAGGGCAGCAACTCCAGAGTGCATCAGTACCCAGGAGACAGGAGGGGTATGTGACGTGCCTGGCACCTGCCATGCTTTGGTAATGTGACTACACTTTTACAACTGGCAGCACCCAACTGCTGCAAGAGTAGAGGTATCCTGAGATGGGGTAAGTTAACTCCCAAGCCTTGGTAATGTTTACACAGATGCAAATCACTCTGGGTTAGGAAGGTCTTCCGCTGATGCTTAATGTTAAAGAAGCAAAGCTTTATAAGCAGGCAACAAGACTGGGACCAAAGGAAAGTTCAATTCCAACACCCAGTTCTAAGAAGAAACTGCATTCCTAGAGAGACAGAGACAGAGAGCAGGGAATGCAAGGAATTCACATACAGTGAAGGGGCCCAACAGCAGGAAGAGAACAGCATGTGCCCTGAGCAGGAGGAAGGTGTGCCAGAGAAGGAAGCATTTCTTCCAGGGTTGATGTATTGCAGGAGGGCTCCAGATCAGGAACTGATTTGCTGTGTGTCATATACAGTGTGCACGAGGCACAGGCCCTGCCATTGCCCAGTGGGAGGGATACAGCTCATTGCTGTATCCAAAGTATTCAGGAGGGGCTGGTTTACCTCTCCTGAAGCTGAAGGGGAAGACGAAGAGCAGAATGCAGCAGGTCAACATCTGGACACATACAAGATACCACTGTCAGATCCAGCTGATCTGTGCTCTACTCAAAACTCCAAAGGCTTCCATGCTGGCTATAGAGAACTGGCTGCCACTTGTTTCTGCAGGCAGTGGCCAGGGTTCTGCCACTAGTTCTGCCACTAGTGTGTGGGACACTACTTCCTTAGCATGCCCAGAGACAGTCAGGGCAGGGGTGAGGATGTGTGTGCTCCCCGCAGCATGCAAACCCCAGTGGGAGCCTGACACACAGAGAAGATGGTACTACCTGTGGCAACCCTTAGCTGATGGACCAGAGCTATTTGGGAGCAGCTACATACAGAAGTTAGAGCTCCGTGTACAGTTGCATGGGCAACATTAACACCTGCTGGGTACTTACATGGCCAAAATGATGCGCCAAGACAATATCCACTATGTTGGTTGTCCAGCCTGAAAACTGAAGAGTGACTGTGAATGAGGAGGAGGGAGAGTAACTGGGATATACAGTTTCATTACACATTCCAAAGCAACTCCTCTGAGTAAAGAAAATAACAAAGAAACTATTCAAATGATAGAAGATACAAATGCCTGAAGTTTTGGATGGGCATGCAAAGCTTCAAAGAAACATGTGCACACACAACATAGCTCTCCAGAAACCTGGAACCTTAAATAACTGCAAGAGGCCAGAATAATTAAGAAATCCATTCAATCTCAGTCAAATGAATCCTGCAAGCAAGACTACTAAATCTGAGGAAAGCTGAGTGCTTTAGAGCCACTCACGTCCAAGCAGTTTATCTGCATCTCTCATTCACATATGATCACACCCACCCCTGCTCCTATGGCAGAGGCCACACTACACCCAGACTGAGAATGCAGCAGGGACAGAAACGAGATTTTACAGTTCTTGCCAGAAATGGACAAATTCCTATATTCTGTCCTTTTTTCTTACTCTACACACTGCTCATTAAGTGCTGCGGAGAGCAGATGTGTGGGGAAGCAGAATCTCACCTTGGATGCTGCCCAGTCAATCCATCCCTTTGCACATGGATCAACATTAATAAGAACGAGTCCCTCCACCAGGTCGGGGTGGCTGAGCTGTGGGGAGAGAGCACAGGCACACTCAGAAGGATTCAGCCCACATGGGGAAAAATGGCTGGTGCAGCAGCTGGAAAGCTTCTTGCAAAAGGTGTAGGACAGTGAAATGCAGACAAAGTGAGGAGCTCCTCTGGGCCGGGCAGCCATCGGCTCCCAGCCAGACTGGACTCGATTCGGCCATGGCACGGAGGGACCGAGTGCTCCACAGCCCTGCAGCCCCAGCAGGCCTTGGCAGTGCCTCCTGGGGACCCTGGGCAGCTGCAGGTCCTGCTGAGGCCCTGTGTGTCACAGGGCTGGGAGCAGTGACGCTCTCTGCTCCAATCCAGCACAACCGTGAAGAACCTGGACAAGCTCCTGTGCCCGGAGAGCAACTCCTTCCACTCCTCAGGAAAGAGGCAGTCCCCAGTGGAGATGGGGCAAATGGCAAAGAAGCTGGTGCTGAGGCTCCCAAGTCCCTGCAGCCTGGGCAGAGGCCTGGCAAGCATGAGCTGTTCCATAGACAGCACCCCTGCTGCCCCCAGCCTGCAAACACCCCTTCCCCTGCTCCATCCTGGCCCCCCAAAACCCTGCAGTGTAACTCAGGCTGTGTGTGGGGGAAACTTGGTACACAGCACTTATGACAACTGCTTGCAAACACAAATGCAGCAATCTAATGCAACCAGCCACCTCTGAGCTCTGGGCTCACTCCAAGGCTGAAATTCTATGGCAGCTCTCCTGCTCCATTGTACAGATTGGTGAAGCAGAAGGAAACACCTCTGTGCTCAGCAGGAAACTGCCTACAGCCCAGGAAGCATGGCAAGGGCTTTGTGGCACTTCACTGTGCTGAGCACAAAGGCTGATTTGCACGAGCTCCTCTTTTGCAGGGCTGAAAACTACACAAGATACAGAAAGCAAGGAACAGCCAAACACCAGTGCCTCACACTGCCCCAGGCTCAACCCTGACTGGAGGGAATGGGAAGCAGAGAACTTTGTGTAGGAGGGGCAGCTGCCCAGCACAGGGGCTTTAAGGAACAATAATGGCCTAAATAATTGACAAGTCTCTGCACTCAACAACCTAAAGCAAATTTTACTGAAAACGTCAGATTTCAGTAATGGGGTTTTTTTAACACTATCTCTGAAAGACTCAGGCAAATTCCTGGGCTGTTAAACGATGCCCACTGATTTCACATAAACACTGCACTAGAGAGAGATGTGTAAGCAGCTACTAAGATAAAGGCAGCACACTTTTATCTAAGGGTGGAGTACAAAATCTGCTTCCTTCCAGTGACAAAGCACATTCCTCATCAGCACTGGTTTGCAGCACATCACATCAATTCTTTGGTGTCACAAATGCTGGACACAACACACAGTAATGCAGCCAGTCTCTGTGAACACTCAAGGCTGGCTATTCCTAGCAGTCAGAATGGGCTCTGATGACTCAAAAGCATCACATTGCAGTCTTTCCACACCTGGCATAGTTTCAGAGTAACTTTGACTGCTCCAACATAACCATCTGGCCGGAGGTAGCTCTCCCAGGGCTCCCTGCAGCCCTGCTGTAATTACTAACTGCTACTTTGCCCGTGCCCCACACACTGCCTGTTTGATCAGTGAGGACCACAGCTCTCAGGAGTCACAAGCAATGAAGAGATACTTACTGCACACCTGCTGAGGACATAAGCACCAGCTCCCAGGCCAATCCCAATGAAGCTTTTCAGGCTGAAATACAGGTATTTCACAGTCAACAAGACTAACTTAGCTCAGCTGAAGCATCCCTAGTAGCAAAGCCTTTCCCCTCTCTGCATCCAGCTGTGCGCTTATGGCTGGTTTTCAAAACGACCCAGCAATGATGCAGCAGCCTTAAATTGCCTCAGGCAGCAGACAGTGTTCCCAGCACAGAACTAGACAGGGGCACACTGCTTGGGAGATGCTCAGGCCTCTTGGGACACCTCAGTGAGCACTTCAGACGTGGCAAGCAGAGGCACAGGTACGTGCTGGAATGGCTGTCTCCAGCTGGCTCACCCCTTTTCCCTTCAGAGACTTACTTCAGGTGCGTCAGAACAGCAGGTAACATTTCAGCCAGTTCATCCATACTGGGATACTGGTACCTGAAAACCAAGAGAGCATCTCCAAATACAGCTCGACAGAAATTACCTTCCAGTTCTACCAACTGTGTGGATCCCATCCCTCAGAACAAGACTAACAGAGCTGTGATCTTTTGGGCAGTCAGATTTCTGTGGCAGGATGGACAGATGAAATGCAGGCTCGACTGCAGTGTGCTGGGCTCATGCTCAAGTCAGACAGCTGGTACCAGACTCACCACTAGTGAGGGCTTTACCCATGTCTCAGTAATTAGAAAGTTTCCTGACTGCCCCTTGGGAAGCCTCCTCATCTTGCCATTTCCTCTGCTCCTGAGAGCTGCCCCCACTACACTCAGCCTGGCAGTCCCAGCTGGCACAAACAGGGTGCCACTTCAGTACAGACTGAACAGCACAGGTCTCTGCAGAGCTCTTACCCAGACGGGAACGGGGGGGCTCCTTCCTGCTGGCCTGGTGCATCCACGTGGCACACAGCAAAATGCTGGGTAATCTCTTGCATGTCTTCGAAGTTAAAGAATGCGTTAAAACAGGATTTGTCTGCAACAACAACAAAACAAAATGAGACATTTCCTGAAGTTCTATTGCAATCCACCCTCCAAACACACGGCACACACCTGCAGGAGCTCAAGCCCCCCCAGGCCCACGGGGCAGAGGGTGCTGGATGGTGTGTGCTGCTGTGCCTGAAAACTGCAACATAGCAGCAAACCCCAGCAAAGGAACTGCCACGACTGCAGGGCAGACAAACAGCCCAGCCTGTGTGCCCCAGAACCTTGTTCCTGGTACTCACAGTACCAGGAGGAGCACCCGTGTGAACATAACAGCACGTGCTGGGTGGGAAGACATGTCAAAAGAGAACTGAGCCTGCTAGAACATTACACTACTTCTGCAGCCTTGTAGAAGGGACTTGCTCACCTGCCCAGCACCCAGGGAAAGGAGGCCCTATCACACAGTGCAACAAGTCAGCCAGAGCATTATAGTGTGTTGGGTGGACCTATTTCCACCCTTCCACCTTGGCCCTACCTCTCAAGGGCTGTTGGAATGGACAGGGCATGCCACACGCTCTCTCTCCCTCTCTCTCCTGCAGACCTTTATCTTTTCACCCTGGAATGACCTCAGCTCCAGGTCAGGCCTGCTGCTCCCCACACTTAAAAGCAAATACCACAAACAATCACTTTTTCAGGGTCCTGGGAATGCAAGGGCTTACGGTTGAGGCCAATGTCATGGTATGTGAGGATGACAGGTCTGTTCCCCTTGGGTGTGCCCCGCATGGTGACATGAACCACTCCAAAAGCTGTCTCAATGTCATGTTCCTGCAGAGAGAGAAGAAGGAGCCTCAGTGTTATGTGTGCTGCCTGCACCACAGGGAAACCTAACTGAAGGCCAGCAGCAAGGGCCTCATCCCCACTTCAGCACTGCTCTCCTACCCACAGTACAGCTTTTGCAATCACAGAGCGGTTTGGGTTGGAAGGGACCTTAAACACCATCTCATTCCACCTCCTGGCCAAATGCAGGGACACCTTCCACTAAATCAGGCTGCTCCAAGACCTTTCCAACCTGGCCAATCCACAACCCTGCCAAATCTCTCTGTCCAATTCCTCTGTACAACCACTGCCCAAAGCAGGTTGCTTTTGCTGAGATGTGTGAAGGGTCCGGGCCTGCATCTTCCCATGACCAAGATCTCATTTCAGTGGCTTTCAGTGATGTTGCTGCACTGCAGCAGAAGCTGGGTGTCACATGTGCAGCTGTGTCTAGGGGCTCAGGGCATCACGAATGCAGCTCCACTTCCACAGCCAAGCCTTCGTTCCCCAGCTGGTGAACCTCTCTCCAACACGCCAGCTTACAAGTCTCTTGCCAGTGCACCCCCAACCCACCCCCTTGGCATCATCCTGTCCATGGGCAGGCTGATGGGAGGGGACATAGCAATGCCCAAGAGGCTGGCAGCCTCTGGGGACCATGTACCAGGGTGTTTGGGAAACAGCACAACACAGAGCAGGCAAATGGGACAGCAAAGGGACCCAGGCTCTGCAGATCCCATCACTGCCTGCCTGTGAGGTTGCTCCCATCCACATAGGAGTGAGTGGCAGCTTTTCCTTTCAACAGCAGTAAAAATGAAAGATCCAGACCCACACATATGTGTTCTCCCAGGCTGCCTGTCTACTGCAGCCCCACGTTGGCCATTTGGCCAAGACCCCTCAGCTCTTGCCCATGCTGCTGCATTAGTGTCTGCTGACCTGTACCCCAGGGAAGGCTGAGAACTGTACCTCGGCCAAACGCTTTTTTCCATTATACCAGGTTTGGTAATGTGACACTGAATCACCTCCAGTGCCTCTGGCAGCTGGCACCAGTATGGAAGGTTATGCTGGTTTCCAGCTGGGTATCAGTGGAGCAGTTTCACAACCTGTTTCATGATTAATTGCCAGCCAAACCATGTGTCTTTTCCCAAATATCAAGAGCTTTTTGCACCGTGCCTTATGTCAGACAGCAAGAGGAGCACGAGGCCTCCTGGTACCTCTTCAGTTTCTTTCTGGTGCAGAAACAAGCCACAGCCTCATAATGACACACGCAGAAGTGCCCACAACATTGTCCAAGTTGAACTAAAATAGCTGCAAACACAGTGAGACAAACACTGATCTGGGATAACTATGGACTTTGGAAAAGCTGTGGAGATGGCAGGGAGGCTGGGTACAATAACAACATCATCTTTAGGTCCCTTCTCTCATCTACAGAAATCAAAGGAGAGACTTACAGACACTATAAAAAGCACCAATTACTTTCTTCATATTAAAACAGCATCTGCTTAGGAAAAAGCCTGAAGTAGGGACATTACACCTCAAAAACATGTTTTACTAGTTTACACAAAGTATGTGAAATATGGTTTTGAAACAGTAATTTCCAATACCCTGAAAGTCATTAAACCAAATACAGTACTGATGAGAGTACCTGGCTTGCAGCACACCAGAAATTCACTTCACCTCCCTTTTCTGGACACTCTGAAGGCTAGTTGTGGGCCAGACTGATTTAGTTCTTGCAGTGGAAGACCTTCCTTCCCCCAGCTTGTGCTTCTTTTCAAGGGCTCCAAAGCCTATCCCCTTCCCCCAGAAGTGTGGCAACAGGAGGGAGCTGCCACAGTTAAATCACCTGAGGTAGTCTGAAGCTTTCTGGAGCTTGGCTTTGAAGGATTTGTGAAGACACCTCTGACTGGGGCTGGGGTTTACCTGCATGCAGCTGTTGCACTGTGCACATGCAGAAGCTGGAGTCCCTACTTACACAGCAGCAGAGACCTCTCTGCAGGCGAGGTTACCCAGCCTGATGCTCACATGGAGGGGGCAGGACAGGACTAGTCTGTGTGTGTAAAGTGAGCATGTGTCCATATGGCAGGAGTGCCCACCCTCATGGCAAGGCTGCACAAGGCAGCCCAGGGCACAGCCTCTGCTTCCTGAGCCTCCAGAAACCCCCCAGCTCTGGCCCTTGGCCGTGTCTTGGCTCTCGGGGCTGCTCTGCTGAGCTGGGCAAAGCCCCGTCCTGCACAGCCACAGCACTGGCCCCCAGTTTAGTGCTCTCCGAGCCTGCAGGTGTTAACAAGCCCTTTAACAATAAAGTGGCAACTTTTGGAGAAGGCCAGGAGTGGTGACTGGCAGTGATGGTGGTGGGAATGGTGAAACACAGGGAACTCATGGAAGAGCCCAGCGGGTGCCAAAGCAACTGGAGCTGGCAACCCCCGTCTGCACTTCCCTATGCCCCTGAGCTCACCAAGGCCTGGACTGCCATTAAAAGCAGGTCTGCCTGCCAGCTCTGGCACTTGCTGGGCTCTTCCATAAGCAGCTTTAACTCACTGAGCTGGCAGGGAACTATCCAGTTGCCCTTTTCTTTTCTTCTTTTTTTTTTTTTTTTAATCTTACTTTGTTAGACTTCTGCCAGGTCAGTGAGTTAAGAAGCTCACAGAGAGGTCTGGCAAATGCTGGTTGTGGCTCAGAGCCCAAGGGGAGTGCATGGGGTGGCAGAAGGAATAACCCTGCCCTGAGCATGAGGCCGGTTAAACTGACTCACGGCTCATAGGGGGGACTAGGGAGGGTCTAAGGCAGCAGCAAAAGGTCAACTATCAAACAGAAGCACAAAACCTAAACTGAGGCAACAGTGAGAAAAGCACAGAAAGCAACAAAAGAGCTGGTGACATTTAAAAAAGTCTGCACTACAGTCTTTTCTGGAATTACACTCAAACTCACTGCTCAGGTCACACCTGCCTTCACTAGGTGAGCTACAGGACAAGGGACTAGAAACAGAAACACCCACTTCCCTTCAGAGCCCCCGTCACACTGCAGCACCCTGCACTTCTGTTTTCTGAAGCTGAGCTTGGGTCTCAGCTCTCTACTGGGAAAGGAGAAGAGTTTCCTTGAGCTAATAATCCTTGCTCTCCTGCTTACTTTGACATTGCTAACTGTGTAAACTGTGATTTGGGGAAATGAGACAGTTTGTTGAGAAGAGGTTTTTCATGTCCCCACTAGGCACCAGCCCAATCTGAAGGGGACTTCCCTGGCTACTCCTTCAGTCACATTAGTGATTCCAATACAGGGAATGTCCACCGAAGATGGAAGCAACATGAGAAATCCCATCTTTGAGAAATCCCAGCAAGCAGAACTTTAAAAAGTTTAAGATGCTAAATCTGCAAACTTCTTACTCTGCCCTATACAGTGACAATGCCTAAGACTGGGAGTGCTTAAGAATATTTCTTATTTCTCTTGCTAGTTTCCAGGCAGGGTGGAAATCCTCCTCCTGGGAAGCAGCTTCCCTCCTCTGGTTAAAGCATTTTACTTATTGAAGGCTTTTTCCAAGCTCCACAAAGGAAGCAGCAGCCACTGAAATTGAGATAAAGGTTTCTACCTTCACTTTTTTAGCTAGAAATCAGCTATCACGCTGATATCTTTTTCAAGATTATCTGGAGAGACAAGACTGAGTTTCACCCCCAACTTCCCTACGGGTAATCAGTAGGAAATGTCAGTTTTTCCAGTGAACTCCATTTTCTGTGAAACTTTGCCCTTTTGTCTCAACCTCTGATTGCAAAGGACAAAATCGTTTTCAGATGTCACACAATTAGAGCCCACATGACTCCCCTGTCACTGCTTGTCTCCACAGCAGCTCTGCCACGTATCAAAGCCACAGGACAGCACGAGACAGGCTTTAAAAAGAGCCTAGGTATCACACTTCGGATGACAACGAGGATCTTTCCACTTATAAGATACAACTGCTACCTTGAACTGCCCCAACAAAAGTTATTATTTTGTTACAATATTACTGGCTTACTACTCTCCCAAACACGGAGCAGAATAACCCAGTTACAGCAGGCACCAGGGCACTCAGTGAGAGAACAGCAGCTTGTCTGGCTGCACCTTTCCTTCACATCTTTCTTGTGGACACCCTTCCCAGCCCCCCAGCGAGGTGCCCTGCCTGTGTCACCCTGTGTCACTGCCTCCACAACCACTGCCCAATTCCAAACACCAACTCTGCATGTTTTCTCCTGGTATTTGCCCATTGCTCATGGAGAAATGTTGAGTTGGAAAGTATCAGCCGCCCAGACTCTGGCATGCTTGGTTTCTTTCTACCCTCTGCTCAGGGCAGCTTTGACACATTGCATCAGTGTAGCCTGAACAGAGACTCAAGGGTTGTTACCTTGCAGCTGTGTAACTCCAGCTACTGTCTGAACACTGATCCGGTCTAGTGCAAGGAAGCAGTGATAGGAGAAGGCAGGTGGAAAACATGGCCAGGAAACAGCCAAATTTTTACAAACCTGCAGTCTCCAAAATAAGGGAAATGAATGCGAGACAAGACCACGATCTGCCAGTTGTGTTTTGAAGAGCTTGATAAAGTTTAATTTTCACTTAGGGACTGGAAACTTTCAGAGGTTTTTCTGAAGAGATTTTATCTCCTGCCTTTATTTGTAGAGCAGGTAAAGAATAAGCAGCAGCTGCAGCCACCCTGCTGCAAGGGGAGGCAGAGCAGCGGCCGGGTGGCTGTGACAGCCGCAGGCAAAGGGCTGTGCCCACACACCCCATGGCCCCTGCTCTGCCAGCAGGGCAGGGGCACAGGGCCTGGGCAGGCAGCTGCCATCGATCTGCTCAGAGCAGCTGGGAGCCACAGCTTCAACAACTGCCACTGCCTGCGGGTCGGGAATGAGAAGAGCGATGATGGAGGAGGAGCAGGAGACCAGCTGTAGCTGCAGCCTGCTGGGCTGACTTCAGGAGAGTGTGCTTGTGCAAAAGCATGTAGTGATATTTTCTCAAGCACATGCATCTTGTAACAGTTTCCCTTAATTTTCCTAGCCTCCAACAATCTGCAGGTCAAATGAGACTTCCTGAACTGGAGCTGTGGTCTTCCACTTTAAGAGAACGGGGCTGCCACCTCCTGCTACTTGGGCCTGCCTCCCCCTGTGACCAGAAAAGCTTAACAATGTGCAGGGAAAAGAACCACTAATTTCCTCACCTTGTATCTGCTGATTTTACACGAGACCTCCTAGCCCTTGGTTTGGAAGCTGGAGAGCAACTGACTCCATTTCCACAATCCCCAGAAGTGATGCCCTAACAGCTCACTGCAACTCCCTCACGTGTTCCTTTCTGGGCTGACGTGCTTGGGACTATCTGGGTGGCCCTGGTACAGCAGCTTTCTCCTGACCACCCTGCAGTTCTCTCCTGACCATCCTGCAGTTCTCTCCTGGCCATCCTGCTACCGTGCAGCTCTGTCCTTGCTGAGCCCAGGGGCGCTGGCAGGACGTCACAGGCGCTGTGGGTGCACGCGGCAGCACAATGAGGTTGCTTTGTTCTCTGTTCCTGATGAACAAGGATTGATTTGCTTTGCTGAAAGCCACGAGCCCCTCATTGACAGTGTCACTCATCCCTTGCAATATTAGGGTTTTATGCCCCCGAGTTATCATCAGCTCTGAGCCCACGCTTTCATATTCCACTGCAGGAAGCTTTGACTCAATGTGCAGCACACTTTGTTTACCCAAAGGCAGATGCATTTTGCCACTGCATCTTCCATCACTTTTTCCAGATCATCAAAGAGTATATTTTAGCAGTGCAGGTCCCAGCACAGTCTCCAGGGTGCTTCTCAAGTGATCTCAAACAACTGTGAAAACAAATGCTGGGGTTTTTTAACCAATATTTCATCCATGAATGGACCTCTCCTCTGACCACATGGCCTCCTAAGTCCCTTAAGACATATGTCTTATGACTCCTTTTGGTAAGGGGCCTTGTCTTTTGGAAATCCAAGTTGGCTGCATCAACTGAATTCTCTTTATTTATATCACTACTGACTCTTTCAAAGAATTTCAACAGCTCTGTAGAGTAGGACTTCCCTTTACAAAACTTACATTGACCCTTTCCCAGTATTGATCAGAGTAATTCATCCACTACACTTTGCTGGTTTTATCAGTCTGCCTGGTATAGCTCGTCAGTGAATTCCCAGAATTCCTGTGGGATGTGTCTTACAAACTGCCTGACAGGTGAAGCACTGGGCACCATGGCAGCTTCAACAGAGGAGCATGGCTCTCACTTAACACCTCAACTATTTCATCCTTAAATTCATTTAAAATTCCTCAGTTGAAAGTTCCAGTTAATAAATATTATGAAATATTAAAAACTGCTAAAAAAGGCATAAATATTATCTTTTGTACAGCCTCTGCAGCAGGCACTGTGGTTTAAGACAGGCTCTATGCTGACTCCCCACAAAGAGCATTCCAGCACAGTAACCTCTGTGAACTGCTCTGTGCTAAGCTTACATGCAGAAGAAATTAAATTTAGATTTTCTGCTATGGCTAGATCTTCCTTGAGCCCTCCTTCCAGAGCCTGAGAAGTCAGTAGCACTCTGCAAACCCCTTCATGTGGTTTCATTTTCATAGGTCCGAAAAAGGATGGTTATTTTCTTCCCCTTGCAAATAATCTCTCAGAATCCCCTTCTGTCTTCGTTCTGTTCATATATTTAATCTGCTAGAGTTTATAACCTTTTCCATTTTCTCTAGCCTTTTTTAAAATTGCTTTTTTGTTTTCAATAGCCTCCTTGCCCTTCTGTTAGCCATGTTGGCTTTCTGGCACCATTTCTCGTCTCTGCTGTGATGGATGGTGGGCACTTGCTCTCTGCTCAGTTTATGTTCAATAATCTTTTCCATTTCTGTGCAGTTCTTGTTTTGAACTCTGAGTGCAAAACCAGTGAAGTCTTCTATAGTTTGGTGGTTTGTTTTTTTTTTCCTTTTCCCCAGGGATGTTGATCTGGAACACATTGTGGCTCCTGTCACAGAGCAGCTCTTGGAAGGCACAATACATTTCTCTGCCCTTGTCAGATCACATCAACGGTAACTTCTCCCATCTTGGCACTCCCTAACCTGTTGCTCCATAGAAGTTTGTGGCTAAAATGCAGTGCTGGTGCCACATAATGGGTGCAACTTAGATTAGCTGACTTGATGAGGAAGTGCCATTGAAAAGAGTCCTTCTCCTGTCCCTCTGCCCTGCCCCATGTCCAGTGAGCTGCTGGTCTCATGGAAGTCTGTAAGCAGGAGTGCAGGGCTGGGGTCACTGCCCCACTACACTGGGAAACCAAAGCAACTGAGCCTGTGGCCACAGGATCTCTCCTTCAGGTGGAGGGTGAGCAGTGCAGGTGCACACGTGGTGGCAGAGGCACTGACCTGCCTTAGCCACCAAAGGAAGGCCACCAATGCTCCTGACCATCTCTGAAAGCCCTGTGGTTTTTGCTATAATCTTTATGGTGCCAGCTTCTGAGTATCTCTGTTCTTGGTCAAAGAGCCCTGTGCTTGAGAAAATGAAATGTGTGTGAACCATAAAAGCTCAGATACTGGAAGGTGATAAAACACAACCCAACAGCAACTTCAAAATATCTGAAATCAAACCCAAGCAGGAACTGCTGGGAAGCACTTCTTGCTGGGGATTTGCAAAGGTCAGACAAGGCTGGGACATTATCCTATTTGTCCTTAACATCTCTGAATGCTTCTTAAACTGAGGAGGAAAACACACATTCAACTATGACTGCCAAAGGCTAATTCTACTGTGGGACTGATTATGGCAAGAAGTGGGCACACAGGGCAAACAGTTCAAATGCAGGAACCACCTCTGATTGGCACCTTTGGCCAGAGAGGGAAGCAATGACAGTGCCACTGGCACTAAAGAATCCCTTCAGTGCAGGGAGCTCGGGGTGCAGCTGCAGTGGGAACTGCAGGTTGAGCTCTGGGGGGCAGGAGCCTGAACTGCTGCCCCTCTGCATAACAAAGGGCACGGGGACCTGTGGCCCAGCAAGGTAGGATGGGACACTCAGGGACACAGCCAGACTGAAGACCCCCAGACTTTCCTGCACTTCGACTGTGAGGGCATAAAAGCCCAGAGGTTCCTTTGTTCAGGGTCCCTCCTCAGAGGCACCAGCTCCAGCTGGTATTTTGTCATTCAGTTATTGCACCATGATTAAATTATTTTAAGGATCTGGAGGTCTGAGACTCTGCAGTGGGAAACCTGGGCTGGAGCCAGTAAGGAAACCTGGCCTGTGAGGGGAAGGAGCAGTTGCAAAGGGGCCTCAGTCCCAGCTCAGGTGGTGCCAGAGAGGCTTCCAGGGTGGCTCCTGGGTGGTCAGACAGAGGAGTTTCCTTAACATCACCGAAAACTTTCCATACTGAGAAAAAACATTCTGAGTGAAAGAGTGAGGCATCCAACAGCAGCTCCAAAGGTGTTAATGCCTTGAGCTCCAGAAACTCCCAGGCAGCAGAGAGAGGTACCTGGGTGTCAGACCACAGTGGTCCAAATTCCAGCCACACTTCCTCAGCCCCAGGTCAGAGCGTGATCCAGTGCTTAAGCTTTTAAAAGTTTAATAACTTTAAAAGTTATTGAAGACTTAGGTAAACCATTTGTTTCACAGTGGGAATGATTAATGATGAGAATTCATATTACCAGTACTTTTCAAGACTAATTTATTAAGCTTCTCTTCTGGCATTACCAGATGACCTCCCAGAGCGAAGCTGCTCTAAGTTCAAAATTAATTCCTTGGAAAAACTGAGAACTGATTTAATGTGCAGACTAACAATAAAGAACACATCTGTGAAATCCCTTCAATTTTTTTTTTAAACATTAAAACCTGGCAGAACACAGAGCAGTAAGGTGTCTATTGCTTGCATTTTACTCAAGCTTGTTGAATGTCTGTACTAGCAGAGGGCTAGAAACATCCCAAAAAAGCCTTTCAACTTAAGCACATTCAGCTGCTGGTTCACCTAAGCAAAGAAAACTGCCTCTGCTGCTTTGCTGTAAGGTGGAGGAGACGCAGATTACTCAGGGCAGGCTTTCCCCTTTTCCAGTGACTCTGGCTACAGCTATTATTTACTTTATGTCATCTTTGCCAATCTTGGCAAAGGTGTAAAACTGCACCATGCTCCTGGGGCAACCTATCCCAGCTATTAACTACGGAGAGATTGAAGCAGAGATTCCATTGTCTTGCTCTCAGCAACAGCTACCCTCAAATTTCTACACATTACTACAACAACACCACAAACTATGCCTGCAAGATAAGAAAAAAATATTGTCAGACTGTAAAACATCCCCACCTGTTAACTCTTACCATTATAGTATCGCCAACCTCAAGGCAGTTGGCAGGTAAGTGCTTCCCACCCCCTCTCTGTGCAAAATTACTTTGGAAATAGTAGAGCTGAAGGAGATGGCTGCATGGGAAGCAAGACTAAATCAGACCTAAAGCAACATCGTGAAGTAAATTGTTCATTTCCATACACAGCAGAAATTTATTAATAGAAAACACAATATGATCTATCCAAGCATGCAACGGTTTCTGGTACTCTGTGTAATTGCATTAAGTCTTAAATTAGAGAAATTCTGGGTGAGAATTGAGAGCAGCAGTAGAACGAGGTACTCAATCTGATTACACAAACTCAAGAGCATCAGGAGACAAAGGTGCTGCTGTTGCTGTAACACAAACAAGCATTTGTGTGTGCCTGTTCCAAAGCCAGGTGAGGGTGAAGGACAGACCCAGTGCCTCTCTGTGACCCTTGCTCATGCTTTGTGTCACACAGCAAGAAAGAGCAGGTCACCTCCCAGCACAGATTCTGCCAGAGAACAGACACTGGCTCTGCACTCAAAGGAACTCAAGTGAGGTACAACAGGAGCATGGCTGACAGGCTGGGTTTGTGCTCCCACAGCAGAGAACACAAACCCCTACAACCACACAATGCTGAGAACAATAAGCAACTCCTGACAACACCGACAGGTCTGAGCTGGAGCAAGATGCTCTCTCTGCTGCCCTGCCCACGTGTTCCAAGCAGCAGTTAAAGCTATAACTTTCTTGCACTCCAGTCAAGTATCCAGTGTCATGAGAAAGACACCCAGCACAGACTGAGGAATACATGGGTTAGGGTTAGATCCCCTCTTTCCCAGCTCAGGCAGGAAATTGGACCTCCTAGATCTGTGATAGTTCAGGGTGAATTAAACCATTGCAGATGAGCTCTCCTTTGCCCAAGGCTGGCAGGGGGGTGTTGTCTCCCAGCACTCTGCACTGCTATTTTGAGTCAGCAGAGTATGAGACTGCAGCCTTCCCCATGGGCTGCAAAGAGAACAGGCTGATGGCTCTGGCACTCCCCCATCCCTGGGCAGTGGGCTCAAGGTGCCACCACCTGCAGACACACAGCCTTTGTAAACCCGAGACCTCCAGGGAGATCTGAATGTGCTAATACATGGGTGAGTCTAAAATATTTTGTGTGACTGCTAGACCCCAGATCACCACAACTCCTCAAGGAACCTGTAAAGTAAGCCAAGGGCCAGCCTTCCAGCCAAGGACAGTCCTCCTGCTGACACGATGTGCCAAACTGCATCTCAGCATCTTGCTGAAGACCACGAACATCTTCAAACCTCCTGAAGAAGAGAAAGCAGGGCCATGTTCTGTGTCTCCAAACCTTCCACATCCCCGGCAACTAGAAGTGAGCCTCCCTGTGTTGAGTTAAACCCAATACTGCAGTTACTGGTTAGTTGCTGTGAAATACCATTAACGAGTGCTGCATAAGGGATGGAAATGGCTCAGCCACTGCCCGAGGAAAGGCACCATTCAAACCCCTTTCTCAACCTAAAGCACTTCTGCTTTGCTCTAAGGACTCACTGACAAGAACATGAAAAGCACAGGAACTTCAAACATCACAGCTGCATAATCAGCCTCTTTGGCACACTGTTGCCACAGAATACAGAAAGCAAACATAATGCTTAAGTAAACCCCAAGGAAGGATTGTGCACACATAGTTAAAAATAAGAGCCATGTTTCAGTCCAAGTCCAGCTAGGTAAAACTTTCCAGAACTGAACACTGCAGTTTTACAGAAAACAGAGCTTTTAGATGGAAAATCAGTGATGGGAGAAATCAGAAGAAAAGCTTCCCAAGAAACAAAAATTAAAAAAAGTCCAAAATAAAAATCCATTTAAATAATTTTAGCTTTACAATATTTGTTGTTGTGATGTCAGGAGAAGTCAAAGCCAGTACTTCAGTGGTGATGCTAGTTTTAATAAGATTAGGAGCAGCATTAATTTAGCAGGCATTAAGTAAACTTGCTTTCTAGATCAAAACATCTTCTGTGTTGTAATTAATTTCACTCCAGCGCTTTGAACAAAAGAACTCCTTGTACAAATCAGAGGAACAACAGTCCTCAATATCCCAGCCAAAATGTTTCACTGCTGCTGAGAACAGCCCCAGTTACTCACACAGAGAAAGTAAACCCTTCCTCAAAGAGCTAATGTTCTATGTTATTTCATCACAATAAACAGAAGATGCCTTAAAACATCTTGTATTCAACACCAGTGGGTAGCACTCACAAGCTGGCTTTAATTAAACAATGAACACAGTTTCAATTCAACCTCTCCCACATCAGCAAATGCACACGATGGGATATTTCAATAACCTCTCAACAGCAGATACCATCTCTGACTGCACAGCAAGCAAAAATAAAGCAAAGAGACTGGGCAAGAAAAAGCAAACATTTAAAAATGCAGATTAAAAAGCTTCAAACAAATGTACTTCTGAAAGAACTCTTCCAAAACTGAAAAATTAAAAACGTGGTCTTATTGAACAGTGATACTTCAACTAAAAAAAAGTGCAAAAAATTCCTCATCGAGGCCTGTCATTAACTCTGCAAACATTGTGCTGTGTTTTACTCTGGACACAGGCAACTGAGTGACTCTGCATTTTCCATGAATTCCAGCAAGACATCCAGCAAGCTTTTGTACTGGGAAGCTTTAATTCCTTTCCTCCAAGGGTTTATGCATGCCTTGTCTTTTCTGTTTCAGATGAATTGTATGTCCTGCACTTATTCCCACCTCCTCCACCCATTGTTTGCTTTCTGCAAATATTCAGCCAAATCCCAAACCATCTCCACACCCCAAGGCCCCTTCTCCTGAAAGCCAAACACTTCTCTGCCTTCCTGCTGGTGGGAGGCAGCAGAGGGGAAGTGTCAGCTACACATGAGATCAAATGGCAGCTTATGTCAGACTGAAACATAATGCAGGTTTATTTGGATAGTTTTACAAATATATCTGTATATTTCTTCATTTCTATTTAAAGCAAATCAGAGGGGAGAGACTTAGGCTGAGACAGAACACCTACTTCTGAAGGCTGAAGAGGGTCTGGATAATAATAAAAGCCCAGGCACAGCTCTGTTAATGGCACAGGTCACCACACCATCTGTCCATCTGCAGCACAGACCGTTTATTCCACCATCTGCCCAGGGACAGTGGAAAAAGCCAAGCCTAGATTTCATTAGGGTTCATATAGCTTTCAAGTAAAATGTAGGTCTCAGATTTAGGTTAATACTTTTTAGTTCTGAGAATAACCTACATTCCTATTGATAAAGACCCCTAAGCCCCCACACTATCTCTCCATTTCATCTCCATTGCAGTTACCAGATTATGTGGCGTCGTTTAACTGATGCCAGGCAATCTGTTATATGTCAGGGTTAGCTGGGGTTGCTTGCAGATGTACAGTTTAGGAAAACCAGGGCAGCTCTACCTGGAAGTCAGTTGTACCAGAAAAGCCAAAAGCTTCCTCACACACAGTCACCTAGAGTAACAAATTTCAGAAGCAGGAGGATGCTTGTGCTGTTGACTTTGCCCAGATCTGATCCTGGCAAGTTATTTAAACATAAATCAAACACATGAGGAAATGAATAGAAATTCCCAATGGCAATGCCCCTTTTCCCCAAAGGAAAGAAAGATCTTACAAACCTTAAATATACATGAAAACTTGAAAAGTAACATATGCCAAAGCTATACAGAAAACAGCGTGGGGAACCTGTGTGCCTGGCACTACACACCTCCTGGAGTCAGTGACAGTGCTAATGACATGCTCCTGAGCTGGGATTAAACTAAACATTTCTCCCATTCATAAGCATGGCCCAGCTGCAGAGAACATTTTGAAACCCCAGCTTCCAGCCAGAGGCACCACCAAACAACCAAACACTGAAGCTGGATGTTACTCCAGCTGTTTCCAAGGCTAAGCTCTGGCAGGGCATCAGTCAGTCCTGGGAGGAGCTGGGACACTGAGATTAGCTCAGCTGGTTAGAGCATGGTGCTAATAACACCAGAGGTGGTGGGTTCAGTACGGGCCATTCACTTCAGAGTTGGACTCGATGATCCTTGTGGGTCCCTTCCAACTCAGAATATTCTATGAAATTCTGGGATGGACTTACAGCAAATGACGTCGTGACCGAGGGCACAGAATAACACAGACTGAAATAAAACAGCACTCACTCCAACATGTCAAGATCTTATACTGGGGAGCTCAAACTGGACCTGCACTGCCAACAGGGTTATCAACAGTGCTGACAGAGTCTCACCTTCTCCTTGCCACCCCCTTACCTCACCCCACTGCCTGCAGCCCTGCAAGCACAGGATGTGGTCAGCCCCAGTCCCAGCCACAGCTTTGTCTCCATCTAAAACAACTTCTTTTGAACTATTAGAAAAATAAAAAGGTCTGAAATGCAGGTCTCACATCACTGATGCTGTGCTCTCATACTGCAAACACTGCATTGTATAAGATTATCCATCCCACAAACCCTTTAATTTTTGCCCTAAAACCCTTGCAGATGTTGCTGCTATTGGAAGATGATTGGGAACTTCACTGCACTGTAACTGGAAACCATCTTCCAGTTATCAGCCTTCATCAGTCAGTTTGTGCCTATTCTTCTTAAACTGAGATTCTCCCCAAGGTTCTTCCTCCCTGTGAAACTCAGGACAAATTAAACCCCTGCCTCAGTCTAGGTGCTTTTAAGTCTTTCTCTACACAACAGGATCTTCCTTCGTCTGAAATCCCTGGCAAACTTCTTTATTTCAAATTGCCCTGACACTGACTCAGTGGCACATAGGCCTGGATATGCAGCCGGATGTGCTTTGCCAGATCAAAAAGCAGCAGTAATTTTTCACAGGACAAAACAATAGCTCAATCTCCCAGTGTAAGAACTGTTCCTGGTACTAGCAACTGAGGCAGATAACCCAAGGACCCAACGACATCTATCCTTGCTGGCAGATTTCAAACAGAGATTTAATCTAGCCCTTGGGGTATTTTCCAGGTAGGAGCAGAAGGGGGGGGTGACAAGCCAGGTGTGCCCTGAAAGTGCACCTTGTAGGGAGAGATGCTGGAGAAAGGTGAGGTTAGGACAGCATTTACAGTCACAAGAGACACTGTATTAACATCTTGCTGAAAAAAACCTGTATTGTAAATGAATTACCGAGAGGGCTCCCGGAAGGAACATCTCGCCTCCTGCCCAACTGTTGCCATGGCCACCAGCTCACTGCTGATCTACAGCAAAGCAGAGAAGCACTCCCCAGAGCCCCTCTCCCTGGCTGCAGCCCACTCAGCTCTTCCCAAAGCTCAGCCCTGGGGAGGACAGGGAGCAGAGACAACAGCAGCACTGAGTTCTGTGGGGCTTGCCCAGCTTCACATCTGGGGCTCTGTTCAAAGAAGGGCACAAAGAGGCTTTGCTGATTGAGGGAAAGCGTAGAGCCAAAAGGCAGCAGCCATTCACAGCTCTGGGACAGGGACTCCATCCCACCTTCCCACTCTGCTCCAGCTCCCAAGACCACACTGCTCCCAGCCAGGCAGGACAGGGGCACACCCAGAGCTTTGGTGGGTCAGTAGAGGATTGGCAGTGGAGGCCAATACGCCCTGGCATCGCATTCACATTCTTCCCAATCCTGGCAGACAGGCCACTGCAGGAAGTGCCTCTGCTATCTAACACTTACTCAAAGGCATTGCACCTATTTTTACCCCTTACCCATCTGACATGTGAGCACACTTCACCTCTAGAGGTGAGAGAGAAGATACAGATAGATGGAGATATGATGGTACAGGCAAGTGTTTTGAAACCATTATCCTTTATTTCACAGAAAAATCATTGCTTAACACTGTTGCTGCTTCTCAGATGAGAAACTACATTTACAATGTGCTAAAATTAGTGATTTTTATACTTCGAGGTTTTAAGATAATAACAAAGCTCACAATGAATGGAGCTAAAGCAGTATAGTGGCATGTGTCTGCCCAAATGGGGGCTACTGTCAGTGATATCAAGAGAAGGAAAAAACACAAACTACCTTCATAGGACTGTATTTATTACGTTCCTGTTCTGCACAGGCTTGCAAGTGGTTTTCTGGAACAATCCCATGCAGCACTACAGGCTGGGGACAGAGTGGCTGGAGAGCAGTCAGGCAGGAAGGGAGCTGGGAGTGTGGATGGACAGGAAGCTGAACAGGAGCCCGAGTGTGCCCAGGTGGCCAAGAGGGCCAATGGATCCTGGCCTGGCTCAGGAACAGTGTGGCAGCAGGAGCAGGGCAGGGATTCTGCCCCTGGACTCAGCGCTGGTGAGGCCACCCCTGGAGTGCTGTGTCCAGCTCTGGGCCCTCAGCTCAGGAAGGACATTGAGGGGCTGGAGCAGGTCCAGAGGAGAGCAGCGAGGCTGGGGAAGGGACTGGAGCACAAGTGCTGTGAGGAGAGGCTGAGGGAGCTGGGGCTGTTCAGCCTGGAGGAGGCTCAGGGGAGACCTCCTGACTTTCTACAACTCCCTGACAGGAGGTTGTAGCCAGGTGGGGGTCGGGTTCTTCTCCCAGGCAGCTCTCAGCAAGACAAGAGGGCTGGGTCTTAAGCTGTGCCAGGAGAGGTTTAGGTTGGATATTAGGAAGAAATTCTTTACAGAGAGGGTAATCAGGCATTGGAATGGGCTGCCCAGAAAAGTGGTGGATTCTCCGTCCCTGGAGGTGTTTAAGGTGAGACTGGATGTGGCATCAGTGCCATGGGCTGGGAATCATAGCGGGGTTGGATCAAGGGTTGGGCTTGATGATCTCGGAGGTCCCTTCCAACCCGGCTGATTCTGTGATTCTATGATCTACATCAACAGACTTTTATTAAATCTATCCCATGGTATTGCAGCCCTACCCCTGCTGCTGTGCTCCAGCAGCACTGTGTGACCTGTCCTGCGCTGAGCAGAGCACTGCAGACACAGCAGCCTCCCATGACTGGAGAGAAGGAACAGCTGCTGGCTGCATATCCACACACTCAGTGAGAAGGCAGCAGGATAATCTGGCATGGAAAATGAGCCTGTGCTCCACAAGATGCCCCATGGAATCTCAGAGCTGCGCTCCCCCTATCACAGAGTGTGTCCTTTGTCTTTGATGCTGGCGGAGCAACCACTCCTCTGAAAGGATTATTCCTATGGCAACCAGAGCCCCTGGGCTCATCTCTGCACCACCGATAAACTCACGGAAAACGACCATGGCTGTGTCAAGAGCCAGGCCCAGCAGAGCAGGGTGTTGTATCTTGGGCATCTCCTCTCAAGACAAATAGACAGAGCATGCAATCTCCTCCTTTCCCAGCCAGTGAACCAGATGGGATGTGACAGAGCTGAAGTTCCTCAGCATATTGACTTTTTCCAAGAAACTGCTTTTCAGGAGACCAGCCATCCTGCAAGATGTTGTGCAGCCTTGGCAGAGCAGTCCAGCTCTGCACCTTAGAACTCAGAAGAAACTGCTTGGCGTGAAAGGGTGAAGGGCAATTTCTGCCACTGGACATATTCCAGTTCTTATTGATTAAACCTCAACAGGAACTAAAATTAAGATACAGGGTTTTTTTCATCTCTCTCTCTCAACAATACTGCTGAGCGATGGGGAGTCTATCAACCAATCCTTGTCTCCTACACGTGTCTTACCTGACAGTCGAAGTCCTGGAAGTTGCGAGCTGCATTCTGTTAATGAAAAACAGGAAAAAGAAAAAAGAGTTCAGCACAGTGCCCCAGAACACCCCCAACAACATCATGAAAGTTCCCCTCAGAGACCTCTGTCTTAGTACAGTCGAGCATGGCTGCAGTCAGGTCAGCGGCAAAATATGAGACTTGTACAAGTAAACCTCATGCAAGTTCTGCCCATTTGTACACAGCAAAGTTATGGGGCTGTCCAGAGGCTGCCACCTAAGGGGAGCACCTGTGGGCACAGCTGAGAGCATTCGAGCAGGGACAGTGCACATAGAAAGGACCGTGGCCAAAGCTGGGCTGGGTATGGGTTGGGGTTTGTCTGGTCCTGCTGTTCATTAAGAATTTGGATGCAAAACTCTTGAAGGACTAACCCTGGGATCTCATGTAATAAGCACAGGAAAACAGGCCATGCAGTCACTGCCACGGGCATGGGATTGTTCCATGGCACACACAGGGACCCTGCAAGCTACTGAAACCCCAGCACATGGGAACTGGGCTCAGCAGCTCACAACTGACTGCTCCCAGAGGGTGACCCACACATGCAGCTGAACACAGTCGGGACAGCACACATTTGGCATCCTGCAGGTTTGAGGGGCTGCAGGAACCTGTCTGTGTGCTCACATGCTTTGTTAACACTGTCTCTGACCACAGAGTAGGTTACACCACTGAGAGCTGTCAGCTGCTGAAAAGGCTGAGCAAATCACTTGAGACAGCATTACAGCTCATGTGCTTTAGGCATAGCACCTTAGCACTAAAATTACAACTAGGATCACATATGCACAACAGAAACACTCCAAACATTTCTTCTGGCTGAGTACCCTCACTCCTCTCCATGTGTAAACACATGGCCCTGTTTTCCTCCCTGCAGGGCCTTGCCACATTAGCAAGAACAGAGGTTGCTACCTACATTCTGCAGTTTGAGACATTTGAGATATCTGCAAATCTGTTTTAAGGATCCATTCCCCCCTTTCCTCATCTGTGGTAAGTATTGAACCCTGTCAATGTTTTGAGCATAACATGGCAAAACCCACCAAATCCTCAGGATGTGGGAAAAGAAACTAAAAAGCAGCCCCCTCTTATTTCAATTTGAGACACTGAAATTAATTGAGATTTCTGACATCACCACTGGGTTGTGAAAAAGGTCAATTCAGTCACCCAGTGCCACAGAGATTAGGGACTTTAACAAAACCTATGGGGAAATGAGAAATTTCTGTATCCAGCACTGGATTTGGATGGTGCATTCTAAGTAAAGAAAAGGCTGAACTGAATTTGTACTGGGAAAAGCCTGAAATCCCCTGAGTGAATGGAGAGGAAATGACACAGAGCAAGGAATGAAGGTCTGAACTGGGCTGCTTGTTGTCAGGTTGTACCATGAGGCACAAGCAGCATTAGGGCTGAAATGCCCTGACTCCTGCATACTTGATTTTAACACACCAAAAATCTGACTTTAAACCATTTATTCATTGTCTTGAGAAAGTTTAAGGCAAGTTTTCCAGGCTGCACCTCAAAATACAGAGCTAGCTGGGCCAACACAACCCAGCCTAAGGGCTGCTCATTCCACTTCCTGAATCTGGCTCTGGCATTTCAGTAACTTTTCACTGGGGCAGTCCTCTCTTTTTCTCTCTCTTTCTACTAAATGGGAACATTTGAAGTTCCTTTACTTCTCCAATATAAAGTTACTGCATTTTAGTGAGGCTGAATGAGGTGAACCAGTATAGTGTATTTTACTTCCCTGCACTTGCTATCAGGCTTAAACTACTCAAAAACAAAAATGTGTTTGTATTCTTTAAAAGTCAAGCTTGTAACTTTTTGCTGATTTGAGACAGAACATATCCAGGACTCAGTGGTCCCCAGTGTCATTAACTAGAGTTAGACAAGTGAACAAGATATGACCTGTTTCCATTTCCCAGGCAATTCCACTGTTTTGAGTATTAAGACACCAGAGCTCCTTCTCTGTGTACCTTTGTACCTGAAGAGTGCATGAGCACTCACCCATTAACACCTTAAGAGTTTTACTGTACTATTTCTGGCCATTAATCCATGCTGGTTCGAACTCCTACACCTAAAGTGGGTTGGTCAGTAAAAATCTTAGTAAACTGCCAGCTCAACACATTTTGGACTCTGATATGCTGCACAGAACAGCACGTTATGGCACCACACCCACATGCTCCATAAACTATGTCTAAAAAGCACACGTATTATTTTAAGCTTGAAAACCTTACTAAGGGCTGGACCTTGGAGTTGGCCACTCCCTGAGGCCCTCCCTTCGTTAAAATAAAGTGTAAAAAGGGGAGCCTCAGCACTCTTCTCTTCCCGTGCAGTACTGAGGATGGTTCTGGAGCCACTCACTGTATTTTTCCCTACTGAGGTACTGTATACTTTCTGTAAGTTCAAAACTGAGTCAAGGAAAGCAGGTATCACTCTATATGTGCCCTTCTGTGTGCTGGTTACCACCACTGGGTGTTCTGTTCTGATGAGCACACTGCATTTGAACCAGAACTCACACCACAGCCAGGACTGGATGGCACTGACCAGGCCAGACTTGACACAGAGACTGAAACTTCTGAAGTGAAACCCACTGTTTTGGCAAGCTGCAATACCTCCTACTTAGGTCAGCTGACTGAAGCAAGGGCAATCTACCCTCTTGAATTCAAACATGGAAAATCCCAGGAGAATCATGAGCAAGATCTGGGGCACTGCATTTAGGAAGCTTGTCTTCTGTAAATGTTTAATTCTTGTTAATACCACAAACTGTATTTTAGCTGCTGGTC
Source organism: Neopelma chrysocephalum (assembly GCF_003984885.1). Lineage (NCBI taxonomy): Eukaryota > Metazoa > Chordata > Aves > Passeriformes > Pipridae > Neopelma > Neopelma chrysocephalum. The sequence goes on from NW_020897948.1 coordinate 377,792, forward strand.
TACACTGATTTTGTACTTCCCAGACTCACCTTCCAGGAAATATTTCAAAAAATTGAGTTGAGGAAGCCCAGCAGTCAGCACTACTCTGTCAGAACAGGCAGCTGGACTGCAGAGTTCAGCTGAATTTTTAGATTTCACAGGTACTAAACAGATATGCTAGAACACTAGAGAAATGAGGAAAAACTAATCCATACAGACTAAAACACAGCAGAATTTCAGAGATTTCATCCATTTTGTGGCAGACAGCCCAGTCTCCTATAGGCACACGGTGAGTGGACAGAGCACCACAACCCTTTGGCAGCACAAGCCAGTTCTTGATGATGCCATTAAACAGCAAAGCCTTGGGAACTGCTTCCCATGCCATTGGGATTGGCTGTGAGCTATGGAAAGCGACCCAACTGCATTGCTCATAATCACAGTTTGCAGGTGCAAGATGCTAGATCTTGTTGGGATGCCCATAATGACTTAGGCACTCAGAACAACAGTTTGTGGCAGAATCCAGAGAGGCCAGGGCTCTCCTAAAGCCTAGATGGCTCTTCTGCAGCCCACAAAACAGAAAGACTTAAACAGCTGCTGCAATACGATGATTTTCAGAAGTCTCAGTATTGGATGAGTCTGGACTGCTCTAGCTGAGCTCTGGAGACATTAAAAGGAAACAGCTCTCCATTACTAAATTCAGAGAGACGGGGCTGGTTTGGGTGTCAAAACACTAAAGGATAATTTAAGACAAAATATTTTAAACAAAAAAAGAAAATAGGATACAATAATCCAAAGTTCCTCTAACAAGGAGAAACTTATTAGAGGTTCTACAATGGGATCACCTTCCCATTTTCTGCCCAGCCTTTGTAAATCCTCACTACAGGCATGACATACTGTTTGGCCAGGACTCCAAACTTACCTGAACTGTGGTGGTCTGTCATTCCCTGAGACTATGGAAGAGTGTGTGGTGGTAAATTACCAGAGTGGGGTTTTTCAGTACTTAAGATACTTTAAGCTGTAAACAGCTTCTGGCAATCAGGGCTCCTTCCCAGACACAAAGTCAGCCTGAGTACACTGTGAGAACAAAGCAGCAGCTGCATTACCTTGTCATTCAGCAGCGGTTTGATCTCTGTCAGCTGAACATCCTGCAGTTCATCCATGGTGCTGGAACTGAAGCCAATTAATCCTCAGAGCAGCAAATGGGTGATTCTGAAACAAAGACATACTGTTAGAAAGAGCATTAGAAGTGAGGCTAGTCAAGGAAAGCTTTCAGATTTTTTCATTAGACTTGTCTGTGCTCCAAACGAAGCCTGCAAGAAGCTGGTTCTTGGTGCAACACAAGGCACCTGTAAGTGCAGAAGGTAAACCCAATCGTGCTCACACTGTGTCAGTCTCCTTACTCCTTGTCCTGCCCACAGAAAGTTGTTCCTGAAAGCTCAGGCCTTTCCACTGAGAAAGTCTGAATCCTTTTCCATGCTGGTACTTCAGCCACAGTGTGTCTGGAAGTGAACTGGAAATTAACTGATCAGCTGAGTGAAAAACTGTGTTCAGTATGTGGCAATACTGACTTCCCCCTGCCACGACCAACAGACCTGAACCCCAGTGTCCTGCCACCAAAAGCAAGGCTCTGCTGTATCCACAAGACGCAGCCAAAACTAAATCCACACATGGGAGACAGAGGTGTGGAGATCCAAGCTCGCTGGCAGAACATCAGACAGCCCAGAACCCAGGGCAGCCCCTGCAGCAGGTGGGATATTGTTACACCCTGAGCTCGCTTGGTGGGTTTTCAAAGGGCTTAGGTACTTAGATTCCCTCTGGCAGCACACAGGAGAAAACAACAAAGTTCTCATGAGGCTGAATAACAAATTTTACTTGCAAACATTAGAATGTTAAGGTAGAATAAGGTTCTTGGCAAATTTTAAAGCAACATCCAATCAAAGAAAGGCACTTCACAAAGCATTGACTTAGCAAGCTCCAACTCATCCAATGTTAAGTTATGCAGATTTTGAGAAGAGGAAGTTAGGAGAAGAGAGGGAGAGAGAGACAAAGGCAAATGAGAGCGAAAGATGACCAGTCACTGCCTTGGACTCAGCGAGGTCTCAGCTGCTGTCAGGTCCAAGGCAGTGGGACACACCAGCACCACACCTGTGCCACTGCTTTTATCTGCTCTGGTCTCCCAGGGCCCTCCCCAGGTGCGGCTTTTGGGGTGCCAGTGGCTTGATAACCATTTTGGGACTGGACCAGAGGCTCCAGTGAGTGGGATGTGGAGCACAGACCACCCCACCCACACAGAACTTGTCCTACCCCCCCCCTTAGTTGTTTTGAGCCAGTAATCATTTCTCCAATCTCCTACAGATATAAAAATGGTCCCCAGATATGGCTGGTCCAGTGGAATATGTGCAGGTAACACTGTTAACTGGGCAGCCCAAACAATGAGATAGTGCAAAGTCAGCAAAGGGAAGAAAAAAGTATAATCAACAGTATGTGAGGCTGCCACATGTCTGTGAGAAATCGCTGCTGCCACGGAGCCAGAGGAGAAATCTTCCAGTATAAATACAGCAGTAAGGATGTAGGAAAATGTGGCTGAGTTTACCAGGGATTTAATTACTCCTCTGGAGGCTCTAGCTGTGTTTCTACACAGAAGAATTTCTAGAGCAAGCAGTTGCAGCAATATGAAGATGGCTCTGGCAGGAGATGGTCGTGCTGGATGGTGCAGGTTATCGGGCTGTTCAGGAAAACTGCACCTATTATTACTGCAGTCACAAACAGAATGAAGCATGTGGTGGACTTCCTGGACACCAGCTGAGTGTGCTAGGAAAAGTCTCTTGCATACTGTCAGAAACAAAATTCTTTGTCCAAGACATTATAGGCTACTAATCACAGAAGAAAAAAAGTGGAAAAAGAACACGTGTGTTCCCCAGCCACCTTGATTCCACACAAACATGTCCTGCCCTGGGAAGGAGCAGTCCCCTTCACCCCAAATATTGTGCAAAGCTGCACCCTTTGTGCCAGGACTAACACTGGTGTGGCTGAAGCCAGTCTGGCACAAAACAAATGGAAACAAAATGCCTTTTCCCTTTGAAAATCAGCCATAGCAATTTCCCTCTCTTTTATGTCCTTTGCTTTGGGAAACTTTAAATTACTCTTCCTTTTCAGCTTTTTTGCCATAAAAGATACCAGTTGTGAGTTTCAAGAAACCAGTTAATCTAGTAACAAGCCCTTACCCCACAATGAACCTTTACTCAGAAGAGGAGTAACTCATTTCCTCTGTAAGCCCCAGAGGAACACTGGTTACTGTCTTTCTGATAAGATATTATGGAATAAAAAAAATACTTCTACTAAGGAATTACAACTTCCATATACACTGGGGCTGATTAAGAGCTCAGCATCTACCAGGTTCTCTTGAAAACAGCATCCCATGAGGTTACAGACACAAAAGGAGTTTCACACAAGCATCACAAAGTGTATCTGCAGATAAGCTGCAGACAGTACCAGAATGACCACCTTCACCTTATTATCTGGAGAGGACATCCCTTCCCTTAGGCTCCTCTGAAAAGACACCTGCTGGGCCCCTGGCAGGCAGGAATGTGATGCTTATTCTTGGGGTCACCCAAGAGACCAAGAAGTTGTTCGTCTCTCTGAAGGGATTAAAAAACTGTGCACACACAAGCCACCTTTCTCTGTGGGTTTTTATACACAAGGGATTGGTAAATTCCTGAGTCTTAGGCTCACACCTTGCCTTTATGCCTAAACCAGAGTCCACAGGGAAGCAGGGCATCTAATAACTCCTCTCTGCTGAGCTCTGACTGACCAAAGAACATGTCAGAGCACCAATTCTCTGCATTAGTTTGCTCAAAGATACTTTTGATAAAGCCTTGAAGATATTTCTCCTACTTTTCCCCTGGCTATACAAAGAGCAACAACTCCCAGAGAGCCCTGGGATGCATCCTGCATAAACCTGCCCAGGGACACCATTTGCTGTCAGTGTGAGGAGGTCCTTGAAGTGTGCAAAGCCTAGAGAGGCAGAGATACACATTCTGTAAATCCCATGCACTACTATGTTCATCATTTACAATATGAGAAGAATAAAAACTTAAGTAGGGCTTCAAAGCAAGGATTATCAAATGCTTATATCTCATCAGCTCTGATTTCATACTTGGTCTCTAGATTCAATTAGAGTGCACACAGTAAACAGCATCGCTCTGAAATTAATCTGATGTTTATCTTCCTGGTCCACTATTGCTCCAAATATTGCCTCAGGGGAAGGGGTGTCTCCAGGGCAAACTCCTAGGGCACTGCCCATAATGGGCACTGCTTGTCACCCCTTCCTTAAAGCGAGCTGGGCAGCAGGAGGAAAGGCTGCTGAGCTGAGAATTACTTGACACTTCCTTGAGAGAGAAGAGACAACCTTCCTTTCCACCAGCTGGGCTCAAACAGCTGGGAAAACTTCTGTAGGGGAGTTCACAGAGGAGTAAGAGACCTGCTAGGCAGTGAGCCTGCAGCACAGTCAGCCTGGGAGCTCCTCTGCCCTCTCACCCAGGAGCAAGGCCTCCGAAGGGATGAGAGAGAGCCCAATGCTGAGGGGGGCCAGGAAGCCACTGAACATTGCTGAACTGAGATTAAATCACACAGAAAGATCAAACCTGCACAGCCTCAAAGGGCCAGACGGTGAATTTTTTTCCTAAACATTTTGATTCTAAATCTATTCATCCAGCAAATTTGATTTTTTTCTCCTTTCCTAGAAACTTAAAGCTTTTTGATGGTTTTTTGAAGGAAAAGGTACAGGTGGTCCCCATCACTGCTTGCAAGCAGCTTTTTTTAGCTTGCTGAACCAGCTCTTCCCAATCCACTCGTTTGGGAGCTCTCCACAAAAACAGCTGTCACAGCCTCAGGACGTCATTTCAATCCGTTCAGAGGATATCCTGTAGGTAGATGCATGCACTTTTCTCTTCCCAAGGTCTTAGCAAGCTCAGTGTGATTGCCCTGCACTGAGTCTGGGTAACTTATGATCACAGCACAAGATCTGACTCGCTCTACAGGACTATTTGCCACAACTTCAGGCAAGCACCCTGCTATGCCAACAGCAACACACCTTCTGGTTTGAGACATGGCAAAGGGGCACGTCTGAGCAGAAGAGAATGCTATGTAGCAGAGAGACCTTGTAAAGCACATCTGCAAGTGCAGAGGCAAAGGGAAGGGTGGGATGTTGTTGATCTGGGGCTATTCTCTGCTCCAACTGTGTTAAAGACTCCTTGTAAAAGCTCTGCAGACATGTCTGCCCAGGAAACAATCAAATTCCTCCTCCACTCCTCCTGTTATTTAAAGAGACATACATGTCATTTCATAAGCTGACACAACAAAGCAGCATAAATATTCATAGCACTCAAAAGAGCTCTGTAGAAGACAGACTACAGGCAAAGCAAAAGGTTTGCCTGGAACGATCCGTGTATAAATCATACATTTTTTCTATAAACGTCCCTGTACCACCTGCTTTGTAAGTATTCCTCTTGCCTCTATTTATATATTACTATAAATACACTCAAATCCCCCAGCTGAAACCATCCATCCCTTTCCAAAGGTTTCCTGAAGGCTGGAGTAGATTCTCTCCTCTTTGAAAATCAGTAAGACAAGAATCCAGGAAAGATGTGGTGAATCATTAAGCATGGAGATTAGAATCAGGGTAGAAGACAGAAGGCTACAAAAAAACAAGGCTGGTGAGCCTCAGAAAGGAAGCACCTACCTATAAATAAGATCTGAAATCCATGTTTGTGTGCTTACTCCAAGATAAGGCTACTCTCAATTTACACAATTTCAATATACAAAGGAAGAAGTTGCAGTAAAGTGAGTTCAGTAAGTCAAGAGCACAAGTCCTACAGACCTGGGCCCACTGAGCAAGAAACCACATCATCTGCAGGGACTGAGGCTCCAGGTCCTGGTCACTGAGGCTCTGGCACAACTGCTTCCCACAGGGTTGGGAACTGCAAGAGCTGCATTTTGACTTCAACTGTTTTCTTATGTGGGTGCAATCTCTCCACACTGCTAAGGAACTCAGTCCAACAAAACCTTGCATTCAGAGGCTAAAAATTCTTGTTTGTTCATCTCAACTTGAATACAGCTTCTAATTTGTTACCTCCATAGCCTGCTATACTCCTGCTTTGTATGTTAACCACACTGGGGCAAAATCACACCGATCGGTTACCAAGCTGTGCTACCAAAAACATGCACTGCCTCGTTCAGCAGCCCAGCACAGCCCAGCACAGCCCAGCACAGCCCAGCTGAGGCAGCTCCTCTCTAGGGACTGATGGCACTTCCAGCCATGACAATCCAAGTTATGTTCCTGAGAACCACCCTCCGACACAGCCGCCCACTTCTAAGGAGATGGAAAGCAGAAATGCTGCTCCTGGCGTGCAAAGGAAGATGTGAACAAACCCATGCAGCCCATGCTAGAACTCAAACACTCTACCCACAGCCTGCACGTTTGCTGCTCAGGCATTTCTCCAGCCGTGTGTGCTGTGCAGCTTTCCACAGCAACTTTCCCTTTCTTCATAGGGGGATTCCCACTTTCTGTGCCTTCCATGCTTTGCTCTCACACACAGGAAGACCAGCTGCCTGACAGGGCTCCTGAGCCTGGTTGGGCAGACTGCAGCCTTGGCAGATCTCAGCTAAGTTTCATTTATGGGCCTTGAGACCCTTGGGCACTCCTGTTGTGTTGCTCCTCAGCCCTCTGCAAGCCGCTGGGCAGCAGTGTGCTTCCCAAAACCTGCACAGGCTACTCTGTTTTCTACATTAAAATGCTGGCTGACATTGCAAACTTTCAGCAAAACAGGCAAAAGATCCAAATTCCCTTTAAAAATATTTTCCTAGGTTACTCACTCTGCGTTCCAGCTCATATATTTCTGGGAATGCACCCCATGGCATTCCCTCTCCAAGACAAACCGCGTGCCTGCAGAGGAACTCTGTTCTGCTTCACTAGTGCAGTGCCAGCTCCTGCACTCGAGCAACAGCAGCTTCCTAACCCACCCTGAAATCTGGGCTACACCTAGAACAGAAATGCCAGCTGGCAAATATAATTTCTAAGGAGCTTAAACAAGACCTACATCTAACAATGGCTTTGTAAGGAAAAGGTCCGTGCCCAGCTTAATTCTGGAGGAGTCCAATTCTAACTAAAGTCAGTGTCACACTGCCACAGGTGTAACTGAGCTCAGCGAGCAGGACACCATCCCTGCCGACCATCTGAACTAACAGGCAACAATACAGCAAAAGTCTTCAAATTGTTTTGCATTACCTTGACCAGTACCCATGAGAACACTGACCCACGTACTCCCCTGTACAGGACAGTCCCAGAAGTTTTAGAGAGGGACACCCAGGATATAAACTGGCACGAGAAATTTCTCCGATGAAAATGATGCAAACTACTGTCTTTGAAAGAGCCTTTTCTGGTCATGGCTCTTTCAAACAGCCTTGCAGCATTTCCCTGAATAAGCTGTTCCACTAAAAGCAAATGAAATAAGCAGTGGCTGCTACCATCAGTCATGTGATTCACATGATGTCCCATGTCCCCCTCATGTCCAGTGGCACCACCCTAGAGCAGCACCCACATTACCCAGTGTCAGAGCTTGCACAGCTCAAACTAAACCACAGACCATTTTTACCAGTTTCACGGCAAAGGACATGTTCAAATGAATCTGCTCAAGGACTCTTTCACCTCTACTGAGCCACCTGCTTCCACTACCCCAGCAGGCACAGGTGAGGGTTCTCAAAGGTTTTGGTTGGATGTTTGTCCAAACCAAAACATCTGTAGCTCTTCATCAGCTCTGTAACCATCACAGCATCCACTGCAGCTTCTCCCCATGCCATCTCCTCTCTGGCCCTCTCTCTCCACCTTCGAGCTCTCACCTGCAGAGGCACTCACTCTTTGTACCTGACCTCACTTGCTCCCCAGCACTCACTCTCTGGGAAATGCTCTCTTCAGCAGCAACCTACTCGTAAGCAGCTTATGCTGAAATTTGACTGCTTTCCACCAGACCCTTCATTTTCCTCTGCAGTTTGACTTTCAAGCTTGTTTCTGCTTCATTTCAGCCATGCCTCCTAACTGACAGTGCATTTTTACATTTTAAGTGAAAAAAATTAACCAAATGTGAGTACATACTGCACTGAGCAAAGCAAAGTGTTCCAGAGCAAAGTGGGTTGGAAATCCATTTAAATGAGATTTTAACAATGATTTTTATCATGAAACAGCAGATTTCAATTTACTGAAATTTAATGCTGATTTTGCATTTTATTTATCTTATTGAAAAGGTTGCATTTTCACTGGTTACCAAACATTAAATTGCAGTGGTCCAAGACCAGGTTGGACGGGGATTGGGGCAACCTGATCTAGTGGAAGGTGTCGCTGCCAATGGCAGGGGGTCAGAACTGGATGATTTTTAAGGTCCCTTCCAACCCAAACCATTCCATAATATAACCATTACACTCAACTGAGCCTTCTTGCTGCGTGGGAGGAACCATCATTTAAGTTATTGTATAGCTAAACAAGCAATTAGTCAGACCTCGGTTTTTGTATTTTGTAATGCAATTTTGATTGACATTTTTAGTTCATTTGTGTGAGGTGCTACTGGGATGGAAGAAAAATACTGAGATCAAATGCATAAGAAAAAAAATCTGTACAGTAACTTCCATTTAAATTTTTTGTGCTCACTCATATATATAAATTGTACAACCTAAACCCAATGTCATAACATATATTCACCAGTGAAGAAATAGCATCCAGTAGTTTTGGTCACATCTCTTGGCATGTGCAGTGTAATGTAGTGGAGTCTGGATAAACCAAACTTAAAAATCATCACAGACATGTGAAAAGCTCAAGAAGAACAAACAGTTCTGCTCCTCAGCAGCTAAGAAGACACAAATGCTTCTGGGTTCAGCTCATTCAGGTAATGAACAGCCTTTCACTGTGCTCTGTATGTTATACACCTGAACCACTTCTGGCTTCACAGAGCAAACCCAAACTGTTCTTCTTACTTCATTCAAACTTGAATAAATGGGGTTTGGCCATCAGAAAGTAGTATACTTGCAGGCAAAAGCTGATCAAACATTTCAGCATCTCCAATTCCAAGTTATACACCCTGGAGGACGTGGGAGAGACCTTAAGTTTTATCACAGCAAATACATATTGTTTAGAATTAAATAATGATAGGTATTGAATATAAGAATACCAATGTACACAGAAGACAGACATAAGTCTCAGGATGCAGTTTCATCTGCTCTAGCTACAAACCGCTTGCAAAAGGGGCATTCAAGGGACTGATATAAATTTTAAGAACACATATACATTGTATGAAAAACAAATTGCCAAAATAAGATTTTTATTATATGGGTTTTGCTCCTTCTTCCTCAATAATGAAATTTTCCCCTTATGCATGCAGCACTGCTCCTTGAGCTTCAGTGAACAAGCTCTTTCAGTTTGGCCCACCCTGTGCCATCTGAAGGACAGCCTGAAGTATCAGTGCCATTACTTCAAACCCACTGCAACTGCTGTACAGCTCTCCCATCATTTCCAGTCTGTGGATTCACTTCCAAGCAGAAAACATCCTTAGGTGTGTCAGGCTGAATTATATGCCCATCCTGAGGCAGCTGGCCAGGAGAAACAACTCTGGTTAGCACAGTTAAAACCAGTAACAGATACAGGACAACTCAGAATCAATTCATGAGGAAATTTCAGGAGGAAATTTCATTATTCATTTAATACAATTGTGGGTCACTGCCAAAAGGGATGCTCCCGTCCTCCCTCCCTGTGCCAGCCAGAACTTCCTTCCTCTCCTTCCCTTGCACCAGGCCAATGATTATGCAATAATCTGGCAAATCAGATCTGCTTACTCCCTCCCTCAAGACTAGCTTTCACTTGGATCAGTGAACTGACTGATGAAAAGGCTCCTCCAGTTCCTTGTGTGCCACCTTTTTTCTAAATCTGTCAACTACAAAGACCTTGATTTGAAGTTTGATTGTAAGAAACCAGGTGTTTGGGCAGCATTAGCTCTCCAGCTGAATCAGAGAGCAGATACTGTACATGCTCACTACGCTGCCAGAGGATATGTGGGGCCTGCACTTAGCCTCTAATCCATTTAGATAGTGGATACAGAACAGAACTCTGAGTTGTCTTGTTGTAAGGTATTATTTCAGGACATAGAGGAACTAAAGTTTCACCTGACAGCCTCTGAAAAGGAACATCAGACCCTTCAGCTCTCTACTCTGCTCTGTCCCCTTGCAGGCAGAACCCAATCCCTGCCTCAGGCAATGTCTGGAATGCTTGACTGTAACATGAGCAGACTTAATGCAGACTGTTTGCCAAGCTACCTTTCTGCTGCTTTAGTGAGCTGAAGGAGCCTATAAGACAATCACATGAACATCAGAACAAGCTCATGTCATGAGGACCAGACATGTAATGAGCTCTGGAGTCATCTCCAACTCCTGCAGTCTAAGCTGAGGATCATGTACATCAGAGTAGGCAAATATACAAATAAAGCAGTTAACTCACTACAGTCTTCATGGTGCTCCCTGGATACGGGTAAGCAGGGCTGTAAATGAACACCTAAGTATGCATCAGCATGGGCATTCATGTTATAAGTTCCTGAAATGGATAGAAGCCTTTTGATAAAACAGGTCATAATGTCTTATTTCAGAGAGGATAGAAACATTCCTGGAAGTGTCCAAGGCCAGGCTGGATGGGGCTTGGAGCAACCTGGTGCAGTGGAAGGTGTCCGTGGCAGGGGACAGGGACAGGGATGAGATATTTGAGGTCCCTTCCAACTGAAACCAGTCTGTGACTCTGTGATGCAGCAATGAACCACACTTTCTTTCAGTCACTGTGAGTATCCTCCCTTAGGAGTTCCAGGAGCAGTTTGCAAACACCTGCACGAATACAGGAGAGAGACAGGATGGAAAACACCACCTGCTTAAGCAGTACATCATTCATAAGAATGACTGCTGTCTAATGTCAGTTATAAAACTACATATAAAGTAGATATGTAAAATACCATTGGAAGGCAGTTGATGTTTTCCATAGAATTAGGAATGCCTTTCTGTAACTAGCTGGAGGCCAAAGGAGGACGGCACTCTGTACCAAATATGCCTCCCCAGATTTTAAGTTTGTCAGATCAGGCCCCAGGAGGAATCTCTGACCTACTTACCAGGTTCCATGTGCACCCAAACCCAGTTTGCTCTCCACAGATTCCAGTGGTTATTCTTGGTTGCTTGTGAGTTTAGATCTTCCTGCAAAAGCTCTGGCCATTACTGCCTGAGATCTGCCAAAGTCCAAAAGACACATCCTCTTAAAGGTACCTTGTTTCCTGGTGAGATTCTGTCCCTCCAAATCCAAGCCCTGTTGGCACCTTAGGCAGCAAAAAACATCTGCTTCCCTTTTGCTCCATCCTTCTTTCCCTCCCTTTCCTCATTCATCCCCACACTGATTCATGTTTGAGTGGTCAAAATCAGAAGCCAAAGCTATCTAATGTGTGAACTGGACTGGGTAAACAACTTATACCAGGAAAAGAACAGTTTTTAGAACGGTAGGTTGAATCTGCATAGCTTTTGCTTATTATCGGTTAGAAGTAATAATTTCTTTTTTCCTCACCCAAACTTCCTTACTCCAAACCAAGGTCCCTGGTTAAGATCAACTCAGAGCTTCACTGTCATTAAGAAATCATAGTGTATGTTAAAGTGGTTCCTATTAAGTGAAATTCAGTTTCGTACACTTGGGGTACTCCAAAAACATTCACAAGCTTAAGGCGGTTTCACATCACATATCTCACAATGGAAACCCATGATCCCACAGGCACTCCAGCTAGGACATCCAGTTATTGTAAACAGAGCTCTGAGGATGTTAAAACACAAAGGTATTACTTCTTTCAAAACTAACTGAAGATCACAATACAAGTGATTTAGTTCTAATACTCTAGTTCTGAATGAAGTTAAACCACCACATGGGTTTCATGTTTAACCCCTCCTTGTTTAGAAAGACTGGGTTACAGCAAATTAATTCCTGATTTCATTCCATAGAAACCAGCATGAGACAAGGACACACTACACCAAAGCAACAGTTAAGGAACAAGCTGATTACACCAAAGTCTAAAACTAATTTCTCAGTAAGAATTACAAGAGGAAGTTTCTCAGCAGCCTGTTGAGAGCCTCGTCCACAGGTGAGGATGGCACGGCAGGAACACGGCAGAGTTCCTGTGTAGGGACCCAAACACAACTGCAGAGTCACACAGGCTGGAAGGGATTTCTGGAGGAGAGATTACTCCTCTGCAAGCAGGAGTAATTTCAAAGCTGGATCCAGTTGCTCAGGGCCTTACAGATTTGAAAATCTCTGTGGATGTAGATTCTAGCATTACACACCACTCTCATTGCTAAAATAGTTTCCTTTAATCCAGTGCGAATTTCCCTTGCTGCAAGTGGAAATAGATGAATAAACAATGAGATTTTTAACCTTAAAATATCACAGACCAGAGTAAAAAGAAAAATTAATATCCATAAGTAGGTGTGGCTGCTACAGCCACACATCAGAATTAATTAAAAATTCCCTTTCTAAAACTGTTTAATAATGAATAAGGAGTCAAGTCAGACTTCACAGTAAACCATAGATGAAGCAGAAATTCATCTGGTAGATTTTTCAGGGCAGATGTTAATATGTCAAAATAACAGGCTTAATATTAAATTGACTGCCAACTCTGAAAAATGTTCAATACTTTCCAGAAAAAGAACACGTGAAGAACTGCTCAGGATCTGAGCAGTGCAAGATCCAGTCTCAGAGAGTTCAAGAGCAAATGCCTAGGACATGGCATACCTGATAATTGCCCTTTGCCTGTACATCCACATGTACCTCAGACAGGGTCTATCTCTCTCAAGTCCTGTAGAAGCTTCCTGCCCAGTGCACTGAAACACTGCTGTTCCTTGTGAACAGAGGGTATTTACTCTCAGGCTTTGTGCTGCAGAGAAAACAGTAAGGCAGCCTCGCCCATGAAATCTCTCCTTCCCTGACAGTCACAAAAATAATCAAGAGCTTGACCTATTACACCCACAGTACTTTCATCCCAATGTCACAAAACAAAAATATGCAATATAAAGTAACACTCTGGAGGCTACATCAAAGACTGACTCCTTCTGACAGCCCGTTTGCACAGCTCTGAGCAGCCACAACTTCCCAGAAGTTCACATGTGCTGTCCAGAGAAGGACCTTCCCAACACAAGGCTCTTGGCAAACAGCAAGGGTTAGAACACCAGCCTCGACCCTACAAAAAGCCTCTTGACAACACCTTCTCCAAAGACAGGTTAGCTTGCCAACACTCACCCCAAGAGAAATTATCAAATATTTTTACTTGGTTTAGTATTTCCTTTGTGTAACATTACCTGCACATTTCTCCTATATTCTCCTTTAGGCAGAATTAAGTTTAAAGGAGAGCGCTGGTTACTTCTGGATTGATTTTATTCCTCCAACTTAACTCTTTTTCCCCTCCCTCTCCAAGCTTCATTGCCATATCCTTTTGGAAAATGGCAGATACATGATCTACCCCATGCCCAGTATTGCAATGTTATAGCCGTGATACCTAAAAAAACCCTCAGAATATATTTAAAATGTTCTGAAGAAGGACAGTCGTACCATAAGATGTAATTAAGACAGTATTAGTTGGGTGAATTGTGGTACTATCAGGTGCCAAACCCAATTGAAAAGACTATCACATTAGTTTAAGTCACCATCAGGGAACCAAAGTGTGGATTCTCTTGCGAGCCTCTCCCACAGCAATGTCAGCTAATGAGTTTCAGCTGACTTGTGCTGTGTTCTGTGGGTGCTCTCAGACCTCTCCACACACAGTGATCTGTGAAACCTCAGTAATCCAATTACCCTGGATCAGAATAACACTTTAAAAGTAAAATGATAATAACCCACCTTACCCAAAACATTTCCTCAGCACCTCCAGAGCCCGGTCCAGCCTCGGGCACAGCCGTGCCCTGCTCAGGAGCAAGGCCCTCGAGGCCACACGCTCACACTGCAGCGGGGGGTTGGCTCAGCAACACCAGCAGACCCCACCAAACTCCGAGCATCTCAAACATTTGCAGATTGAGGTCACAGCTTTTATTTAATGAGCTGGAAATAATGACACGTGTCTGTGACCAGCAGCCATTCTGCAGGTCAGAAGCAGATGTTAAACACAACCCCAAAGCACAGTTCTTCTGAGCAGTCTATGAGTCTAAGTTAGTGATGTCTCTACAATTCAGTAAATAAATGTTTAGCAAGGTGCTCTGAATTGGCCTAAAATGGCAAGAAATCAATTCTGTCAATAAATATGCAAACACAACAAAGCACAGGTAATAAACCACAAATAAACAGTACTCATACAATGGAACCATGTCTGGTTTCCATGAAGGCAAAACCTTCTGCTGTTTTGGAGCAATCCCAAATTGTTTTTTTATTGTTGTATTCCTGTAGTAGATGAAGCTGGATGTCCTACCACAGCATAAGAAAATGCCACCATCTCAACTCACGGTCCCAGAGGGTACATTAGCTCTTGCTGCCACCAAGTTTTAATACTCCAATCACAACCTCAGAACACCAGACACAAGGCCAGGCTGTTTGTTCTGAGCTGCAGGAACCGTACTTGACTTTACCAGGTATTTCCACTGAAATACTCTGTTGAGAAGTTGCACTGATTTTCCCAATGAAAAGTGATCAGAGGGGCTGTTTTAGCCAGCCAGGCTGCATATCCCTACTCCACCATTTGAAAGGATTTCTCTTGTGAGCAGAGCTCTAGAGCTAATCTTTCAAAGCCCTACGAACAGCGTTCTGATGAAGTGTTAACTGCAGAATAAATCAGCTTAAATCCAGGGAATTGTTCCAACAGATTAAAAACTCTACGCCAAAGAGAAAGGAGGAGGTCGTGCTCCCACTTTAGAAATATCTTGCTTTATTTTGAGCCTGCCACCCACTATTTCCATTTGGTGGTCTTAGTCCTCTCCTCAAAAGAGACAGTGAAAAATGGGTTCACATATGCTCCATGCTGCTAAGACTCCGTGCTTCCCTCACACCCTCTTCAAAGACCTCTTTTTGATACTGAAGAGTTTTGACCTATTTATCATTCTTTCCAAGGAACCCATTCCACACCTTTGATCATTCCCCTCAACCTTCTCAGGATCTCTCCCAGTTTCCCTGGGCTTTGAGAGCGATGGGACCACTGCTCCTGCAGCATTCACACCACGGCTGCACTGGGACTTCACACACCAGCAGGTTGCCTAGTTTGATCACTATTATTTTTCCACAAGCATCTAATCTTCAATTTGCTTTTCCAAACACTGAGACAATATTTTGGTAGAACTGCCTATTACAACCCCCAGTTCTCACTCTGTCTGGAAAAGCTAATTCAGAGCTCACCGCTGTACTCATACAGTGGGGGCTGTTCTCCAGCTGCATTACTTCACTATGCTGAATTTAAAATGCTACTTTATCACTCAGTGCCATAGGATTTTTCCATGTTTCCTCAAAGCTAACTCTTCCCTTTACTATAACAATGTATGTTTGCTGATAAAAATAAATTTGTCACCTCTCTTCCACTTATTTTTATAACTCTGACTTCTCTGTGCTTTTAACTTCCACATCATTCTCTGGCAATGGCTAATATTGTGAAAACTCTGTATAAAATAAACCTTCCATCTGTCTGATTTATAGCTAAATTGTTATTGGACGTCCCAATAGTCCTCATGGTCTCAGAAATGCCAGATATTCTTCACTCACCTTCTGTGCCAGTCCTCCTTTCATAAAGCTTTATTACTTCCTTTTGTCCTCCCAGTGGCTCCTTTCCAAGGTGCAAAGTCCTAAATTGTTTAATGTCTCCTCCTCTCTCCTTATTCCACACCTTTGCTCTCTCTTGTCACCTCTCTCTAGTTCTCTTATACTCAAAGAACTTGCCAGATTACACTGATAATGAGCTCCAGTGTAGATTATTCCTATGATTTTACTGCTCTGTAGGACTATTTTTCATGCTTCCTCAGGGAGATATATCAGGGTTTCTCTTTAGAAATGTGCCTTAATGCTGCCACATATCTTCATAAATGTGCAGGCAACCTTCTACACAACACCCTGCTTCCCCCACCACTCCCAGAGTTGGGAACTTCATCAAAAAAAATTATTACATAATTTTAAATCTAAGATGCTCATATGTTCCCCCTAGACCTCAAGTTGACTTTTAATTTATCTTTTTTTAATTAGCCCTTTTATGTACATTTGCTCCGTTTATGTAAGAGCTACACAAGGTTTATGCCAGGGAGCTTCAAAGAGAAAAGTGTCCATCCCCTGCAGCAGGGATGGACACTCCTCTCCTTCCTCAAGGGCTTCTACCAAAGGAAGGGCTCAGAGGGAATCATCACAGGCTCAGGTGTTCATTTCCTTTCAAAACAATGTGTTGATGTGATTTAGTTGCATAAGTTCATCCTGATGTCTTTTTAGGCTGTACTCTTGGCTTCTTATGTGGATATTATTCAGCACAGTGAAGTCAGAGGAGATCAGTTTCTGGGATCTGTCTGAACCTCCTCTCTAGCACAGGATAATAAATTTTTCTCCATAATTCTCTCACCAAACCACACATGCTGGGAGTGAGGGGTCCTGTTTCTTTTGGGATCTTTGAGTCAGCATGGAATAACTTTGCATTTTATGAAGGGACCAACACTTTCCCTTGCAGCCCGATACACTGGCACCAGATACGCTCCTGTTAAATATTCACCTCAGGTAGAATTTGAATGTTTTGGTTGTCCTTCAAATGAAACTAATCAGGGGAGAAACCAAGAAAGAGGTAAGAGCTCCAAGGCTACTTCCCCTGCAATGCCTCTGCAGCCTGTTTGGAGTAAAATAGAGCCCTCCCATCACCACCACTGCCCTGTGGGCAGGTTGAAAGCTGTTTTCTATTATTTATTATGCAATCACCAGTAATAAAAGTCATTGCTCTTCATCTAGCCACTGCATGAGAGAGAAAGACAGCACAGCACTGGCTCAACCAAGCTCCTTAACAGGCCAGTGGTGATGGCCATCACCACATTGTGTTAATGCAGGTGCTCAGAGGAAGAGTTGTCCATTTGGAGATGCAACTGCTCATCCCTTAAAAATGAGAAGTATACAGGCATGCCAGTAAAATAAGGATGGAACTTTCTAATAGTGGCTCAGAAATCACTGCAGTCCTTGTCTGTTTGGCCAGACAAGAGAAACAGATCCCCCTCCTGCTGCAACTGCACTCAGGAGCTCAGAAGAGCAGAGTCCCAAGCAGACCCTCTGAGGGCAGCACCCTGTGTTCCCTGTACCTTTGATGGACAGAGATGCTTGAACCTGCAGGGAAGCAGTGACCAAGGGCAAAGAACAAGTGCCCTGATTTATGGAAAGGTGAGTGCCACTCTTGAAAGCTGAGGCCCCAGACTATGGAAAGCAAACTGGAATTACTGCTGCTCGGAACACCTGAGGTTTTCTTTAAAACACAAAAGAAAATCTGAGTCTAGTGATTTATGATAGGATAAAAATACTTCAGACTTCACTAAAGGAAATGTTTCAAGATCAGGATTTAAACTCTGTGAGCCTTTCCATATTGAAAGTTTTGACAATACAAAGATTGTATTTCCTCAAGTCACTTTTAGGCCAACAAGGTGACTGATGATGGTGTCTACAGAAGCAGATCATTTTAATGTGGAGACATGATAAAAATAGCAGCAGAAGTGCTGTATTTGCAATCAATCCATAGCCCAGAATGACATTTGAAGGCTAGAGATCTGAGAAAACATTAATATATCACATCAAAGGAATCAAAACTACAGAAAAGTAAGCTATCTGCATTGCAACACTTCTCAGTTTAGGCAATTAATGCTCAAGTAGAGAATTAGGCCTTCTGGTGCAATGTTTTTCAGGCCATTTCAATCTTTTTCCCCAACAACTACTTCCTACCAATGAGAGAAAGTACAGGGAGAAAGTATTCTGGAGACCTCCCTAAAGGGCTGAATAATACCTGCCTAAAGATTTCTTATTTTATGAAAATTAAGTACTGACAGTATTTCTCCTGTCTTTATATAAAGTCCTAAATTCATATTCCTATTCTACTATGAATTTCTTCAAAGGTTACTATGCCACACAATGGACTTTATCTTATTTCTTATTTCTTCCTTTCTTCTGTTTTAATAGACATCACAGGCTTCTCTGCTTGCTTTATTGCTTTCATTGTTAAGAAACTCCTGTCTTTAATAAAGAAGAACGAAACAATTAAAGTCAAGAGAGGAAAAGCAGTTATCTTTTGTAAGGCCCAAGGAAAAACCTCCATTATTTTTCTACTACTGACAACAAAATACAATGCTCAGTGAATGCCTCCTCCACCTGTCTGAGAAATCCTGTGCAACACCATTTCCAAAGCTGGCTTTTGAGGGCTGCCTTGGGCTTGTTTTGCAACCTCAACAAAACAATTTTTAAACTAGGAAAAAAGAAGCTGAAGGCCTTTCTGGCAACCCAGAGCAGGTCCTGAGGACAGGGCAGCAGAGCAGCTCGGTGTCCACGCCCAGCACTGCTGCGTGTGCCGAGGTCTGGCAGTGCCACCCCAGCACTCAGCTCACTGGTCCTTCCCAAAGGCATCTGCTGCTCCATCTCCCAGCGCTACACACACCCCTCTGCTCTCCCCCGCTAGAATTCCTGCAGGACTGCTGCTCCCTTCGGGATATCACAGTTAAAAAAAAAAAAAGCAGATGATAGACTTATTAGAAGTCTTTAGGGGTCACTGCACTGCCAAGAAAAACAATGTTCAGTGAGGAAATATCATTTTCTAACACCTAAAGCCACCACCAAAACCGGAATGCATTCATGTGGAACAGGCACAGGACCCCCCTCCTGAGAAACCAACTGGTAAGCTCTGCAAATCCTTTTAAAGACATTTTTACACTGGTGTGAGTGGCAGCTTACGTATAATTTTAGTGGCCTAGAATTACCCTTGAAAACACTTTATTTAGGCAATTACTAGCAAGCATAACAATAAAAGCCATTTCTCACAGTGTAAGCTCAATCACTCTCCAAAGGGCCCGAGGGGTTCATTATACCAGTGAAGCTTCTGGAGTGCACACATGACCAGGCAGCCCTGGCACTGACATGGTTGCTTCCCAGATTTCCAAGAATTGCTCAAATAGCCAAATACAGGACTGTCAGGCTACCTAAAATGTGGAAATCATTGCCAACATTCCTACGCATTTACAAAGAATTCATGAAGACAACATGGAAGTACATATCACACAAAATGTATCGATTAATATTCAACACGAACAGGAAACAAAACAAACAAACAAAAACACCCAAACCAAACCCAAAACAGCAAAAAACCCACAATATTTGGTAAGAAGAGTGCAAGGAGTGTCCATCACTGCCCTGGAATGACCACCTCTGGCCAGAGAGGGACCAGAAATGTGGCATGACATTAAGGTTGGAAAAGACCTCTAAGATCATTGAGTCCAACAATTAAAAAACTAAATTGTAAAAAATCTTCTATTTACCACCCAAAGTATAGATATATCAGAAAGTAAGAATCTTTTTTTTTTGAAGGGAGACAGTTTTTTTTATCCCTCCACCTCTATGCTCTCCAGCATGCCACCACAGAAGTTCAGAAGAACCAGGATAGTCCCTAAGAAAATCACATCAGCAAGGGTCTCTGACTTGCCTGCAGGTCTGGGGTGGGAACTGGAACGCTGGCTGAGTGACAGGGAGTGCTGCAGTACAATCACTTTTAAGGCAAGGAACACCTCTGAGTAACCATCACCCATCTGAGATGGCTCCCTCTGTTAGAGCACAGCCTCAGCAAATCAGGCAGCAGTTACTGTCACAAAGCACTCTGCTCACAGATCCTTTGGCCACCTGCAATACGTCCAGACAAGCACATATTCAAACACCATGAATAACCTCAGCTAAAGAACAACAAAATCAATCTGGCTTTAAGCCTTTTTTTAAAGAGTGTTCTCCAACTGCAAGCATCACACTTTGCAATTGCACATGAATAACCCTTTTGCATGTAGGAAACAGGAAAAATGCTGATGGTTTCTATGACTGACTACAGGAGCTGGACAGCCATGAACTCCAAGTCCACTTAAAATCAGTTAAAAAGACAGAAATTCAGTGCCCAAAAGGTACTGCACACTGCCCTGCCCAGCCAGTGCAACAGTTCTGCTCAGTGTGGCCAAAAGAATATTTTAAACCTTCCCTCTCTTATGGCAAGATCCCTGTAAGGGAGCGTTCCCAGGCTGAGACACCCCTGGTCACTGCAGCCCCTGTGGCTGCTCCCCCTGGGGGTGGAGGCCTCGGGGGTTTTCTTAGTGTGACACTGGGGAAAAAAACATTAAAATGACACTGAGGCAGAGACCTGAACTTCTTCATTCGCTCTTTTGTACAGACAAAGCTACGGGCCCCTCTGTGCTTTTGTACTCACTCTGCTGGAAAAGCCCAGCCCTTCTGCAATTGAGACATTTGTGTGGAAATCTTGATGGTGACAGGGCGGTAAGGGAGAATGGCAGCTGGGAGCCCTGGAGCGCTCCATGCCGACTCCTGGCTACAATAACTCAATCCTGTGGCCCAGCAGGGTGGAGGAGAGCAGTGCCCGACACCACCAGGTCACAGTATGGCCAGGGAGACACTGCCACGACCTGGCACTGCAGGTCAGCACAGCTGAGGTCTCACCAAGCAGATGTCCTGACTTTGTAAACACCACCACAGCAGCAGCAGCTACAGCATTGGCATCATACAGGTGTTGCACTGTGTAAAATGCTGAAGAATAATATCCCTCCTCTTCAAGCAATGTCCTTGCTGGGAGCCAGCAGCCCTGTGGTCCCACAGTTCTGCTCCCAGCTCCAGAGCACTCCCAGAGCCTGCCATGACCACCCTGTGCAGGGATGGAACCGAGAGGCCACTCACTGTCAGGTGACCTGGCAAAATACTTATTAGCCAAGTATGAATTGGCTGGAACACTTGCTGGGTGTTCCATCCACCTACTCCTAGAAATAACAACAACAAAAAAATCTCTTATTGATCTGGGGTTTTTTAATAATGAATGTTCCTAATTAACTACTTATCAGGAAAGAATAGTTTTGTTCTGTGGCTGAGTTAATCCATGTGAAAATTTTCACCAAGTCCTGTGCCTTTCTTTCCTTCAGCCCATGGATAAAGCCCAATTGCATTGTAAAATGAGAAAAAAAACCTTCCCTGACTTCTCTAAGACCATATGTTATGTATTTGATAACCTTTTCACCCAAGCTAAAGGAAAAAAGAAGTCTAATTTCTAATTAGGGCCATTTCTTTGATGAAAACCACATTAGAATGAACTACATAAGCAAAACAGCAAATGTAGAGTTCTCATACAATGGTTAAAAATACCTCTGCCAACTGAGCAGCATGTACTTGCTCAATACTCCCAACACTGTTATGTTAGTCCTCCACCAAGGCAGAGACAAGCCATGCAGCACCTGAACTGGCAGCACAGAAAAGCAGATTTAAACCACTCCCCAAGTCACATCTTCCTACCACCTTGAAAATAAAGCACAAATCCACATACAAGTCCTCATTTTCTGAGAAGAAATACACCAATCCGAGTCACAAAACTATACCTTTACACCAATCAAGTTTTTCTTTCTGCCCATGCAAAGGTAGAAACACCTACACAAACTGAAAAAAAACCCCAGACCTTGTTGGCTAAGTAATAAATTTAAAAACTATCACAGCCAAAAGAACCAAGCAAAAACATAAGCACCTAACTTCGGTTCTCCACACAAGGACAACCCAAAAAAACCTCAGCAGAAAACTATTATGTGTGACAACAAAACTGGAGGATTCAGATAAAAATTTTCAAGAATAGTTGATTTAGCAAACGGAAATTTCATTAAAGATCTTTATCCTTTGTATTTAGGAACCTTAAATGTACACAGACCCCAAATAATTCTAGCATTTACAAAACACTACAAGGGTATCAATCACAAAATTTGTGAATTTCCAATTGCATCTTTTTAAAATATTAATTTATTAGGAACAATTACATGATAGAAGTCCATATATAGGATAAAAAATATTACTAGATCCCTATTAATTTACATAAATGCATTAACCCCCTCTCCTTATTCACTGTCTTTGTTTAAGGAATTCCAGATGTCAACCCAGGGTCATATGTCTTTCTGCCTCAGTCCAGGGAAAGTGTCCAAGAAGCAGTCACAAACCCCACTGAATTAGCACCTGGGTGTAATTCATACACCAAGTCATGCTAATCTAACTACAGCATCAAAATCATGCCAATTTGAAATGAAAAGTGTGTGCACAGACACTTAGACTGTCTCAGTCTAGACTACAGTTCAGCCTGTAAGGTCACAGTTTCAATCAGCAGCAGCAAGCACAGAAATACGCACTTATCTGACTGAATTGATTCTAATTAAATCCCCACGTTTGTACACTGCCAGCACAACAACACTAACTCAGCGTTAATTTGTAATTTGCTGGGTTCATTTCCAGTCAGATCTGTTTGCAGCCTGGGCTCTCACTCTGTGGAGTGCCAGAGGGACCCCAGGACAGGCAGAGCTGGAACTGCCACACAGACACACCCAGAGAGGTGCTGAACCTCGGGAAACCCCAGTGGGCAAGGCCAGGCCTGGACTAACAACCAGCTGAAAACAGAGCCCAGAGGACAGGCATAAGTGGTTGGTTCTCCCAGGGAGGGAGTCAGCCAGGAGCCTTTTGCAGTGCTCTGCTGCACACTGTATTCATAAACAGGCTGCAAAAAGGGGCAAGGAGTGGAGTGAAAGTCTCCTGAGGATATGAGCTGTTCTGAGAGCAAAGAGAAGGGCTGGCTGAAGATCTGCAAAAAAACCCTCTAAGAGTGAACCACGGGGAAATAAAATAACAGACGAAATTCAGTGCAAATAAAGTAGCAGTCTGAAGATAAGTGGTCCTTATTTCACATATAGAGTGGTGTGCTCCAAACTGATCGTTAATACTCAGAAAATCTTGCTGGAGTCACAGCAGACTGATTAAAGCATCAGCTCAAAGCCATTCAACATATGAAAAAATAAAGCTAATGTTAGGAAATGATTAGTAATAAAATCACCACATAAAGCTATAGAATGTCTGCAGCTTGAATGCTGGATGCAGTGCCTGCTCCTACCTTTCAAGAGGACATAATGGAAGGGAAAATATTTTTTAAAAGGAAACAAGGTTTGAAAACATGAATGAGGAATAATCAATCAGGCTAGGGCTCTTCTGCCTGGAAACAGAGATTGCTGCAGTGACATAAGACAGAAACCTGTAAAATCATCAGCTGAACAGAGAAGGTAAATCAAGATCAGTTGTTCACTGTGTCTAAACAATACAACAGCTAAGAGATAGGAAATGAAGCCAGCAGCTGTCAAGTTCAAAAGAAAACAAGCAGAGGTAGTCAGCACCTACAAGATGATTCTGTGCTCTGGAAGGTCTCCCCTGGGATGTGGCAGTGCCATACATTTAAACAGATGTGAGACACAGGCTAGTTCACAGAAAAATCCATCAAGCGTGAACAAAATAAAAGCAAACAACATCTAACTCTTGACATCCTACAGCTGAGGAGAGACAAGAGGGCCATCAGGCAAAGGTTTATATAACATATCCTGACTTTATGCTCTTCTCTTTTTCATCACTGTTAGGAAAGAACAGCAGACTAGATGGTTCCACCTGACTCTACGGCTGTTCTTACTCTCCAAAAATCAATTAGGTCTCTGGTACTCCTCAGCCCTTCTTTGAACTTATTCAGCTTGCTTACCTGGCAAAAGCTGATCTTCTGGGGACATGAGGACACAGAGGGGCTGGATTAGTGCTCTGATTATTTAGCAAACTAGAATGGATCAGGAAAATCTCCAGTAAATGCTGAAGGTAGTACAAGACAGAGCAAGAACAAGACCAGCCCTTTAGCATGCCAGCCAGTCATTAGACCAGTTTAAGATGTAACACACAGCTCCACGACCAAAATACAGAAGAAAAGGAAGCTGCAGGTTGCCTATCTCCTCTGTTCAAACACACAGGTAAAAGTCACAATTCCAGCTCTTGTGGGGGGAAAAGAAAAAAGGTGCCAGTTTCACATTTTTAATCCATCTGGTAGTTACAAAGAGAATCTGGTTTATACACGACTGAACAGTAAAGGTTACTTCAAAATTAAACATTGCATTCAAAACCTCTACTGTTTTTACACTATGTGAAATAAGGAACACCTCTTTGGGGAACTATGCCCATTGTAAATGGAGAAACACATCCAAGCGTGGAAAGGACAACAGCCAAATGAAAACAGAGCTGTTCCTTCCATGCTTCCCACAGCACCAACTGTATTACTGCAATAATCAGTGCTATATCAGTCACAGAAGACAAGGGGATATGACCACATAGAAAACAGTGAGTGATCAATAAGATCATTAAAAATCCAGCAAGTCTCATTTACAATTCAGAATTTACAAGCACAGAACTGAAGACCAAGTGAGGTTATAGAAGTCTCTCATCAACTCTGGTTTGCACAGTCACCCAGCCCTTTTCATGGCAGGACCAAATCACAACTCCTCTGCTTAATAACTGATCTGACTGGACAGAACACTGAGAATTCCCAGGGAAAAGCAATTGCAGCATTTTATTATTCCTCCCAAACCACATTCACGTGAAAACGAGACCACTGAGAAGCACTGAAACACCTATTAGGAACATTGTCTTCAGCATTACACAGGGAAGCAGCGGCAAACCCCTCCTCTGCTCTCAGGGAACCACTGTGGGTTAAACCAGGCCTGAATAATCCCAGCCACAAATAGCCTGAGCCAGCCCTGCGCAGTGCCCAGCACGGGCTCAGCCAGCACACACATATTTACTTGTATCCAAGACACAGCTGACATGATGAGCACAAGATAAACCCTGCTCCGGGGGGGTTATGGTGTTAGCACTGCCGAGGGAAACAAAACTGAGGGTTTGGCTTCACCATTTTCCAGGAAGCAACACTGCTGGCAATCCAACAGAGCTATTGTTTGTGAGAATGACAATTAAGTAATTAAAAATGAAAATCCCTAGTCTCTTACATGTGAAAACCAACCCCCAAAAAATTAAAAGATGAATTGCTTTCTCCTTTTTCATTTTTCTACTTAGACTATACTATGACTGTAATTTTTTGTGCTTCTTATTGAAATAGCTATATATTACCACTTTGCTATAATGTTTACCTTGAGCATACAACAGAGGAATGTTTAAGCAAAAATGTCCCAGTAATATCTTCAAGAAAATTTTCTAGTATATCTTTAAGGAACCAAAATACATGTTGTATGTAATAAGGCCTCTGAAATCTAAATGTACCACCACACTTACCAATGAAAAACACTGATGACTGTGTCATACATGAACAATGTGAAATATGAGCTGCAAACAGGAGCACTGGAGGGTTTCTGAAGGTGATCAGAGACCAGGAAAATGCAAATCAAACACGTTTGCTCATTTCAGTTAATTTTTAACCTCAGATACAAAATGAGTATCTAAGAATGTAATTACAGCCTCCAATAATGTTGCTTCCAGAAGTTGTGCAATTTTAATTGTATAGCATTGTTTAATTTTCACTGTGTAACATTTCCACTTCTACCCTCGCAAACATCTCAATACAAGCCAAATATAGCCCACACCAAGCTGTTGCCCTCAAGACAAGTTTCCATGCCTTGTGTGCCACACACAAGCTAAGTTTCAAAATCCCAAACAAATAAATGAAATTGGAACAGTCACTGCCAGTCCTGAGCTCCCTCCACAATCCCCAGTCCAGTGGCCAAGAATCCAGATGAATCCTAGCAATCTTCTTGCTCCTTCAGGGATCTACCCCCAATTCACTAAAAGAGGCATCTAGTAAGCTCTGCTTCTCCAGCCCAAGTAAATTATTGCACTAGAAAACATCCACACTAATTTTAAACCCAGCTCTTTGACTTTACATCATCTTTTCACTTTTCATCACAGACTGATGCACTGGTGCTAAACATGATTTGACAGGCTCCAGAACTTGGAAGACTGTTGTTTCTGCAGGTAAGGCAAGGCACAAGCTAAAGCAATAAGCCCCCAAGTACTCCTGAATACAGAAGACCCACGAGCATGCCTGGCACAGGTAGCAGAAGCAGATTCTTCCTAGAACCAAGGAGTGGGTTGGGAGGAACCTTAAAGCTCAACCACTTCCAATCCCCTGCAGGGACACCCTCCACTAGACCAGGTTGCTCCAAGCCCTGTCCAACCTGGCCTAGAACACTTCCAGGAATGCAGCATTCTTCTCCACTTGTAACCCCCATCTTCTCATCACCTCAGTATTCAAGCACAAAAGCTCTTCTGGGTTTCCCAGATGCAACTTCCCCTGATCCTTACCAGATCCTTCCTATTCTCTGGAGCAAACACGAGTGTGACAAAGTCACCCAAGCTCCAAGCTGACACGGATTCATATGCTGTGATCACACACGAGTTCCAGCCTCCTTTCAGGAGCAACCAAAGCACGGGGCAGACACCAGGCTCTGTCTCCGCGGGACCCCCGAGGCAGTGCCGTGACCCTCCGCTCCAGCCCCTGCCGGGAGCCGGGACAGGACTGGCGGCCTCACCTGCCCTGCAACACCCCCCGCTCCGCGCAGCACTTCATCAGCAGGGCTGTGAGACAGCACAACCATCTCGTTTTGCTATAATGTTTTAAATTGTAGCTGAAGTGTAGCTCCTTGTGACTTACATTAAATACAAAATAGAAAAAAAAGAGACATTAACCTAATGTGATTACTCTAGTCAACACATTCTTTACAAGCTATTCCTTTCCCATTCATGTTCCGACAAGGCTGGGCCGAAATAAAGAAAAACACCCCGTTTTCGTTGTCCAAACTAAATAATACAAACGAGAATTTCGAGATGTGAATACCAGGAAGGAAAACTACAGATGAGAGCAAGCAGATGAGAGAAAGCAGAGCGCTATTTACA
>NW_020897948.1:424774-428948 GCF_003984885.1 Neopelma chrysocephalum
CCCCCTCGGCCGTGCCCCCGCCCCGGGAGCGGCGGGAGGTGTCACCGCGCCCTCCTCCCGTGCGGGCCCTGCGAGCGGGGCCGGGCCTGCGGCAGCGAAAAGTTTGTGTCGCTGCTCCCCCGCAGACTCCGACCGCGGCCCGGGGGTGCCGAGCGTGCCCGGCCCGAGCCGGGCCTCCCGGGCTCTGCCGGGGCTCTGCTCCCCCCGCCTCGCACGGTCTCCGGGGCCTGCGGGCACTTATTGCTATTTATTTGGCGAGCAGTGGATGCAGCGAGGCTTCTCCCCAGGCCAAGGATGCTGTGGCTACGCGAGAGTCCTTTTTGGGCAGTTTGTAGAGTCCCACGAGAAACTGGACGGAGAAAGAAGTGAAATTGTAAAATAAACTGTTGAGTAAAAATTATTCTCAGTCTGAGTCAGGCAAATGCAGTTCGTGGTTGAGTTTGTTACATGTTTTTTGGCAGAAATGAGGGGTGTGAAAACTTATTAAATTCTCAGCTGACCTGCCTGGAAGATAATTTTCTCGACCCTACTGCTAAAAACGAGTGATGGTGGGAAGCAAAGTAGTAGACTGAGTAACGAAGTTTGAAAACAGAGTAACAGCCAAAACATACACAACTGACTGGTGTTTTTGCTTTCCTATTCTGCTAATCTTCAGCTATTACAGTGGGCAGTTTCTGGGCAGTGGCCTCCCCCTGCTCCCTGCCTTGGCTGATGCCCAGCAGTGTTCCTGGGAACCGGGAGGGGGTGATGGGGACAGCGAGACCCCAGCCCTGTGGCTTAAATGGCACCTTGCGTTTTAGACCCAACCTTCCCTGTGGCACAGTCAGGTATTAATTTCTGCTACAGTAAGGCAATAAAATCTGACAAATTCATCTTCCCTGAGCAAGGGTAGTTGGGATTCTCTTCTCTTACACTCAGTAGCTCTGTGGCTGAATGGCCTGGGAAAGGGTCACACGAGTTCTTGTTTTTTCTGTGCCTGATCTCTTCCTTCCTGACCTTTTTTTCATTTAATAGTAATCCTGACATGCATATTTGTTTATTTTTTAACAAAATACTTACTTAAAATGCCAACTTTCTGCTAGTCTTTCTCTCAGATAGGTCTTCTGCTTGGCTCTTGCCATTTTTATTTTTTGCCTGCTCCCTGCCTGTTGTCCTTACACACAGTGTGTGCCTTGGGCAGAGCTGACCTGTTGGATGGCTCTGACAAAGGGCTGTGCTTCGTCTGTCCTGGTGGGCTTAGTACCAGAGGTGCTGAGTTAGGCTGAGCTACATCTAGGTCACTTGCTCCAACATGAACTTGCAGAGTGCTGGGACAAGTGGGCACATGGCAGCTGTCTGTTCTCAGGACGTCACAGGCCTGAGGAAAATTGCTCATAAACCTCCCTGGTGTGTGCTTTGGGGAGGGCAGGTTGTGGCAGGATGGCTTTTTGGCAAAAATTGCTTACTCTAGAGAGCAGATGTTGGTACTGTTGGATAGGAGAGGTCGTGTTAAACACAGGGATTTCTTGCTTTCTGGGAAATGCTTACAAAGTGTATCTAATATCACAGAACTTTGATGTAGACCCTTTATGTGAATGCTTCTCTGGTTTAGGTTCAATTAGGCCTTCAGCCTTCCTTGAGTATCTCTGCTGATGGTCTTTGCATCTACTGTACTACTGACCACTGCCTCTGCTCTGATTTTTTGGTTCTACTAAAACCCAGTATGGATCCACTTTTGGGACAGCTCGTCCTTGTGCTTGAAATTCTTTTGCATTGTGGGCAAGCACTTCACTGGACATGTGAAGCTGCTGAGCGGGAAGGACTAAATGTTCCCGTTTGCCCTCAGCACACGATTCCGAGGAGCTGCTCCAGACACAGGGACTGAGTCCCTGACCTCTCCCCTGCACACACTCCAAACACCCCCCCTGAACTTAGGCTCTGACCTACTGCCCCTTCCTTCAAAGTAACTGCAGAATGTGGCTGTGTTTGCTTAGGTGATTCTCACTGTCTAACTTCAGTCATCCAGGAGTTTAAATATTTTGGCTGCAGATGTTCATATTAAGTTTTTGGGAACTGGAAATAGAATTTTTTTTTTAATGGACTCAATACTGTAAGTTCTTTCATGCTCACCAGCTTGAGAACTGAGGATCTTTGGTCTTAAATGCTGAAACATCTAATTTCAGTGGTTTATATGGTGATAGCTACTGAAGCTCTTAAGCTGAAACAGATCTGGAGGAAATACATTGAAACCAGATTACCACACTAAGGAATATTGGATTTGTGCTCGGTTTCATAGTAGGTGATAAATATTTTAACTTCACACGTCTCCTTTGTTTTGCCAGTGTTAATGCTGACAATTTTTTTCCAGGTCTGTTTGTGAGAATCTGGGGATGTTTTATTTAGTGCAGCCTTCAAGAACATACAGTGAACATATAGTATACAAGAGCGTGTAAAACTGCTTGGTAAACTTCAGGAGTTTATTTACTCTTCTTTCACCCCTCCTCTTAATTAACCTTCTGAGAATCATTAATGATTTGAACTCTAATAAGACATGTGTATGTGAAATATGATTATTCAGCTGCATGAAACTTGGGCCAGTGAGGGTCCTTTATGGAGGCTGAAGTACAGGAGTCAAAATCAGGGTATGCTGTTGATGTGGTGTGACAGTTGATTTTTTTGTCTTCAATTTGCTGTTGCTGTTTCAGTAATTAGTGGTAAATGCAGGCTCTCTGAAGGGAGGGGGTCCTGCTGCTGCACAGCATTAGGTGCCTTTGGTTGAAGGCAAACTACAGAGCTGTCAATGTGTGGAATCTGTCAGAACACTGGCTCAGATACCATCGTGTGGGGAGACTTTCCAGCCTTTTTTAACTCATGTCCAGTTATAAGAATCTGCATGCTAGATAAGTTTAGCTGTACACCAGTCCTAATAGATGGCAGCAATTTCCAATTCAAGTGGCAGTTGAAGTGGAATCTTAAATGAAAAGTAACTTCTAATCCTCACAAATAAAAACTTAGAACTGCTAAATGTAAGGGGCAAATAGATTGATACCATGAGAAATCTCCCTCATAAGGATTTTGCATCTGAAGCAATTACTTGTTTCAGGATTCTTTGTGTATGGATAAGACTAACAGAAGATTTTTTTTTTTATGGCAAGACCAAAGGAAGCCTCAAATATTAATAAGATACACAAATTTAATGATTGAATCTGTATGATGGTCAGGCAGCAGGCTGTGCCTGTGTGGTACCAGAGGTTTTGGCTACCCTGTCCTGCTGCTAAACCTCTTAAACATGACATATTGTACAGATATTCTATACAGATATCCTGTATCTGTTACAAGTGCTGCTCCTCGGAAGTGTGGAAGGGTCACCCAGAAAGGCTTTGCATCTTTGCTTTATCATGGCAGGGAGCTGCATGAAGGTGGGTAGTTGTGTCCTAGTGCAATGAGAGTTTTCCAAAATGCAGTAGGATTTGGGAATCCTTGTCCTTTCTGAGTTTTCTGTTCTAGATGAGAAAGCTTCTACATAGGCACTGTGTGCAGTTTGCTTGGGCTGTGCTGCACTTCCACACATCTGGGCACCCTGCTCTGGGCTGAGGGAGAGCAGCCACAGGCCTGTGCTGTGCTTATCACATCTGATAAGCTCCTGCCATGAGCTGTTCACTTCAGCCCTGCAGCCGGAGGGTGGCTGTGGAAAGGACCTGCTGCTTTATCAGTTCCAATCAGTTTATTTAAATCAGCCTCCTCAAATGGTGTTACCTGCTTCTAATGAACTTGTGTCACAGGAGGGGGATGGAGAGTGCTTCCCCTCTTCCCTCGTGAGGAGCAGCAAAGCTGGGGGGCAGGGAGAAGGGACACTCTGCTCTGGGGGTAGAGGCACAGGGCTGTGGGACTGAGAGGAGAAGGGGAGGTCTTGGAAGGTGGATGATATCTCACTTCTGTCCCTTCTGCTTCGACTCCAGACACAAGCTGGAGGCTAAGATGGTGTTCAGGTGGGACAGAAGGGGTAAGATAAAGAGACTCTGTGGCTATAGGATATGAAAGGAGGAATGGAAACTTAGATAACCAAGCTAATCAGAGACTGAAACCATCACTGATGATTGTAGGTTTTGAGGGTTTTGTTTGTTTTGGGAGTTTTGTTTGGTTTGGGCGTTTTGTTTGTTTGGTTTGGGGGTTTTGTTTGTTTGGTTTGGGGGTT
>NW_020897948.1:428958-463633 GCF_003984885.1 Neopelma chrysocephalum
GGGGTTTTGTTTGTTTGGTTTGGGGGTTTTGTTTGTTTGGTTTGGGGTTCTTTTTGTAGTGGATATTTGGGTTTTTAGTCCTGTTTTTTGGTTGGTTTTCTTTTGTTGTTTTGGGGTTTTTTTCCTGTGTGTGTGGGGGGGATGTTTTGGTTTGGTTTGGTTTTGGGTATTTTTGTGTGTGACTTCTCTGTGTCATGGAATTGTTGTTTTTCTCTAAGCCTGAGGGTTTTGCCTGCAGTGACAGGAGCATTTCCCCTGCCCCAGCCCGCAGAGGAGGGAAGGTGCCTGAAGGATGCAGGGGATGTGCTTCCTGGAGGCTGCTGCTGCTCTGGTTAATTCACTTTCAGTTGAGCACATGTGATTGCTACCTCAAACCAGAAAGGATGTAGTTTGGAAGACCAAGATCTTGCTGCCTCACTTTCCCTCCTCTCTTGAAGGGAATCGTCAGGATTTTTACATGGGTTTTGAGTGTAAATAAACACTTGGGCAGTCAGCTAAATATGCAGACCTGTTTAAATGGCGGCTTGTCCCTAGGAAGGTGTATTTCTAGGCCTGGCTTCTTGTTTGGGTTTGGGCCAAGGAATGCCTAAGAGGTGTTCAAAACATTCACTGTATAACTAACTGGCTTCCAAATTGTGCCAAGTAAGTGTAGTTGGCAAACAGACCTTGGAGTGCCATTCGTGACAGCTTGAGCTGATCTGAGCTGTGGCTGTTGGACACTCCTGGCTTTTCTCCTGTGCCAACCCTGTGGTCAGCTGGCTCTGATAAGGGATAAAAGACTTCTGGTGCTGGTGGGAGAGGAGGAAAGGAGATGATGCAGTTGCAGTTGTGGTGGCTCAGGCTGCCGTGGTGCCACCTGCTCGAGCAGCAGTGTGATGTTGTTGTGAGCAGGTACCAAAACCTGCTGCTGTCAGAGGGTGCTCCTGCCACCTCTCTGGCCCTGGGTCCTCACTGCTCCATTGTGTTGGCACAGATGTTTCTCTCATCTGAGTTAGATCAGATCTTGATTCACCTAAAAGCTGTCTCAGCAGACAAAAGTGGGTGCTGGCTTAGCTCTCTGGATGTTTGGATGTGTGGATCAAACCTGGCTGCCTGTGGCAGATCTCCCTGAGCTGAGGCTGGAAGGCATTCCCGTGCCTGGCTGCTGCCCTGCCCCGGGGCTGTGGGCTCTGCCCGGGCTCCAGCCCTGTCTCTGCACAGCAGTGGGTGCTGCTGGGGACACAAGGGTGCTGCTCCCTGAGAGGGACTGTGGAAGCACAGCTTAACTTCTGCTGCTTCTAATCGCCTCTCTTGGTTGCAGTTTTACAGCAATGCCAAAAAACCCACCCTAAACCACCACCACTGCAAAAACCTGCTTAGTTCATGGTCACTTGGCTTCCTGATCTCAGACTGCAGTGAGGGGAAAGGCACAACTGCAGTTGTGCTGGGATTGTTGCTGATTGGAGAACTGTGTCTCCTCTCTAGTTCTGAGAGTGCTCCCTAAGAAATTTCCTAGTGGCTTTTCTGTCTGGACTCTGGGACAAACGTAGATTTTTAGAGAGTGACTGTGTGTGTTGACTTTACAAGGATTTGCAATGCATTAGAGCACACCCCAATGCCTTAGGTTTGGAACATGTATATGATGAAACTGTAAAGTGATGCTGGGTTTAAGTAAGTGATGCACTAAGACTCAGTCAGTCCTGAACTCACTGCAGATAAAGGGCACTCTTTGCTATCACTCAATCACATTTTTCGACTACCAGTTTTGAGTAGTGCATGTTGTAGGAGAAATACCTTATGAATGTAAAAGAGGCTGAATTTTTGCCTTCTGAGATGACTCAGGTTTTCCTGAAAGTTCCCTGGTATCTATTTTTAACTACTATTGAGGTAAAAAAGGGAAAAAGGGATGAGTTGCAGCCATTGCTTCTATGAGCAATATACTTGTAGAACTATTTTCTACTTAGCTGAAGATGTCATGTAAGTGAGAGCATCTTTCCCACAAAGATGAGGCAAGCAGAAGCGTGAGGTGAAGTCGCTTCTCAAGTTTAAGTGTCTCAATTGGGCTGATTGTCCCAAGCTGAAGCTTTCTGTAATCTCTAATAAAGCTCTCAGTTATATTAAACACATTAAGGTTGAAGAACAGCTGTTGGAATCTCTTCCAGGTCTTCAAATGTATGACGTGGACATGTGCACCTTGAATTTACAAGGGTCTGGATTGTGACACACAGCCTCAGTTTGGTAACTCATGTCACAGACATTTCTACTAATTGTCTTTTTTCCTTCCTTGCCCCCCAGGTGTTGTTTGGATTGTAGCATAGAGGCACTATGTACTCAGAGTGGAGATCCTTGCATCTTGTCATTCAAAATGATCAGGGGAATACCAGTGTACTTCACAGCTATCCTGAGAACGTGGGGAGAGAAGTGGCAAATGCAGTGGTGCGTCCTCTTGGACAAGCTTTAATTACATCATCTGTTGGAAGTGAGAGTTTACTAAAAACAGACAAAGAAGTAAGTGCATTTCTTGGAGATCACAGCTTCCAGAGTGGCAACTTAATGGTTTTCTATAGCCTCTTTTATTTTTCTCTTTTTAATAGTCCAAGTTTTATGAAGTGTGTTACATTTTTAGGTTACTAATCTACATAAGGCTTCTATTAACAGCTAGTTCATCATCAGCTCTTGTGTGTTCTGAAGAGCTCTCTCTACAGGTTGGACTTAAGAGATTGAGGAGTTAAGAGTGATTTGCAGTTTATTCATATTCTTCATAATATCATGATATACGAGTTAGTGGTTTAGCATTTTCTTGCAGGATATGTTAAATAGAATTGCCCATACCACATAACTACTGATATTTTGTTGAGTTAGAACCAATGTGCTTTGACCATTACTTACTCGCTAATATTTCTTTTTAATAACTTTTGCTTTGTGTTTGGTAGGTAAAATGGACTATGGAGGTGGTTTGTTATGGACTGACTCTCCCTCTGGACGGCGATACTGTGAAATACTGTGTGGATGTATATACAGATTGGATTATGGCTCTCGTGTTACCTAAGGACTCCATTCCTTTACCTGTTATTAAGGAACCAAACCTTTATGTTCAAAGCATTCTCAAACATCTCCAAAATCTCTTTGTACCGAGGTGAGTGTTAGGGCTGGGGTGCTCAGGAGGCTGAGGAGTCCAAGCTGTAGTCAGAAGGTAACCTGTCAGAGACCTCGTGAGGCACGGAGGTTCATGACTAAAATAAGACTGGTTTTGCTGCAAGATCAGGAGGAACGTGTTTCTCCACACCTGTTTTGTGATTTTCAGTAGCAAATTGAGTTGTTGCTGCTAGGTTTAGGTAGTCAGAATCACAGATCATTCATAGACTTTAACGTTTACTGTCCTAAGAAGATCTGTCTCTGTTGGATGACTGGAGGGTGGGGGAAAGGCTGAAGAGCATCACTGTGTGACCGTGTGCTTTTTATTGTGTAAAACTGAGATAACCAAGAGCACCTCATGGCAGTCCCAGCCTTTGGTGATGCAAGATTTGACCCCATTTCTGATGTGCTGGAGGATCTTGCAGTAAGTGACTGCATCTTGCTGCCTCTTAAATGGGCATGGTTGTGCTGACTGTGCTTCACTGGTAGTTTTGAAAGAATCCCATGGAGGTGTGCTTGCTGCCTGACTTCCTTGGATGTTGATGTTAACTAGACATGTTTCTACCTCTTGCTCAAACATCATACCTTGTTTATAGTTTATGGCAAGTTTATGCTACTGTTGAACACATGTATCAGATATGTAAGAGGAGATTCACTTAACTTCAGATCCATGTTTAGTATATGTCCATAAGTATCAGATCATCTGCTTTTATCTGTTTTAATAATGTATCACTGCAAGTGGCCTTCAAAGTGCTCTGCTGCACTTGGATCACTCCACTTTACCTGCAGGCTTTGTTAATGAAGGACTTTGAATAATAACTTATGCAAATTCAGACAAGGAGTTCATTGCTATTTACTGATTCTTCAAAGTCTGCCACCTACCCTTAGTGGTTGTTGCTTTTAACTTGTAGTGAAAATGCATTTTAATTCCCATTAAAGGATGGTCAGGGCAATGGCACAAGTCTGCAGAAAGCAAGCTTGTGGGTGAGACTGCTGCAGGAGATTGTCTCAGCTTTAATACTTGCAGAATACAGTCTGCTGTCTGGGATCCCTTATTCCCTTGGCACAGTAGAGAAGTTCTTTGCTGGTGCATTAAATAGTTGTTTGTGTCATCCCTTGCCTGCTCTCACGCCAGGGGCCCTGGCAGGCAGCTCAGTAGTCCAGCTTCTTGCATGCTCTTGGCACAAGCTGCCATTTCACCCTTCTCTCCCAAATTCGTGGTTGGAGCTTGATGCAGGGTGGTAGACTATACGTGATGACTGCTGAATGCAGTAATTAACATTTAGAGACAGGGAGGGCTGAAAAATCATTATTTTAAACACTGCCCACCCCTCCAGTATAACTAGTCTATGGTTTTTCTTTCAAGAGTCTCTGAGATTTATCTGAAACACTGATTTTTCATGGCTGCTGCTGTCAACGCTTGATGTTCAAGTCCCTGCTCTGTTTTCAGAAAAAAGAACTCCAAGTTTTGCCCTCCAGGGAGCTGTGTTCAGAATTCACTCCAGCAACAGGAGGAATTTCTATTCTGGAAATGAAATGCAGAACTGAGTTGTGCACACCTGGCTTGAGTAAAAGCAAAGGCTCAGTCTAACGTGCCTGTGGTGGGGAAGAGGAGAGTCATTTCTGGGCTTGCCCAACTGATGCAGGTTGCTGGTGCTGATGGGCTCCTGTAGAATTCTTACACAGGAGCTCTACTAGCAACCTGTGTTGAACTGTCTACTGGAAAAATCTCCTTTCCTTCTGTTGAAAATACTAAGCCTTTATTATAAGCCTCTGTCCTGTGGAGGGTTGTGATTAAAATAGCTTTCTTCCTCATCCTGGTTCCCTGGAAATGATGTAGCTGTTGGTTTGGCTGCCTTAAAAGTGGTGGCCCAGAGTTGTGGGGAGGTTTCAGACCCTGAGGAGATGCATAGCTGAGGTGTGAAATGCAGCAGCCTGAAGTGGGCACTTCAATGTAAATGGTGTCTCAGGAGCTTGTGTACACTGATACAGAGTAGGTGTGCATAGACCATTCCAGTCTGAGTGCTCAGCTGAATCAAATGTTTACATGCATGGGCCTCCAAACAGTATGGTGCTGAAAAATGAAACTCTGAAAGCTGGGTGAATCAAGTTGCCTTTCCTCTCTCTGCTGGAGTGACTGGAGGGACTGTGCTTCTGTCCCTCCTTCCAGCACTGACCCTCGGTCCACCCCAAAGAAACACTTTGTTGACATTTTTGAGCAGTCCCCAGGTGACCCTCAAGCTTTTCATCTCTGGAAACCCTAGAATATTCAGAAGTCTTGAAGATTACTTAAGCAGTAGTGGTTGTTGCTGCTGTCAGGTAAAGTTTCAGTGCCACAAACACTGTTGGAAGCACAGAAAGGAAATATGAGAACTCTCTCCCGTGTCTTGCCTCCCCAGGAGATGGAGGTGCAGTTACCAGGGTCTTCTGTGCAACAAAAATGTCTGGGATTGCTTGAGAGACCATGGAACAGGTGACTGTCCAAGTGCTTTTTTGTAATAACTTCATATGCCTCTCACATGAACTCATGAGAACAGTGCTTGTTGCAGGGGAGTGTGGCCAAAAGCAAAGTTCTATAGAAATCCAGTTATCTAGAAATGGTGCAAGCAAAACTTACCATTGGGATGACTTTGTGAACAAGAGGAACTTATAGATGGACAGGAACCTTTGAGTTGCCTTTATGAGATTAGCTCAGAAGTATCCTATTACTTGCATATGGAGCTCCTACATATTTTTTACAGATTCTCTAAATTATTAGGGAAACAAGTCTTAAAACAGGCTTGGAAGCTTCAAGCCTATGTAGATTAAGGATATCTTTTGGTTTGAAGTATCTGCTCTGTTGTTGCTCAGACAAAAATAGTGCTATAAGCAAGGCAGGACTTGTCCCCAGGTTTGTTATTCTGCAGGGATTCTGTGTTATGATGTAGCACTGCCATCCAGCACTGAGGTCCCTAACTGTGGCTGGTGGTCTGCAATTTTGCATTAGACATTGTCTTGTCTCTTTGCAATCTTGTTTCCAGTACTGTAACACAGCATTTATGCTATAAAGATAAGAGCTGATAGTATTTAGTGGATCAGCACATTCTTGGGGTTCTTGCTATGCAACATGACTTGTGGGTTATACCACACTGAAAGTGTTTGGTAGGAATCCCATAATACTCCTTAGTAGTCCAGTGGAAGGTAAATACTTCTATGATTTTTTTGGTTATCCCTTCAGTAAGTGGTAGGAGGGATGAGGAAATGGTGCACAGGTTGAAATATGCCTTACAAATATTGCACACTCTAATTTGTAGGCTCTTTCACCCTTTAAACTTTTAGGCTTCCTCAGCTCTGTTTACCAGTGTCCTCAGATACTGTCCAGAACGTGTCATGTTACTGTTTTGTACGTGTTCTGCCTTGTCCAGACTAACAGTTGGGAAGAGGTGATGCTGCTTTGTGCTGCTTCTGCAACACTTCATGTTGAGTGACTCAGCAGTGCCACTGTGGATCTGATCATTACTACAGGGAAAACTTCGATAATATGAAATAATTTCCTTTCTTCCTTACTTGCCCCCAGTTGCTTGGATTTACAGAAAAAGATGTAGAAAGCGGTCATTAAAAGGAAAATCAGACTCAAGGAAGAAGGGATAAGAGTTGACTTGGAAGCAAGAGGAGAACTAGGAAGAATTTAAATTAGTTTGCTAACAATATTTCTCCTAGTTTTGCCACTTCTGGATTATGTATGTAACAATTCATGATGTCTCAACTACATTCTCATTGTTTGGCCCAGGCTAAATTCCTTTGAGGTGATGGGTTGTGCTTGTTCCAGTGAGTGTTTACTCTATGGCAGTGAGTCTGTCTGACAGTACATCTTGTGCTCGTTGAGGCAGAGTCAGGATGCCTAGAGACAGAGTTAGGGTGCACAGAAGCATGTTCCTGGCTCCCCTTCAGTTATGTTTCCTCTTGTAACTGCTGAAAATTGACATTATTGTATCCATCCCTTTAAAGTTCTGTTTTTTTTCTCTTGCAGGCCAGACCCAGGATCCAGTCAGATCAGACTGTGCTTGCAGGTTTTGAAAGCTGTCCAGAAACTGGCTCATGAATCAACAATTATGGCAAGAGAAACCTGGGAGGTTTTGTTGTTATTTCTTCTTCAGATCAATGACACTCTTCTAGCAGCTCCAACTGTGCAAGGTTCATGTTCATCTTCCATTTGGTTCACTTACAGGAAAATCTTTTGGCTGGGCTTGATGTTGGGCTGCCAGCGGGATGGCAGAACCTGTTAAAATCTCTTAGTAGCCAGCAAAGCATAATAGCTCACTCCTAATTTTGCTACATTGCTCCAAAATAAAATATTGCCAGAGAATGATTTGGAGCTGAGTTTTCCTAAGAGTAGTTTTGCAGGACAGTGACTCTGTACAGAAGCAGTTCATGGTGAACCGTTTCAGATGATGTTGTTCCTTTTTTGTTTCACTGAAACCCCCTGTGTCTTACCTCTTGGCCTGCCTACTGAAAAATAATAGTGTCAGTTTTACCTATTTCAAAAAAACACTTCACTAGATAAAGTGCAATAGAACACTGCCTGAGATTGGTGAATTCCCAGTGTCCCTTATTGACACACAGGTGGCTGGGTCTTATCTATGGCATTTGGTCTTTCAAAAAGGCTAATTGGCTGTAGGAAGCAATCAAGAATCACTCTTAAAAATTAGGAAAAAATGAGCTTGATCTTTATGCACTTAAAGCGCAACCTCTTTGGGGAGATACTTGATGTTTAGATGGGACACTAGCTGAAGGTGTGCTTCGTTTCTGTTACAAGGTGGCATTGCTGAGAACCTGGCTGAGAAGTTAATTGGCGTGCTGTTTGAGGTGTGGTTACTCGCCTGTACGCGGTGCTTCCCAACACCCCCGTACTGGAAAACTGCCAAAGAGATGGTGGCCAACTGGCGACATCACCCTGCAGTAGTTGAGCAGTGGAGCAAGGTCATCTGTGCCCTCACGTCCAGGTAGGAGCAATCCTGTGGAAGAAAACACGGGTGGGGGGATGATCGTGGTTAGACGTGTTTTTTCTTTGTTGTTGCTTATTTGTGGAATGTGCAGCAATCCAAAAGTGTGGAGCAATATGATGAGCAATACAAAGTGAGATCTTGCTGGTCTCCTTGGACTCTGTGTGTATGCCTTTGTTCTGCAAGGGAAGATCTGAGTTGGGTTGTCTCTGCTGTTGTGTAAGCTCAGCACCTCTCTGATATTTAGCACTTTGCAGTGTGTGTGTATTAGTCTCCATCACTGTGACTCTGCATCATGTGCCCTGAAGAATGACTCATGAATATTAGTGGAGCATTATGGTGTGTGTGTTTAATGGCAATCACCATCAAAATTGTTAGATGCCTTTTACTACTGCATGCTGGGTTTGAGGTGACTCTGGGACTCTGCTTCTCCTGCCCTGTGGAGCTGAAGCCATGTCACAGCTGCCTGGTGCTTGTGCCCCGGCAGGTGAGATATGATGGGCCACAGGCTCTTCTCTGCTCTAGAGAGTATGGGAGGAGAGCTGTACCAAGCCTTGCTGAATATGGGAACAATGAGGGTCATGAAAACATAGAATTGTTGAGGTTGGAAAAGACCTCTAAGATCATTCCCCCAGTGCTGCCAAGCCCACCACTAAACCATGTCCCCAAGTGCTACATCTGCACACCTTTTAAATACCTTCTGGTGACTCCACCACTGCCCTGGGTAGCCTGTGCTAGTGCCTGACAGCCTTTTCCATGGAAAACTTTCCCTAATGCACAATCTAAATGTCCCCTGCCACAACTTGAGGCCATTTCCCCTTGTCCTGTCCCTTGTTCCCTGGGAGCAGAGCCCGACCCCCTCCTCCTGTCAGGGGGTTGCAGAGCCAGAAGGTCCCCCCTGAGCCTCCTTTTCTCCAGGCTGAGCCCCCCCAGCTCCCTGAGCTGCTCTTGGTGCTCCAGCCCCTTCCCAACTCTGTTCCCTTCCCTGGACACACTCCAGCCCAGAACTGACCTCAGGATTTGAGGTACCTCAGCAGTGCCAGCACAGGGGACAGTCACTGCCCTGGTCCCAATGACCACACTGTTGCTGGTATAAGCCAGGTACCCTTGGGGTACTTGCCCACCTGGGCACACCTGGCTCATGTTCAGCTGCTGTTGATCAGCATCCCCAGGTCCTTTCCTGCTGGGCTGCTTTCCAGCTGCTCTGCCCCAAACCTGTAGTTCTGTGTGGGGTTGCTGTGACTGAAGGGCAGGACGTGGCACTTCACCTTGTTTAACCTCATACCGTGGCCTTGGTCCCTTGATCCAGCCTGTCCAAATCCCTCTAGAGATCCTTCCTGCCCTCCAGCAGGTCACCTCGATGTCACTTGCAAACTGACTGAGGGAATACTCAGATCTGTGGGCTGCAGGAGAGTTTGGGCTCTAGTAGAAGGCCCTGAACAGTGAGGAGAGTTTCAGTGTCCTTAATACTGAGGTCTCTGTGGTATGATGGCTTTGTGGGACAGATCTCAGCCTCTTGGAGGAAAGAACTGAATTAATTGCTGATAAGAGGAGAGCTCCCAGCTCTCCTGAAATGTCAGTAACTTATTTCTGTGAAAGTTCAAAGATGCATTAAAATGGCTGCACTGTGAAATATTCAGTAGTATATTTTTCTACAAGGGTTTATTTTAACTCTGAAAACTTTTGCTTTGAATTGCCTGTCAAAATTTGAAGTGTGGATAGATTTTTCCAGGTTATGCAGCTACTTGTTAAACCTGTGGGAAATAAAGCTGCAATACGAGTTCTGCATATTTCCCACGCTATTTCTTTAGCTATTTTTAGCTCATTAGATGGAGCGTTGCATAACGGAAAATACTTTATGATTCACTGATCTGAAAAGAACAGCCCTGTCTCAAAACATGTGTCGGTGTTCTGCACCATGCACTGTGCCTACACTTTATTTCCCACTGTTGAGTAACAGTCTTAGTTCTGTTGGTGCACAGTAATCTGCAGGGTTTCTCCAGTGTTTTAGTCTGTGTTCATTAATGTTTGTTTACACCTGATACGTGGAAAGTTGAGCTCCTCTGAGGCTGACTCTTAAAAGTTCAGTGGTATTTTAAGCTGCATTTTTAATACTTCAGTGAAGTTCCAGCTTTAAAGAGTTAAAGTGTTTTTGTAAACAGTTCTCTGAATTAGCAATAAGCTGAGAGTAAATGTTTCAACTTAAAACCATATGGAAAATTATATTTGGACATCTGTACACATATACAGTGTTAATTTGTGTCCCTGGCTATGATTTCATAGCAGGATGAAACTGGAATCTTAGTTGTGTTGCCATGCCAATTGATACTGCTTGTACCCCATCTAGGTTGCTTTAATTATATTTTAACTGACTTGGATGTGTGGCTTGCACTTTATTTCTGTTTTCAGTCATTCTTGAAATGTGCCCATATTTCAGTCAGGATTTGGTCATACTCTATGAAAAACTGATTTCTTGCAAGCTCATAAGGAGAACTAAGCAGTGCAGTGTGCTGCCAGGCAGTGGTGCAGGCATGACGGTGCATGGGATGGGGCCAGGCTCTTTTGGGTTTTTCAGAGCCAAGTAATTCCTCAGCAAAAACCTACCATGGGATGAAGCCTCTGGGCACTAAATGTAGATAGACACAGTGCAGGAGAGCAGTTAGTGCCTGGTACAGGTGTGTGTGTTTCTGGTGTTGAGGAAACTTCCCAGTGTGACCATTCCCGGGGCTCCCTGGCAGTCGCACTCCCACCCCCAGTGACTTTACCCGCGGCTCTGAAGCCCCTTTGCAGCGGCGGCTCCCGTGACTGGCGGGTCCCGCTCGGCTCCCCGCACACCCCACTCACAGTCACACCAGGGCTCCCGTGGAGAGTTTCAGATGTCTCGTTCCACAGAGCGATTGATTCACGGCACAGTAAGGCAGGAGCAGCTGGAGCTGGTACCTCCAAGGAGGGACCCCCAACAAAAGACCCCTGGGCTTTTCTCCCCTCCCAGCCCAAGTGTGTGCAGGTCTCAGCTCTTCCTCCCCAGTCCTCAGCTCTTGCTGTGTCTCTGAGTGCCCAGGCACCCGGCTGGGCCACAGGTGCCCCTGCCCTCTGTTATGCCCAGGGGTGGCAGTTCCTGTTGCCTCAGGCTCCCTTCAGGCAGAGCTGAGTCTGCAGCTGGCACTGCGGCTGCCCCCGAGCCCCCTGCACCGCATGGTTGGGTAACCCAGCATCTGGGTTGGACCTGGAGAAGTCCTTGTGTCCTAAAGCTCTTCTGCTTCTCTTTCCAGGCTAGGCACTGTTAAAGGCTGTGATTTCAGACACTTGAGTTAATTGGCTGCAGGTTACTGTAGTGCCCAGTTCTGGGAGAAGTGGAAGATGGGAATTCAGCCCATTAGACTCTTGGTTTAGGGGTCAGCCACAGACTACTTCTGTCCTCCTCTTCTCCTGCTTGTAATGACTTTATCTCTGTAAAAACTTTATGGCTTTATGACTGACCAATGTGATGAACGGGACATTTCTTGACCCTTACAAGCAAGTTAGCTTAGGGAAGGACACAAACTGATTTCTAGGAATGCTGGGATATTCAGAAGGTTCAAGGCAGGTCTCCTCCATCCCTTTAGAGAACATCAGGATTATGTAGATCAGAGAACTGTAATTTGGTGAAGCTGGTATGAAGCAGAGGTCAGAT
Source organism: Neopelma chrysocephalum (assembly GCF_003984885.1). NCBI lineage: Eukaryota > Metazoa > Chordata > Aves > Passeriformes > Pipridae > Neopelma > Neopelma chrysocephalum. The sequence goes on from NW_020897948.1 coordinate 440,728, forward strand.
GAGACAGCAGGAGCTGAGGGAAGGTCGTTGGTGACCTTCAGGTAGTTGCAGTGCTTCTACAGAAAGATCTCCATTTACCCAAGCAGTGTCCTCATGGCTCTGCATCGCTGTGAGCTCTCTGTGGGTTTGCTCTTGGCTGGTCTGTAGGTCCCAGCCCCTGGCAGTCGTGGTGCATGTGTTTTGAAGAACTCCCTGATCCGTGGGTTGCAAGTCCTGTGCTGCTTCTAGGACCACACTGGGTGCTGTTCAGTGTGCTGGTGTGCAGTGTAGGTCATCAGACAGGAGCTGGAATTTAGACCTGTAACCTAATATGACTTGCTGGTGTCATTGAACGCTTGTGCTAAAGAGCTGTGAGGATAAGGGCTTAAATTCCTTCCTTTTTTAATATTTATTTATTTATTTATATTTAACTTTTTCCACTCTTCTTTTTTATGTAGCATTCTGTCAGCTATGCATGTGGCTGGTAGTTGGTGACCCCTTTGGCCAAGCAATGGGAGAGCTGCCGAGGGCTGTTGTGCCTTAACAGCTCTTGGATTTGGCTGGAGCTTTAGGCAGGCTCCAAGGTATGCACCATTCAAAGCTGTAAGAGGGCTGAATGACTGTATGAAATGGGGATCTCTAGGAAAACTTGGGATATTGTGCTGTTGCCTGTGGGCTCACCTGTGGGCTGCTGGTACCTGTGGGGTTCAAATGCACTGTTAATGTTTTGAGGAGTGTGAACTGAAGGACAGGTCTGTCTGACTTGCTTTCCAGGTTGCTGCGTTTTACATACGGACCTTCATTTCCTCCCTTTAAAATCCCCGATGAAGATGCTGGTCTGATTCCTCTGGAAATGGATAATGAGTGCGTTGCACAAACTTGGTTTCGCTTTTTACATATGCTGAGGTAGTGTAATTACAGCCATCCATTGTTCCTGTTCTTGCATCAGCTTTATACATTTGAATGACAAACGAAACATTTCTCTGGAGATTGCCAAGATTAAGCACCTAAATAGAATAAAATGAGAGACTTGTGCCAGTGCCCTGCAGCAGCTCAGGGTGAAGCCCTGAGTGGGTTGTTCAACTTTGAACTCTCTGACTCTTTCAGGATGTAAACTGGTTCAGTTAATTAAAAGCTCTTTTAGCTATTTGGCATTTTGGAGGAGCTGAAAAATGAGTTCAATAGAATTTTGTTTCTCTGAGATAGCAAACAGGAAAAGCAGAACAATAGCTCTGAGAGATGTATACAACTTCTGTTTACTCTCCAGGGTGTTAAACTTAACCTACAAAAGATTATTTTTAATATGGGTTTTTCTCTTTAGTTTTTCTGAAGAAATCTACACAGTTAATCTTAACATGTTACTCTTTCTTAAATGCACGACTGAACCAAGCATATTGTTTTGTTTGAAAGATTCTTGGGAATGACATTACATTAATGCTTTCAAACACTGGCATATTAAACTTTTCATATAAAACATTTTTTAATAGTTAAGACTAGATAAATGTTAGACTGTTTAAAATCTACTTCTTAACTAACTAAAAAACCTCTTTTTTTTCATTTGTGGTACTAATGTCACAAATACTATACTCTTCAAATTTGGAATTGCTGTTTCAGGATTTGTCTCAGTCAGGAAAAATTTTTACAATCCACTCTCCTTCTTGTCACTGTTTGGCATATTTAATTCACTGCTTACCTTTCCAGAATAAATTTAAAAATGTAAGGAACTCTTAACTGGGTTCAAAAAACCTCATAAGTAATTAATATTATTGCAATAGTGGGATTAGTCTAGCAAGTGTATGCTCTGGTTTGTTTCATTTTAATAAAAGTATCCAGTGTGTTTGGGTAATGTTTGAAATGAAGACAACTAAGTACTGCCAACCCAGGAAGTGATGGAGTAACTGCTAAAATGTATTGATATTGGATGCTGGTTTGTGGTGTTATTTAAATGCCTTAAACTATTACATCTTCAAGTATTTTTTAAAATCTTAACAGCTGTTCTTAAACTGACTAACATATATTTTTCTCTCTTTGTGTGCAGTAATCCTGTGGATTTGAGTAACCCAGCCATTATTAGCTCTACCCCCAAATTTCAGGAGCAGTTTCTGAATGTGAGTGGGATGACTCAAGAACTGAATCAGTACCCCTGCCTTAAACATCTGCCTCAAATATTCTTTCGTGCCATGCGTGGGATCAGCTGTTTAGTGGATGCATTCCTAGGTAATGCTTTTGTCTTACCCATGGATAGCTAGGAATATTAACTTAATCCTTATTTTATTCTCCTTAAATCTGTGTTCTCCATAAGTACACCAATAACAATTTATCATTTGCAAGTATATTCTGGAATTGATAGGGAAGGGACCTCAGATCACTTCTAAAAAGAAATCTGTTTACACAATAGTAGTATTTGAGTGCTTGAAGTTGGAGATGGCCTTAGTTTCAGATGCAAAACAAGTAAATTGGAAGTCTGAAATAAAACAGGGATCTCTTTCCCAAACAAGGCTTCTTTTCTCTTTTTTCCTAATCACTAGTGCAAGTGCTATGCTTTAGCATGTTGTGAGTGCTCACCACTGTATTTCTGCAGTTTCTTTTGGCAACTGCTGTGTGCAGTGCCTGTTTTAGTGAAGTGTTGAATTTGGACTGTCATCTTCAGATCTTTGTAAGAGTTTCACTTAATTTACAATTAGTGGGTGACTAGTACTGCTGAGTAGAAAAGTTGTGTTTCTTTGTGTCTGCTGGTACACGAGAGGCTCAAATTGGACTGAAAGGTAAAGCAGATATAAGCACTGACTGGTCAGTTTTCAGTAACAGTATGGAGTACCTGAAATTTAAAGCGTTGTTCTTAGTATGCTTATTGAAAGTTCTTTGGTGAAAAGATGCCATTGTAAACTCTGAAGAGCTGCCTCTCTCCAACTGCATTTTTGCTTAAATGTGTGCAAATGTCATCTGCCAGAAGCATGAGGTGCTGTGAGACTGCAGGAGACTCGAGCAGATGCATTAATGGTTTTAGAAAACACCCTGGCTGTGGAATGAGACTGTCAGCCTGGAGAAGAGAAGGCTCCAGGGAGACCTTAGAGGTGCTTCCAGCCTAAAGGGGCTCCAAGAGAGCTGGAGATGGACTTTGGACAAGGGCCTGGAGTGACAGGACAAGGGGAGAAATGGCTTCCCAGAGACAGAGGGCAGGGTTAGATGGGATGTTGGGAAGCAATTCTTGGCTCTGAGGGTGGTGAGGCCCTGGCACAGGTTGCCTAGAGAAGCTGTGGCTGCCCTATCCATGGAAGTGTCCAGGGCCAGGTTGGACAGAGCTTGGAGCAACCTGGGATAGTGGAAACTGTCCCTGTCCATGGCAGGGGGTTGGACTTGATGGGCTCTAAGGTCCCTTCCAATCCAAACCATTCTGTGGTTCTGTGAATTGGACACTTCAGACTTAAGAAGATGCCATGTAGGAAGGTGAAGCACCCAGGGGAATAGCATCCCAGGGAATAGCCCATGTGGAGTACGGAGACTGGAGACTACCATGCATCAGGCACAGGAGAGCTCGCAGTGAAATTAAATTCAGGCTGTAGGTGTGGATGGGAAGGTGTGCTCAGGCTGACTTTGAAGCTGCAGAAACCCCTTCAGCAAAGGCTGATGAGAGAGTTCATTGCCTTCTGTCACAGGTGCTAAAGCACGTGGGTTTTATCTTGCTCTCCCTGGTATGTACCTACACTGCTCTTCCCCACTTCATTCTTCAGAGGGGTGTGAGAGTGTTGGCTCATTAAAATGGGCAGAAGTGGTGTTTGTCACTTCAAGTTTTGCAGAAGTTGAGTTCTGATTCTGACTGGGAGGAGTAACTCTGTACACCATGAGTATTTCCCTGAAGCTGGGTAAAAACTGGTCTAATGTCCTGCTGCTGCCAGAAATATTACACCTTGCTTGGCTTTCTTACCCTATCTCATGTACTGACTTAGTATTTGACCGTTCAGCAGCTGATTCAGCTGAAACCCAGCAGAAAGCTGTGTGGTGGATGGGTTTCATCTTAATTTAGTGAGCTAAGGTGGCTTTAAGGGCCAGACATCTCAGAGATGTCTTAGAAAGGGTGGGGGAGGTATGACTGGGAAAGAAAGGCAAAGGTGAGATGCATCTGAATTTTGGCAGGAGAGAGCTGTGAAGCTGGCTTTGGCAGGTGAACCTTGCTCCTGTCCCTGCTTCTAGACTGGTTCCTCCCACATGTCATTTCCCACAGCCTTAAGCGTGGGGTCCTTTGGTGTCTTGCTTGTCTGGTGTAATCACTGTTTTCATTTGCTCGTGCTTTTATTTCTGCTAACAGTAAAAAGGGAGAGGTGTTTTTCTTACTACTGGGGGGCAGGGCCGGGCGTGGCTGTTGCCCGTGGGCTGTTGCTGACAGGCTGCTGTGTTTGTGGCCCCCAGGCATTTCCCGGCCGCGGTCGGACAGCGCGCCGCCCACACCCGTGAACAGGCTGAGCATGCCCCAGAACACCAACACCACCCCACCGCACAACCGCCGGCACCGCGCCGTGACTGTGAACAAAGCCACCATGAAAACCAGCACTGTAAGAGCTCCTGCTCTCCCTTGGAGTAGCTGACCCTTGGGATAGCTTCCTCAGTTGGAGGAAGGAATTTCCTTGCTTCTAGGAGCTGATCTGTTCTTCTGTTCAAATAGGTAACTACCGCACATACTTCAAAAGTGCAGCACCAACCCTCCTCTACTTCTCCACTCTCCAGCCCAAACCAGACAAGCTCTGAGCCACGGCCACTACCAGCTCCTCGCAGGCCAAAGGTTAACAGCATCTTGAACCTCTTTGGATCGTGGTTATTTGATGCAGCGTTTGTTCACTGTAAACTTCATAATGGAATAAACAGAGACAGCAGCATGACTGGTAAATATTACTGAAAAATATATGTACACTTTTTTCCTTGTTTTATTGACATTTCCTACCTGCAAGATTAACACATGCATAATAAAAAAAAAAAGTAAAATCTGAAGTGCTCTGTTGTGGTTAACGCCTCCCAGCTGAGCCAGCACCTGCTATTAGCTGAGCAGGTGTTTGGGGGTTTCAAAGTATAAAGAAACCCCTTACTTTTTACTATTAAATGCTCTCTTGCTCTAACAAGCATGGCACTCCTAATTATGGTAGTGGGGAAAATGTTATTAAGTGAAGGAGGTCATGTGGTAGGATTCCACTTCTTAATTTGAAATCTTGAGTATCTATAAGTAATAGCAAGTTTCTATAGTGACTCTTTCGTGTTTAAAAAATTGTCAAACATCCCTCCAGATACTGCACAAAGTGCTACTTCTCCTTGGTTTTGGAGAGCGTTGTGAAAACAGGAATCCTTAAAATAGCAAGTGAATTTGCTGCCTTTCAGTGATGGTTGCTGTGTGTTTCCCTAAGTGACTTGATACCTTGATTGTCTTCAGCCCTTAACTGCTAAACTTATTTTGTCTCCCGTGAGAATGGATGTTTTGAGATATTATAGCAGAATTAGTGCTCTGCTCAGAGAGACTTTTTAGCTCTCATCTTACTTTTAGTGATAATATTCAGAAAAGAATAGTCTTTCTCCTTGCATTTTCCCTGTTCCTTGGTATTTTGAATGACTGCTAAACTCTTCCAAGAGATCTGTTGATCAATCTATCAGGAGCTCACTGGCCTAAGAAAAATAGGGGATTGTTGAATGTATAGTGGGACTTGACAGCACCAGTTAAACTGGTGATCTTTCTTGTTTGTTGTGTTAAATCCCTGTGTGGAGGTTTAGGATTTGGAATCTTCTAAAAGTATTTTTAGGTATGTAGCACATAGTTTTTGAAAGTGTTGGTTGTGGATTTCTGTGACAGGAGGTTGGAGTCTCTCTGTAGAAGGCCTGTGACACATGACTAGGGAAATAGCTGAGCTTAGGAAGGAGTAAAGCATCTTTGAGGGTGTGTTCACTTGCATGTGCATTTAGTGTATTTCTGCATTTAGTTCTTTTCAGATTGATGGGATCATTTCAGTTTTGACACAACCTGTTTCTTGAGCAGTTTTAATGAACTACTTAAACTCTGAAGGATGTCAGCTGAGATGCTGCTTATGCAACAGTGTCAGCTGTAAACAGAGGTGTTGTGATGCTGGCAGAAGTACACAGACATCCAAAATCAAAAGCATTGACTTCCTTGAAGGGGTTCCAGGGTCTTCTATTTATATTGCAGTGTCTTAAGTCACCTAACAGCAGTCAGAAAATTGTCATGTTGCCAGCCTTACAGAGGGATTTAGTGGCTTTCTGGAAACTAGAGGCAGCTGTTTGGAATCGATTCTGTTCCTCCTCTGTGCTCTTCTGAGCTGTCCATAGTGAGACCAGTCTTTGCATGTCACGTGATCTGCTGTGTATCAGCAGTGGAGTCCCACGAAACTCTCTGTGTCATGTCCTGCTTTTCTAGTGATTTGGAAGACAGAATTAACTTACAGAAATTAGTGAAGTGCCTGCTGCCTTTCCAGGGCGTTGTTACTGCTGTGGAAGGTACTGGTCACTGGTCACAGCAGTGCTGTGGTGGGCTGGCTGAAGGAGAGAGAACTGAAGATGGATCCATACTGCTGACACTCTGTAGAGAGGCCCCAAACTCTGATTGCCTAGTTTATCCTTTTGCTCAGCCTTTGCTCAAGATGGGAAAATGCACCAAGACATATAAAAGGCCAGGCCCCTGCAGTTTCTGCTGACTTGAAGCATCAGTGTCTTTTTAGTGAGATTTAAATCCAAATTGAGAAGTTTCTGTTCTGGGAGTCTGCTCTGTGAATCCTGATGCATCCAAGTGAAGTGTTTTCCTCCTCGAAGAGCGTAAGGCAGGAGGTGCTGTGCTGGGTGATGAGATGGGCCGGGAGGGTTCTGTACTGGGACCCCCCATCACACAAATGATCAAATCTGCACATTGTGCCCATCCACCTGCCTTTGCTCGTGCTGCCCAGTGTAAATGTGGCTTGAAGGAGGAGGGGGACAGGGAAGGGACAGTTAGCTGCCACAGTCCCTACCCTTAGGAAAGAGGTCAAACATAAATCTGGTGCTTTGTGGCTGTAGTTGGGCTGTTCCTGTATGTCATGGTCCGTCTGCTCCCCTTTGTAGTCACTAGCTGGAATATTCTTACTGTGTTTGACACTGCTGTTGATAATCTTGGCATTAGCTTCAGGAAGCACTATTATTTTTATGGGCGCTTCAAATATTTTACGCTTGGGAAATGTCTGCACTTACAATCAGCTTTGTCATGTAGTGTTGTCTCCCACTGGCCCACAAGCACTATTTTTCTTTTAGTTCTGGAACTGCAGCTGTATTAAGATCTCAGCACCTTTAAAAAACCCTGCTAATGTTCTCTTTGTTTCAATGCCATGCAGTTAAGAATTCCTTCTCTGTTGGCTCTCTGATGTGGCTTCTGTGTTTCACTGCTATCTGGAGGACTGAGAATCCCTTTTGAAAAGGAGGTGAACTGTTGTGTTACAGCTTGCTCCTTGGTCCTGCAGAGACCCAGTGCCCTGGGACACCTCTCTGGAATGCTGCATTTTCTGGTGTTTCTTGCTCCTCTTCTGTTGCCTGGCACATTCTCAGTGAGGACCCCTGTGACCTGATTGCCATGAGCTCAGTGCAGTGCCTGGCAGGTAACCCTGTGAATGAGCTGTGGTCTCAAGCTCTAGTTCAGAATTTGGTTTGGTACTTTTAAACAAACCTTGATGACTCACATGGCCAAGCACATCATCCTTCTCCCATCTTGCAGCACACATCTTTTGATGAGCTTTAGGTAGTAAAGAGTAGTTGATCAAGGCTCATGTGAGTGAGTACTCCTCTACCCTGGCTTTTTTCCTTGTCCCAGGGCCTCATGTCTTACCTCTGGAACTCTTTAACTTCCAGAAAGGAAGTCACAAAAATTGATCGGTAGAAAAATGTTGAGCTTTTTGTAGGTCTTGAAGGAAAACTATCTGAATGGGTGGAAGGGTGACTGAACTTGCTCTGCTTGGCCTTGCTTTGCTGGGGAGGGCTGACTGTATAATCTTCAGAGGCCCCTCCAGTCTCAGCTCTCCTGGTTCTCTCAGGTTAACTGCTGCCCCACTGTTGTTCAATTTTCTGTCATCTTCATAGTGAACTTCTTGTACCAACCCTGCCTTGATTCAGGAGAGACATAAGTGTTCCACATTTGTGGTTTAGTCTGTCTCTCTTTGGGAAGAGAGAATTGTTCTCTCTCACAAGATTAGCTGGAGGTCATCTGTATATGGCTGAGTGCTTGTGGAGGTTATCACCTGGAAAGCAGTTGTCCTGTTTGCTCTTTCAAGGTCCTTCAGGGTAGTCCTGTGTCATTGTTTGGATTCTGAAGCAGAGTGATGATTTTGCCATCATTGGCACGATGCTTTTGGGCCTTGAGTGACCTTATCAGGTTTTGGTTTCTGCACCCAGACCTTTATGGCTTTATGGTGGGCAGCTGATAAACATCACTGTGTTGTTGTAAGAGAGTAAAAATGACCTGTGGAAAAATGTGTAGGTGGTTTGAAAGCAGCTAGATCCTGATGGCACAGTCTTTAGAATAAGATGGGTGGATGGTATTTATGTAGCTGATACTGTGGGTTAAATGATCCCTGTGATAGAAAACACCTTCATAAGAAATTTGCTAGGGAGCTTGTGTGAGGTTAACCCTGAGAGTGATCTCTGGGGTGTTAACCCTGAGAGTGATCTCTGGGGTGTTAACCCTGAGAGTGATCTCTGGGGTGTTAACCCTGAGAGTGATCTCTGGGGTGTGTGTACCTGCGCCCAGTGCAGCTCCAGTGGCAGGATGTGTTTCAGACCATCTTGGCCATACAGTGTGTGCTGTTGCTGTCCTCAGCCTTTGAGAATTGGGAGACACGAGTACCTTGTGCCAGCATTTCAGCAGCTGAATCTTCCAGTCCGATGGGCTCGTTCTTAGCCCTTGTCCCTAAAGCGGTTGGTCACAGCCTGCCAGCTCTGTGGTTTATGGAAGGAGACACCTCGGTGGGTTGCTGGTGTCACCCAAGTGCTGTTGGCAGTGGGGGAGTCTTGGGGTGTACCCTCATCTCCTCTGGCCCTCCTATCATTATGTCCCAGAGAATGTTTCTGGGGTTCTAGGGGCAAACTCCCAGCAGCCCTGACTGGAGACATCTTGAGTGCTGCTGAGGAGCTTGGTGGTGGATGTTGGTCTGACGCTGCCAGTTCAAAGAAGCGGCTCTTACCAGGTGGTGTCTGGTACCTGGCAGCTGGAGTCCTTCCTCTCTTCTTTCTCTGGACATTGATTAAGATGTTGGTGTTTCTGGGAGCGTTCTACCTCTTGTTTCTGCTTTGGAAGGTTGTTGGTGGAGCTGGGGGTCAGGAGAGGCGTGCTCGGGTATTTTGGTTGTTAGCAGCTTGGCTTAGGGCAGTGGGAGCTGTAACACTGTCATGATCTCATGGTTTGGAAGCAGCAGCACTGCTGTGAGGACACTGCAGGTAAGTACTGTCCCCCTGCAAGACATACCCCCTGTCACAGGAGCCCTAGGATAGCCTCGTGTGTGCTCCACGTGCAGTGTGACACGGGGACAGGTCTGTGAGCTGGGAAGGGTTAATACAGCCTGTTAAGGAATGGATGTACATAGATATGAACAGCTCTAAATCTTAGTAGTATTTTGTAACTTTTTGTTCATTGTTTTGCATGGTACTTTCAAAACCATAATTTTGGACCTGAATGCCAATTTCCTATGTGTTTAACGAGCTTGCTGTATCATAAAGCTTTTAATCTATTTTTTAAAAAAGCTAAAAGCTTCTTAACTTATATTACAATTTCACCATCTTAAAAGTATTTTATAACTACTGCTGTCCTTTGATTTGTTTCCATTTTATTTCTATTATCTTGCAGCATCTTTTATCCAAATTCTTCTTTCTTATAAATCTTGTAAGTAGGAACCAGTAGCTTTTCCTTAATTGCTGTCATGCTTTTCTTTTTCCATAATCCCATATTTTATTTGTAAATTCATGCTCATCGTCTCTTGTAGCTTTTGCACTTTTACTTGAAAAAGACAAGTAATTTTTTTTGTGTGTGTTTTTCAATGGGGAGGATTGTTGGCAAAAGCAAATTAATCTGCCTGAATCAGTCCCATCTTTTCTGTACTTTAGTCTGTGATCATGTCATAAATTTCAGGACTTTGCACTAACCATGTTTTTTTTACTTAAAGCTTATTTTACAGACCTAGTGTTTGATTTGTATGCATTGTGCATGTAGTGTTTTTTTCCAACTACAGTATATTGCTGGATAGCTTATTTAGGACAAAAAAATGGCTCATGGGAAGATGCATAAAGATTTGTGCTTATTTGCTACTTACGTCATGAAAATTTGCAAGGTAACCATAGGTTAAATGCCGAATTTGAGGACAAAAAATTCAGAGTAGACACTTGTCATTAAGACATTTCCTTTAAAAAATAAAACAAAAAAACCACTGTCTGTAAATTATCAGGTATTCCAACTGCCAAAGTGTTAACACGCCTTTGTTTGCAAGGCTTACTGTGAACCTGCTGTTCCCCCAGTGTCCCAGAGTTGAGACAGAGGAAGTTTTCTTATGCCAGTGGAAATACATTGGTGTGATTCTGTCAGGAGCACACATTGTCTGCTCTTTGCTTTTGTAGTTATAGAAATTTTGTAAATCCATAGAGTCTTAGCTAAAAATAAGAAGGCACTCTTTCTGACATTAGTAATCCTAGAGTGAAGTTGTCCAAGGAAAAGACAAAAAAAAATTTAAAAAAAAAATCCCATTGAGTACAATGTATGTTTTGTTTTGGCTGCCATCCTGGAGGAAAGGATGGAGCCTGCAGAGCGAGTGGTCTCGTATCCACATGACACTGTGTGAAAGGGGGACCAGAAATCTCTCTAGAAGGACCTGGTTTGGGGTGGATTGGCAGAACTGGCCTGTGGGAGCGAGCACAGAGCTGGCAGAGCCGTGTCCCCGTGGGGTCACAGGAGCTCCCGAGGGGCTGCTGTGGGACAGGGGGCAGGAGCGGCCCAGCCCCTGGAGCTGCTGTCGGGGGGCTCTCGTAACCTCATACTTACTTGGCACTTTCAGTGGTCATGTGAGGAGAGAGACAACAAATTAGGAGAGTGGGTTCTACAACCTGCCTTTTCTCTTACGGGGCCTTAGAATTTTTTGGGTTTTTTTTTTTTTTAGTGATATGTTTATACAACAAAACCAGATCAAAGCAGGTTGATGTTCAGAGCAGCATGAGATGAGTTGGCCAGTTGGAAATTAAGCACTTCCTTGGAGGTCATAATAATGGCACCATCTAAATTTGGGGGGGTTTTTTTCAAGGCAGGAAGGCAAGGTGGCACTTCATTGTTGTGGGGACGAGAACTAGGTGAGGGAGATCCTTGTCCTCCAGAGAGGGTAGGAAGCTAATACTGGATATAATCTTACTCTTCCCAGCAGAAAGGAAGGGGCAGTCTCCAGCATATGAAGGTCAGCTGTTGTCATCCTTACAGAGGAAAAAAGTTAGTTACACCCAAAAATGCTTCCTGAACAGAGGCGCTGGCTCAAATACAGTGAACTAACAGCTTCATGTTAACTACTAAATTGGACGTGATCTTTGTGTCCCGGATCCCATGAGCCTGTTCTGTATGTTGGCACACACAGTGAAATGCTGTTTTTTCTCTTCCCAGCTATAGCGACCCAAGCTAGTGTGGAGTTCCGCCGGAAAGGATCCCAAATGTCCACAGACACTATGGCTTCCAACCCCATGTTTGATGCGAGTGAATTCCCAGACAACTATGAAGCAGGAAGGGCAGAGGCGTGCGGGACACTGTGTAGGATATTTTGTAGCAAGAAGACTGGGGAGGAAATATTACCAGCTTACCTATCCCGGTACTAACCTACCTTCCAGTTGCTTTATTGGTGTGACTTCGTGGTGCAGATTAATTCCCAGCAAACAGCATTCTGCTGCTGTCCAAATCCCATGGTGCCAGTTCAAAACCACCAGGTTGGCCTTCAGAGGCTGGAGGTGCTATCCCTGGCTAACCCCAGTGCTGGTCTCCTCTTGCGTTCTCATGATGCTGTTTTTCATTGGGTTTTCTTCAAGTTCCAGTTGAAGGGGAGTCTCTTAAAGTGTGCCTCCAGCTGGAAGGAACATTTTCTTTGGCACTTTCTTGCCTCTTGTATTTTTATTTTTGTTTAATCTGTCACTGAATATTGTTCAGATGGAAAAAGTGTGCAGACATGAGACTTTGTACACTTTATTAGACCACAGAGGGTCTTGTGTTGTCAAATACCACAACACTGGGTTTGGTTTTTTGTGGTCGCTTATTTATCACCCTTTGAATATTGAAATGCGGGAATTATTTGAAACAGTTGTGTTTGAACTGCCTCTGTGTTCAGTTTTGTTTCTAATAAAATAAGGCAGTCTTGCTATCATAGTATACCTTCTTCCCAAATTTTTAGTAAGTAAAATAGCAAAGGCTAAGGCAGAGAATCAATTTTAAATCATGATTCTCTTAAACTGTTTGGGTATATTTTTCCCAGGTGGCATCAAAACTTCCCAGAAGACTGAACAATGCTTTATCTTGAATGTTGTAGTATTTTGCTTATAGATAGCTCATGTTTCTCTTGCCTGGTCAGTGGGACTTCTCTGGGTCTGAAAGCCTTCTGAAAAAACTAAGGAGGTATAAGCATTCTTTAGCCAGAAGGTGCAAAAGAAGCTGCCTTAGAATGGCAGGCAGCGGGTTCCTGCTCCTGCTTTTTCATTTGAACCATTTATGTTGGTTATGTTTGGTCTCATTTTCCAGATTGCTGTCCTGGCATCCTGTCCCTTGTCCTGTCCACCACTTCCCTCGAGATTTCTCAGTATTTTTCTCGTGTTAAAATCAAGGTTCCACTCCCACCCTTACATGGGGAGGGAGTAGCGGGGAGCAGGTGATCCAGCACTGTCAGGAATCAGCTGGGTGTATCAGCACAGCTCCCAGGCTGGGTGTTGTAACAAGTTAGTGATTTCAGTAAAACTGTGCTGCCTGGCTTTTCACATGAAATACCTGTGATCTGGGAAGGTCTTGTTAAGCTGGTCAGGTGTGTTTGCCCGTGCCAAAGTAATGTGGGGGGTGCTCATATCAATATTTCCTAGCTCTGGTTCTGAAACTTAACTATGTTTTATGTAGACGAGATCAAATAGTGGCTGCACGTTCTTGTTCATGTGGGATTCTGATGGTTTTTATATGCAAATAATTAAATTTTATCTTTCTTTGTCAGATTTTACATGCTTTTAATTCAGGGTTTGCAGATAGCAGATTTCGTTTGCCACCCCGTTCTTGCCAGTGTTATTCTAAACTCCCCTCCTCTGTTCTGCTGTGACCTGAAAGGAATCGATGTCGTGGTTCCCTACTTCATTTCGGCTCTTGAAACTATTTTACCTGACAGGTAAATTGCTGTTTCCATATAAACATCATCAGATGTTGGGAGGTGTTTGTCTTCTGTCATTCCTGAGTAGTTTTACCGAAGGAATTCTGCCACGTGGGGCTCACAGTGCGTGTGTATTTGATGGTGATAATAGCAGCACTGTGTAAGCTCAAATTTTCAATTTTATTTGAGGCAATTTTCTTTAAAGCAATAATAATGCTTTCTTTAACTGTAATATGTGAGTTGGTAGCTGCATATTCGTGGATGGAAAGCAGTACCTTTAAGAATAGGGAAAAGGAGTGATTTAGCTCGAATATATTGAAAGCCTACTGATTTTAAACTTTCACAAGATATTCATTAGTGGCTGTTGCTACAGTGAATTCAATAAGTGAGTAATTGTACACAACATTAAATGGAAAAATTGATAATTTAAACTGATGAAATTGGAGTAGGTTCTTAAACCAGAAGATATAACCTCACTTGTCAGAGCTTTATAGATTTCTGGATGTTTCACTAAGTAAAGCACTTAGTAGTACTCTCTGAATGCCTTTTTCAATGCATGTGTTATGTCTTGGTACTGCATTTTGTTTTGAAGTTATGCATAAAATATTATTTATCTGCTGGGCTTAAATCTGAGCCAATGCTTCTTTTGGATAGATCTTAGAAAGAAACAGCTACATTGCATACTGCAGATTACTTAAGACCATTGGGTGGCTGTATATTTAATTTTAACTTAATTAAATTTGGCTCCAGATTCCTGTGAAAAGTTGATTAACTGTGTGATGCTTTGATTTGCAGAGAACTCTCAAAGTTTAAAATCTATGTAAACCCCACAGAGCTAAGAAGAGCTTCCATTAACATCTTGCTGTCTCTGTTGCCTCTTCCTCATCATTTTGGAACAATAAAGTCTGAGGTAGTAAACTTATCACTTTATTTTGCATTTCTGTTTTATTTTCCCTGTTGTTTTGGAGTGGGATTTGATGGTTTGTGGGTTGTATTGGGTGTTCTCTTTGGCACTGAAACACTTCCAGGAACCGAGGGAACAGTAAGACCATATTACAGGTTGTCAGTAGCAATGGGTGCTGTGGATGTTGACTTTTGAAACAATACCCTGCTGACGTGATCTTTCATTGATACTGAAATAAGTGTGTTTTTCCTTCAGGTTGTCCTGGAAGGGAAATTCAGCAATGATGACAGCTCAACATATGATAAGCCAGTAACATTCCTGTCCTTGAAGCTGAGGCTTGTGAATATACTTATAGGAGCTTTGCAAACAGAAACAGATCCCAACAACACTCAAATGATACTAGGTTATTTCAACTTTTTTATTTATTGACTGTGTTGTAGAAGTGTCTGTCTTAATCTGTCCTGGGATAACATGGGTTATTAGTAATGTATTGCTTTGCAAGAAGAAGGCTTAAATTCCTGGCAGGTTGTCATATGTGTAATCTCCCTCATACTATGAAAATGTCTTTAAAAAGCCTCATGTTTTTGTTAATCTTTCTTTTTACAGATGTGGAGTAGTACTTGAAAAGTAGAGGGGGAAGTAAAACATATTCTAGCATAAAAAGTCAGTCATAACTAGGAATGGAAATAGGAAAAAATGTCATTTTAACTTTGGGAAGGATTCTCAACTAATGGATTACAAGGAAAACCTTATTTTTTTTGGCATAGTTAAGCCTAGAAACAAATTGAAG
The DNA here is from genome assembly GCF_003984885.1 of Neopelma chrysocephalum. Taxonomy (NCBI): domain Eukaryota; kingdom Metazoa; phylum Chordata; class Aves; order Passeriformes; family Pipridae; genus Neopelma; species Neopelma chrysocephalum. Next base: position 455,765 of record NW_020897948.1, read on the forward strand.
CACCTGAGACTGATAGTCCAGCTCTGGCAAAATACAGATGACATTTGTTTAGCAGTGTGTAAATCCTCAGACAAAAGCCAAAGTTTTGAATAGAATCTGGAGATGCACTGTGCACAGTTTGGCAATAAACTGTTCTTTGAAGTAAAGAGTGGATTAACATTATGCTGAATACTCAGAAAGGAGGTAGAAGATAAAAACTTGGATAGTGCATAACCTATCAACTTAAACATTTTCAGACAAGCCTATTATTCTCCCCCAGTTTTCTCTCTTTCAACAAGATGTCCTTATGACTTCCCTGTTGTCTGTTTAAAAAGGCAACAGTCTGCCTTGTTCTGGGAGGCAGAGACTCAGCTGGTTAACAGGGGAGGGCAAGGGAATGATGTGAGCAATTAAGGGAAAGGAAAGAAAGGCAGTCTGCAAAGACTTTTGGAAGGTTACCTTACAGGAGTTGAAACAGTTTCTTTTCTAGCAGAAGACTAGAGTGGAGTAATTTTAAAGAATGATGTGCAGCCAGTGCTGGTGAAGGGGTGAGGATGCTCCTGGTTTGCAAGTGAGACCCTCAGCATTGGTGCTTGGAGGGTTGCCCCACCTCCAGCACCACGTCTGGCACCACAGGGCGATGCCCTGCTAAACCGTGCAGCCCTGCTAAACCGTGCAGCCCTGCTAAACCGTGCAGCCCTGCTAAACCCAGCCCTGCTAAACCGTGCAGTCCTGTGCCCCTCACAGCGAGTTGGTTTGCAGCCAGCTGGGTAGGTGCTCTGCCTTGAACGGGATTTTTGCTATTATTATTCCCATGCTAGTCCATCACAGTTCATCTCCCCTGTATTCCTCTTCTGAAACTCCTGTTTCCATATATGAGGTTATTTCCTGCTGGCTTTAGCTGGAGGGGATTCATGAACCTCCATTTTAGCCAGAAATTCTCACATGCCCACCAGCTTCTCAACAAAAACACTGTTTCCAGCTGCCACTAAATGTTTGACAGCAAGTGGTGCATTTCATAGAATCACAGAATGGTTTGGGCTGGAAGGGACCTTAAAGACCATCTTGTTCCACCACCTGCCATGGCAGGGACACCTTCCATAGCCCAGGTTGCTCCAAGCCCTGTCCAACCTGGCCTTGGACACTTCCAGGGATGGGGCAGCCACAGCTTCTCTGGGCAACCTGTGCCAGGGCCTCCCCACCCTCACAGGGAAGAATTCCTTCCAAGTATCCCATCTAACCCTGCCCTCTGGCAGTGGGAAACCATTGCCCCTTGTCCTGGCATTTCCCTTCATAGAGCAAGTGGTGTCTCCCTAAATGTTCATTGCTGGGTGAGACAGGGAAGAAAGGCAGAAAACTAAAACTGGTGCCACCAGGTGTGTCAGTGTCAGCCTGTTTCAGGTCCATGTCCTTACTCCTTTCCTCATCATCTGGAGGTGATGCTGCCTAGCAGGTACAGGCTGTTCACCCTATTTTACCTAAAACAGATCAACAGTTTTAATTTAAATGTGTTACACATATCTTTCCCAAGGTTGAAGAGAAAACTCCCTCCTTGCTCGTTTAGATGCAGTGGGGTTGGTGACCCCTGCACTTAAGAGCTTCAGCTTTTTGAATACAGTATTTTGGTCACTGTTGGAAAACATAGCATGGAAAGTGAGAGGCTGGGGAAGACTTCCAGGTAGAGGGAATTTCAGTGTATGGCATCTCAGATTATGAACTGGCCTTCTGATACATATCCTTAAATTTCACCTGAGTTTTTAAATGAGCACAATCTGATGGGAGACAAGGAACCATTCCAGCCCTTCTGTGAAGCCAGAATCCTTCCAAACTGAGGAATTTGACAGACCTATCACAGAATACTTGGGGTCCAAGGGACCTTTGAAGATCATCCAGTGCAACCCTCCTGCCAAGGCAGGGTCACCTAGAGCAGGTTACACAGGAACACATTCAGGTGGGTTTTGAATGTCCCTAGAGAGGGAGACTCCGTGTTCTCCCTGGGCACCTGTTCCAGGGCTCTGCCACCCTCCATGGAAAGAAGTTCTTCCTCATGTTGAGGTGGAACTTCTTGTGTTTTACTTTATGGCCATTACTCCTTGTCCTGCCACTGAACAGAGTCTGGCACCATCCTCTTGACGTATTTATTTTTATATCTTGAGATATTTATATATATTGATGAGATCCCCTCTCAGGCTTTTCTAGACTGTGTTCAAAGCATTTTTAAAATAGCTGAAAGCACTCTCTGTCTCAGCTTCCATCTGCTTCAAATGGCTAAGCCTGAAGCAAATGCTGTGTTTTAATAAGAAATTTTATAAAACAAGGTGGCTATCTTGTATGCTAGACCTTCTGTGCTTCTTTGTAAATTTTAGCAGTGAATGTTCTGCTGCAGTCTGTAGTTACCTTCTGATATCTGGTTCTGCAGGTGCAATGTTAAATATTGTTCAGGATTCAGCACTGTTAGAAGCCATTGGCTGTCAGATGGAAACGGTGAGTTTTTCTTTGTTTATTAAGTTACCTCTTCAGAAAGAATGCATTCCTCACTTTACCTGCTACTGAAAGCAGCTCAGGTAGCATCTTGAGGTTTGATCATCTTTTGTATCTGAGAGCAGCCGCTGGCATAAGGATTTCTATTCAGAAAAAGCTCCTATAAACTGCCTTTCCCTTTGCAGAACGGTGGTGAGAACAACCTGTTCAAAAGCCACAGTCGCACCAACAGCGGCATCAGCACCGCGAGCGGGGGCAGCACGGAGCCCACCACACCCGACAGCGAGCGGCCAGCACAGGCCCTGCTCAGGGACTATGGTAAGGACAGCTCTTGGGAACAGCCTGTCACTGTGTGCCAGGATGATGCTGCCTGGGTTTTTCTGTTCCAGTTCTGGCTAATCCATTAATGTGCCCGGGTGTGAACCCAGGTGGACAGTCCATCTGTGTGTTGCCAGTTTGTGCTCTCGTGCCCTTCCGGTGGTTGTTTTAATCCTACTAAAGGGCTCTTTAACATTTTCAAAATAAGAATGTAAAAGCTTATGGAAAACGTGTTTGCAAACTGCTTTATTTTAACTTATGTTTTCAAGACACTTAGTTTTTGTCAACAATAATGAGATAAATGTACACCAAGTGTAAATTAATCTCTTCATTCATTTTGGTGTCGTTCCAAATGCTCACCTGACCTCTGCAGCACCTTTTCTTAAACCACATTTAAAGGACTCTGGTTTTTGTAAAGCAAATAAGCAAAATGCTTGTGATGTCTCATTTGTTATAACAAGAGAATTTAGTAATTAACTTCAGTTTGCTATGTCTTGTACTGTACATTTTTGATTCTTTGTAGAAAAATCTATGTTGTTCTAACTCTGTGTGTGGTAAGCTGGCTGAATGTCAAGATCCTGCAATTTCGTTTGCACTTTGGTCTTCATCAGTTTAACTGATGTTGGCCAAGTAAATTTGAGAACAAGTCACCTTTATATTATATTGTAGCCTTGGTTGACAACTCTGTCCTCACCAACCAAAAATGTTTGGTGGTGTTTTTTTTAATCTAGTTTTATAAACAGCAAGAGAAGGGAGATTAGCAGCAGGAAAGGCTTCAGTATATTCTGGGGATTCATTTAAACATGTTGGTGCTTTCCCTACAGGATTTGCTTGTTGGAAATTATCAAATTGCTAATTTTCAGCACACCATTTCAATTGTTTGTTTAATTTGTGGGGGTTTTCACTGACAAGTGCTTGTAAAAATATTAATTTGTGAGATTAAAAAAATCTTCTAAATATTTGACTTACTGAGTCTTCAAACTATGACATAACTTGAAATATATTTTGTAGCATATGCCTTTTATTGGATTTTTTAAATTTCCAGTGCACAGAAGGTAAGGTTGTAAGGAATTTATGAAAAGAATTTGTGTTTCCACTGGATGCTTCAAACAGGAGAAAATTGAGGACAAAATGGTCTATTGTAACTGTTTAACCATAGCAGACTCTTGAATCTGCTGCTGGTGTAACATTGGACATATCTCTTGAGTGGTTAATATGCTAATTGAAGTTTTGGGAAGGATATACCTTAGCTGTCATAGTTCTCATGTCTCTTTATAACTAGTCATTGAGCAATTTTTTGTTTCTGACATTAATTTGCATACTTCAGTTTTTACAAATACATGTAGTATTTATGTTTCTAATATTTTGAAGTGAGAACAACTGATACTTAAAACATTTTCTATTTTTAATGTTGAGCTAAAGGTTCAAGGGAGTGAAAGGTTACAAAAAATTGTCTTTCTCCAACACTGATTCTTTCATTATCCACATCTCTTGAACCTAGTGCAGCTTTTGATTAACACTAGGTAAGGAAGGAATGGTTAACTTCTGACACAGGTATCTAAAATTACATGTGCTCTGTTAGTTCATCAATACAATTACTAATGTTTAATATATGTTACCAATGCCTAAATTTTTCTGAGACTATAAGACATGACAGCAATTTAAATACAATAGCAAAACCTAAAGCTGACTATTCTGCTGCTGAAGTGCAGCAGAGCACTGGGATTATCCAAAATGCCATAAGAAAAAAATTAAATGGAGCTAGCTAGTCTGAATGGGTTTGTAAAATGCCTGGAGTGTACAGGAGGGAGTTAGCCTATGCAAAAGTGACCAAATTTTGAGATTCTGGGTTGGGTATGATTTATTTTATGTCTGTATTGTGGCTGCTTTGCCTTGTGCCTGTGCTTTGCTTATTGTCACTAATGCTTAGTTATTTTCCCTCCCTGTGGTGTGGTTTTGGGGTTATATCCTAGCTCTTCATACAGATACAGCTGCTGGACTGCTGATACGCAGCATCCACCTGGTAACCCAAAGGCTCAACTCCCAGTGGAGGCAGGACATGAGTATCTCTCTGGCTGCCCTGGAGCTGCTCTCTGGACTGGCAAAGGTGAGAGGTGCAGTTTGGTGTGCTCTGGCCCCTTCTCACAGTCCTGTTTGGGTGAAAGTCATGCCATCAAACAGATTTCTGTGCCTGAGTTTGTCAGCAAATGTTCTGTTTGGGCACCAGAAAAAGGAGCACTGCCATTGTAGGTCATTTTCTCCCAGCTGAAATGCACTGTGGCTCAAAGGACACGTGCCCTGGGGATGCCTCTTGGCTGAAACTGCTGCTCAGGGTGGCCTGTTCAGACACGCTGCTCTGCTGCACCATTCTGGCAGGTTTTGTTGAGCTGGCTGGATGGCTCCTAACCTTTCTCATGGATTCCCATTTGTGTCTGGCTTTGGGTTTTGTTTTGCTTTTTTATTCTACACAATTGCCATATTAGGTTGCATAGTTGAGGAAGAACTTGCCACTAAATTGGCAGTGTCAGTGCAGGGCCCTGGGCCATCCGTTTTCAACTTTCCTGTAGGCCATTTCATGTAGCTTTGCTTGGCTGGAGGTCTTGTCTGTCTGTTCCCTCTGTAACCCCACTGGGAAACGAGGTTTTGGTGATGTTAGTTGGCAGATTGCAAATATGCCAGGGAATTAAACAACTTTATTGCCCTTTTTGTATTGTACCTGCTTTTCTCCTTCCTCCTCATTTTGGAAATAGTTTTTAGAGCTTGAAGAAAGATGTCATATTTCTGATATGGAGGTGCCGCCTCCTTCAGAGCTTTGTCTGCACACAGTTGCTTAATTCAACACAAATAACAACTAAAGCTACTAGGTGAGGATTGTTGAGAAGCAAAATGCCCTTTTCTGCCTGAGGGCTCTTGTCCCCAGGCTGGACTTCATGACCTTTGTCAAGCAAAAGTCTAGTGTACTTAAAGCAGCCATGATAACCTGGCATGACAATTCAGCTTTTCCTGTCATATTTCCACAGGAACTCAACAGATCTCCTTGAAATATGTGTCTCAGGCAGTTTTTATAGTGTGAAGTCAGCACTGAGCTGTGTTGGACTGGGTGCTTATTTATTATTGCAGCAGCATGAGCTGAAGAATGTATTTGGAAGTGTTTGCAATGAATTAATGTATATTATGGGGTCTTAAAGAGTGTCATACAGAACCAGGGGTTTCTGCAGCTTGGTGGTTTAGCCAAGTTTTCTTTCTTTTATTTTTTCCTCCTTGCAATGATATGGGAATGTGGAAATATATTATCTTTTCAAATGCCTCTCCTGGTTAATATTAAATATTATATTTAATAATTCTCATGCAACTGAAGTAATTCTTCCCTGGGATCTTTTTCCCCTTCATAACAAAGTGGGTAGAAAGAAATCACCTCTTCCTGCAGAACTGCAGCAAAGAACCTTTGTTTGTGCCTTTGGAGGTGACAAGTCCCAAAGCCCTTCTCAGGGAGGGGCTGCCCTGGCTTATGTCTGTTCAGCACTGGGTTATCAGTGGGACTTGGGAAAGTCAAAAATCCTACCTCCTGCAAGGTTCATGAACCTGCCTTTCATAAGCTCATCTTGAGGACACTCTGCCGTAGATCTTGGGCTTCTGAAGGACACACTGCCTTAATCCCGGGGCTCTGAATTGTCACTCCCGTTTGTGGAGTATGTCTGCCTGGCTCCAGTGCTGTCACCAGCCCATCCACCTTCCTGCCTGGCTAAGAGTGCACCTGAATGAGTAAAGCTTTACAAGGCATAGTCAGATGCTACAGAGTAGGAAAATTCCGGCTGTTCCTGTGCTGAGTCACAGTTCTTCAGCCGTATAATGCACACCCTCATGACTGTGCCTGGCTGTTTCCTGACCCTCTGGTCTGGAGCCTTCGTCCCTGCAGCCCTGAGCTGGGAGAGAAGCAGAGGGGTGTTGGCAGCGAGTTTTGGGGAATGGGTTATGGGTTTTTTGTCAGCCTGCTTCTCTGAGAATGGCTTTCCTGTCCCTTTTTCTACTGGTGAAAGTTACTCTGCTGAGATTATGTCTAGGGGAAAGTTATCTGAGCAGAATGAAGCCCTTTGGGAAGGGAGACTCCCACTCAAGGGAGACTTGAGTGGGTTCTTAGAGATACAGAATGGGTTGCCAGAGCTGAAGAAGCGGCATTTGCTGAAAGTAAATTTCCAATACTGCAAATTCAGCTTGCATTTGATTTCTTCTCAAACCATGTTGGTACCACTCCTGCTCTTGGAAACCAAGCCGTGCAATGTGGTGGCACCTCAGTGCAGCATTTCTTTCCACTTAAATAATTTTACCCACAATTTTAAGCTGTAATCATAAAAGACCTCAACTGCTTATTCCCGTTTCTTAAAACTGCATTTCAAAATGCACTTCTTTCTTCTCTGGAAGATCTCTGTGGAGGAATTCTCACCCTGTCCTCCTTGCTTGGCCAGGTGAAGGTGGTGGTGGACCCCTGTGATCGGAAGCGGGCGATCAGCTCCGTGTGCAGCTACATCGTGTACCAGTGCAGCCGCCCGGCCCCGCTGCACTCCCGGGACCTGCACTCCATGATCGTGGCAGCCTTCCAGTGCCTCTGCGTGTGGCTCACCGAGCACCCCGACATGCTGGATGAGAAGGTCAGAGTCTCTGCTGCACACATTTTGAGCACTGCAGTTGTGATCCTTTCGTGCCCGAGCTGTCAGTTTACTTTAAAATATATATATTTTAAAAATATACTTAAAAATATATAAATTTTAAAAATGTACTAAAAATATATATATATTTAAAAAATATAATTTTTTAAAATGTACTAAAATATATATATTTAAAAATATAATTTTTTAAAATGTACTAATATATATATTTAAAAATATAATTTTTTAAAATTTACTAAAATATATATATATTTAAAAATATAATTTTTTAAAATTTACTAAAATATACATATTTAAAAATATATTTTTTTAAAATGTACTAAAATATATATATTTAAAAATATACATTTAAAAAATGTACTAAAACATATGTATATTTTAAAAATATACATTTAAAAAATGTACTAAAACATATGTATATTTCAAA